>NC_090348.1:45478485-45818633 GCF_035084215.1 Heptranchias perlo | reverse complement strand
AGCACTTTCACACAATAAAACATTTCAAAGAACCGAGTGGGAAGCAGTGGCCACCAGGCACAGGGGGAGTTAGAAAGGTGACTGTAGGCACAGTCAAACAAAGGGAGGTTTTGAGGAGCTTTTGAAAGGAGGAGGTGTGGGAAGGCAGATGTGTACCTGAAATTGCAGACCAGTTCACTGAATATCTGCACGGGGGCAGAATTGAGTTCATTACACAGGATGCTATCACTTGTCATCTACGGGGAACATGGATCATAAGTCAACATGGATTTAGAAACAATAACTTAACATGTACCACTCCATTTAAATGAGAGGAAGAAAGAACTTAAATTGATAGCAGCTGCATTTATAGTGCCTTTCACATCCTCAGGATGCCTCAAAGCACTTCACAGCCAATTATTTAATTTTGAAGTGTAGTCATTGGTCTTACAAAGACAGAGCAACTAGCCCTGTGGCTATGCTTGCAGCTTGTTCCTCCCTCTTTATTGCGCTGAGAGGTTAGATAGAAATGGAGCTTGCCGTTCATATGTGCCAATAATGTAACACTGTGATATGCAACAAAGCCCATTACTAAAATGGCAAAGGAAGAAAATCACCCCTGTGGAATTCTTCTTGTACTTACATTGCAGAGCAGATTTGATATGTGAAGTTATGGGACATATTGCGAGACTGACTCCCTAAAAGCACTCTTGGGAAAACATGTACACACTTACTGCAGGGCAGGTCTGACAGCCAGCCTTTAGGGCTCTAAGCATCTTACTGTTCAGAGAAACTTTCTCTCATTGTGAAAGGATGTGAGCTGTGTTGAGAGACCACTTTTTCAATAGACGCATTGGGTAACTACAAACTCTCCTTCACCCATCCACCCCTCCCTTCCCTCCCCTCCCCCCCCCCCCCACATCAGCATCTCTCCTGAAAGCACAGACTCATGCTGGCATAGGCAACCTTGCCCACACAGCCAATTTGCATACGTGACTCTAGACAGTATTGTCAGACAATTCAACTTTGGAAGTCATCACAGCTCAACTTGATCGCACCCTCACCGAACATCCACACTCAATTTCAAGCAGAAATGGCTGGATAGGGATGAATATTGGGAACAGTGGCTGATGTTTTCCCTCCATTGTCTGGGAAAAGTCTGGGAACCAGTTCAAGAACATCTAAATGAGATCACTTTCTCAGTGAGTATACAGTACTTAACGCTGATAAATCTCAAGTGGTTGAGGTGGGTAGCTGCTTTGCTGAATATTTCCACTCCATCCACAGGCACGATCCTGACCTTCCTGCCCCATTCCCACTCTGGCCAGCCTCTTACACTATTCCAAACAAGATCAGGAACTGTGTGTAACCTTCCACCTGGGCACGTTCAACCTTCTGGTCTGAACAATGATTTTAGCAACTACTGATGGTAGCTATCTCCCCCACTGTTTTGCCAGTTTTTCCCTTTCTATTCAGCAGTCTGTCCAGTGTCTTTTCACAGCCAGACGAGATGATGATCTTTGGCCATCATCCAGCACCTTTCATTCCTTCCCCAGCTTTTAAAGCTAAAATCCTATTCACAGGCCGTTAAACCTCAGTGCTGCTCTCTACCGGTATTTAACCTGCAACCTTCCCCCATTGTTCTCTCAGTGTTTTGGCCTGCCTATCTATTTTGAAGTTCTGAGGGGTCTCTACCTGAAATGTTAACCCATCTTCTCTCTCTACGGATACTGCTGTCCAATTGCATTTCCTATTTGATTTCAGATTTTATTTACAACAGTTTTCAAGCAGCCGGTAACTGCACCAAAAATCTTTGGTATAGTCCAGCCCAAACATAGAGGACGGGAGAAACAATCAGACAAAACTTCTCCACTACCACCACCCCCACCCTACCAAAAAGTCTCTTTGCTCCTTCTTCGAAAAGGCACCAACTCCTATCCAGGTATATTTCTACAGGCATCAGCTGTTCTTTGGTACCTCACCCATACGTGAGCCTAGTCAACAAGGAGGTCCTAACCCAACATCCACATAAAAGCACTTTCTGTAGGGGTCACTGGACAGTGATGAGAAAAAAAAAGACTGGCATTTATATAACACTTTTCATGAAGCACTTTACAGCCAATGAAATACTTTTGAAGTGTTGTAATGTAGAAAACCAATTTGCACACAGCAAGGTCCCACACAGCAATGAGATAATGACCAGATCATCTGTTTTTTAAAAAATGATGTTGGTTGAGGACCAGGATCCCTGGCTGATTTTTCTCCTCCTTAGCCTCAGGACATTGAGGCCAGTTTTAGAATCACAACTCTGAAGAGGCATTTGGATAATATAATGAAAACATAGGCCTTTATGGAAGGATGAGCTAGATGAGTCAGTTGGTCTCTTGCATGAACTGGTGCCCAAGTGAAGATCAGCCCGGTTATTACAGACAGGATTGAACTCGAGACTTCAGGTTTTTGTGCTTCATTACTACACTTGTGTTATCGAGGGAACCCCTTTATGTTTTGTCTTTCCAATTCAATGCTGACAGCAATAAATCGGGTCGCAGTTAGCAAAGACCAGTAAAACCTCGAATAGCCACCCAAAAGATTTCTCAATGGAATAAGGAGACCAGAGGTAATCTGACACGTGGCACCACGTCAAGATACAATGCCAGCACTCATCACGGCTCATATGAATATAAATTAGAAATCACTGCATACTAAATGGCCTCAACTGGCAAATTTATGAATTGTTACGCAGCCTACTCAAGAAAGGAAACAGATGATTCCAGGCTGTAGGAGACCAAGTTACGGAGAATGGCTCAAGCAACTAAACAATAAACATAAAACTGATGGGAGGCATGATACAAGTCAAAATAATGAAAGTTTGAAGTGAACAAACTATTTAATTTGGACAACTGAGCGTAGAACAAGAGGATACTAACACAAAGTTCATCAGTCTCTAAAAATGTGAGGAAAAAATGTCACCACTGAATTATGGGCATATGGAACAAACTCCCGGAGAAGGTGGAGTTCTGATGGAAGGTCATCAACCTGAACCGTTAACTCTGTTCCTCTCGCCACAGTTGCTGCCTGACCTGCTGAGCGTTTCCAGCATTTACTGCTTTTATCCCAGAGAAAGGGCTTAATTCCGGGTTAACTGACACCTTTAAGGAGCTGGGTCAAAATCCATCAAGAAGTGGTCGGCTGGGGGCATAGTGTGTGAGGAGGGCTAGAGATATATTAACAACACATCTTGATTTTATTTCAGGGGAGGAACTTAGTTCCCTACTTTAAAAACCCTAACAGGTGGGGTGGGAAGGGAGTACACGACAGAATCATCACACATGGCATGAGTTTCTCATGTTCTTGTCAACAAAATCTGATACAAGACAAACATATGAAAACTGGAAAAAAGAGCTGACTAGTACTCACTAGCATCTTAAGCAACAATGAAGATTTCCAGAGTACTTATTTGCCAGGGAAGCCAGTATTGATTCAAGTTGACAACTTCTGCAGGTAAACACTCTTTACATTCGGGCTGGAGGGGTTGTTTTTGATAGTGGTAGTAGGAATAAAGTCACAGATAAGCCATGTGTGGAAGGGGCACAAGTGGGACATTTTGCTGAAATCTGAAGTTAACCACTGCATGAAGGCTGACCTCTCGACTAACCATCTGTTTGTGTGTGCGCGCAGGAGTGTGGAATATTCTCTAAGCACCTGCTTCTAATGAAAGTGCCTGTATAAATAATCGAGGGCATCTCCCTAGGTGTCAGGAATGATTTTTATAAATGCCTTGTCTTGCGTCTGTACAACACAGTTGGAATACATGGGTAGCTTCATAAGAGGAGCTAATTGTAGGGACTGAGCTGAAGGTTCCAACTGCAATATTCTGTATTGTGTTGAAGATTAAGGCCACTGAAGCAGGTGTATTTATTGCAGGGCTGCCATGCAAGGAACGGCAAGATGAAAAAAGTACTTAAAAGAATGGACATAGAGAAACTCAAAGGAAAACTGTAGTCAAAATGATCTGCACAGCAATTTCACAGACATCAAAGATACAGGAATGGCCATATTACAAGAGAACAATCTCGTCCTCCATCATCCTGCTGTAAATGCTCAGCTGAAATGAGGAGCCCCTTGCAAACAGCATTGTTTCCACCGCAAACAAACAAAAGCCTGAATCAGGTGCCATTTCTGAATGTTAAATTTTCATGACTCCTGGCCTTTTTCTGTACTGTAATTCATAGAATTTTCTGCCTTTTGACCCATGCCTGTGCTAACTTCCCCGTCGCAGCCATCTCCTCCAATCTCATTTCCCTGCATCTTTTAACATTTTTCTTGGTGTTTATCTAATTCACCCATAAATGCCATGATTGACGACCACGTCATTTGTGCAAATGCATTCCATTCTATTAACCATTTATGAAAAAAAATCTTCTATCCTCCCCCCCCCTTTATACTTCTAGAACAAATTCTAAATTTAATTACATCTCTAGTTTTTTTTCCTTAAAAAAAGTCTCACAGTAAAATGGACCATTTAATGCCGGATATCATCCTAGTAATTTCACTCTGCCACCCCTCCATGACAAGACATCCTCCAGCTATTGTGAATTTTTTCAATGGGCCTCTCAAAGTGTTGCGGTCTGCGACGCAGTGAATTGTTGATTCCTCACATTATATGCCAGGATTTCAGCCGATTTATTTTGTACACAAATTCAATCAGGTAGTCTGCACAATGAATTATTTTCATTCTCTTATAAAGAGGAATATCGAAGCTCATTCGGTAAATGCTCCACGTTTTCTTAGAGCTGGAAAGATTGCAAGGGTCTTAGGTTATAGATGTATTAGATCATCTAAGGTAGAGTGGAGATGGCATTAAAATTGGCCTTGAGGGACCCTAGATTTGTGGGGGGAGGGGAACCCAACAAAGGAAGCATCACGATGTGACAGAGGGAGGAAAGTGGGGGGGAAGGGAGACGGAAATATGAAAGCACTTCATCACACTTCCTATAAAAATTTTTACGTTGAAATTACTGTGGCTTGTATAGGGAGACAGTGTCCATTTTGCACATTGCAAAATACCACAAACAGCAACAAAATGAGCGTCCAGTTATTCAAATAGTGGCATGGGTTTTATAACATCCACTTAAACCACTGGAACAGGCAGATAGAGCCTTGGGTTTGTCAGAAGCACAGCTCCTCAAACGATGCTGCACACTCTATGGCAAGTGCATCGTGTGTGTATGTTGGGAGAGAACAGATTCAGATTCAGCTTGGCTGTGACTCCTCCATGCCTGCGTGAACAGCCTGCCCTACATTCACTGTCCTGACTCATAAGGTTGGCCATATAGATGAGGTACTTTAGCACAGGTTACTGCTGGGGGGAAGAAAATTTAGATGATGAAAAAAAAAATTGACCCTTTCAAAGACCATTTGCTAGACTGATCTGAAAGGGCAAATTCTAAGTTGCAAACAACTTCTGCTGAGAAGAGAATTCAAACACACCGCTATTGGGTAGTGCAAACTGCAGAGCCCTCAATGCCCATCATGACCATGTCAATTTTTTTTTTTTAATTAAAAATTTCTGTCCAATTTTCTACTCTTCTGAAGTCATGGGGGGTAATTTTGACTGTGTGTGATAGAGAGACAGCAGCCCGTTTTATACCTCTCCCGATTGACTTCAATGGAAATTTAAAAACAAAATCGGGAGATGTGAAATGGGCAGGTGACTCGCTATCACCCGTTTTACGCTATTGCACAGAGTCAAAATTATCCCCCATGGTCTCTTCCTAGGGTACAGTTCCACAAGCACCAGAACTCTCACCCAAGTGGCCAATCTTCATCTGAATGTGTTGGTGGGCTGTTCACCCATAGGAGGCATCAAATAAAATTTTCAAACATACGTGCATTCTTTCCACAGAAGTAGTCGCTGGATAGTAAGCAGAAGGCCAATACTGGCTGATTTTTTTTCCCTCCTCCTTAGCCCAGGCCTGCGGAGGCCAACTGTAGAGCCCCATCTGCCACCCGCTAACACAGACCAGGAAATGAACCTGCCACATTATCGTTGGTGTTACATAGTACAACACAGACGGTGCCTCTAGCCAATAGGGAACATAACGATGAATATTCAATGTGGATCACTCTGCGCATCTAGCTCTTGAGCATTAGCCTTCATTTTTTTTTAATCATTTCAAATGATGAATAAAAAGAAATTTCAAAGCAAGTGTTTTCCATTTATTGTGCGGTAGCAGATGGTGATGCCATACCACTTGCTGCTGCTGGCTAAAGTACATAGGGAAACGCAAATACCAACACAGAACAGGATTGTGCTGGTAATTAAACAGAAGACGTGTTAACTGCCATCCTGCGCTCGCCGAGACACAGCTCCCAGGGAGCAGAAACTACCGGCCAGCCTGCCAGTCTCAGCTGCTCTCACCGCCTAGAATACGAATAGGCTGGTAGAACTCAGTCACATTTTGGTTAAACTGGGAACATATCTGAATCAGGACTTCAATAAACTGAAAATTAAACAGTCAATTTGCAAATCATTCAGCAATTCACTCAAAACAAAATTCAAACCTACCAAAGGGATTAAAGAGAGGTTTTTAAAACACTCCCCTCCTAGATCAAATCCCCTTCCCATGCACCCCTATTGTATAGAATCCCAATAGACAAACTCCTTCCATTTACTCCCACTGTATAGAATCCCAATAGACAAACTCCTTCCATTTACTCCCACTGTACAGAATTCCCATAGAGAAAGCGCTTTCCATTTACTCCCACTGTACAGAGTTTCTAACACCAAGTTTTTTAAAAAAAAATCAGTATTTCAGTCTTATGTTTAACAGTCCACGCACAAGCTTCACAGAAATACAACAGGACATTGAAAACCCCTCACCTGTTAGCGCTTTCTGTTTTCTTTTATCTTGAATTGCTGAATGATTGAATGGGATGGGGAGATTTCAAATTGGTGGTTGTTCTTATCTGGAGATTATAGTAATCTTGATCCATGCAAAACATGCCTTTGCAAAGTTGATGTGGGCTCACCAAGACATCTGAGGTTTGCACTAAAGATTAATTCACAACACCGGCTCCTGTTGCAAACAAGCCAATTTTAGACCAATGATTTTGTAGGCTTTCTTGAAAATGCTTACATTGTTCAAATATTTAATAAAATTTTAGTGGATTTCTTAGGCTGTTGCTCAAGCTGAGGTGAAGGATACACTTTTTTTGACATGGGCCTCTTAGGCCCCAACAATAACAGAGCCCCTCATGCCTCTCCCACTCCTCCAAAGCAGGGTTTCTCACTGCCCATCTCCTTTCTCCCCCCACCCCCACAACCCGCTTAACATCAAGACTATTACTTTGAGTGTCTGAATGTGAGCATTCAGCTGGCAGGATGGGGTTGTGAAACACAGGGGCCCGGAGATGTATATTGTGGTTGTTTATTAAAGGAGGCAGAGGAGGCTTGAAACAAATGTACGAGGTAAGTTTGAGACATTTATTGTGTTCATTAGGGGTATATTATGGGGGTCGGTGAGAAATTGTCATGGTGACCGTGACAGTTTTTTCTCCACTGGAATCTGATTCTGGACAAAACTGAAATTGGGGAGCAGGATTTTGGTCCATACGACTGACGAATAATAGAAGTGGAAAATAATGACTTAGAAAGGAAACAGACTTTATCTCATGAGGAAGAAGAAAATTGACAAGACATAATTTGTGGCCAAGATGAAATAGACCACAATGCACCAGGTGTTGAAAATGAGTTCAGAACTACAGACCAAAAGGTTGCAGGTTTGATGCCTGCTCTAAGCCATTGGCTGATTGATTGCCTCCTTGATCTAAGGAGAAATCGAATACCAGTCACTCCTTATCACTAACCAGTGCAACTTCCTAGATAGTTTGTCAGTAAATTCGTAGCCCGGTGTCACAAAATCTGCAAAATCCAATTGGTTCACTTAATGTCCTTTAGGGAAGGAAAGCTGCCATCCTTACCTGGTCTGGCCTACGTGCGACTCCAGTCCCACACCAACATAGTTGATTCTTAACTCCCCTCTGAAATGACCCAGCAAGACACTCAGTTGTATCAAAAATGCTACAAAGGACCCACCACCACCTTCTCGGGGCAATTAGAGATGGGCAATTAATGCCAGCCTCGCCAGCGACGCCCACATCCCGAGAATTAATTCAAAAATACTCTGCTTTGTCAGAACATAAGATGGTGATTAATTCACAGTGTAAACCTTTGGCATTGTACTAGATGTTCTGTACCGAGATTATAAACATGGTAGAGTTTATTTTAAGTTGCATTCTCGTCATTACAGACTCTGGATGTTAATTAAAAATGTACTCATTTTCACACACGATGTCCCCTCCTGTTTATACTAGTCAGTAATCCACGCAAATTAGTACCCGGGTTCTGTGGGGCTCGTTATCTGAAGCTGTGTGCTGTGTGGGCTCATTCAATAGTAAGGTCAATCTGTGCAGGATTGCAAGATGTTTGTATGAGATTGATCAGAGCCAAGAATTGTGACCAGAGAATTCAGTGATAAAAGCTTTTTCTCCCCTCCTTTCTCCTTTTGCAAAACTGGATAGTCTGAATCTTTGAAAAGGACTTAGGTCATCAGGGATGCCGACAGTTACATATGCAAAAATAACATTATTCTGTTACATTGTCAAGGCAGCCACTTCAGAGTCATATTCAGATCTCTAGGCAGCTAGACTATCTGAGCAGGCATTACAAAGCACCATATGTATATTCTGATCGAAAAATCAGGATTTATAAAGTTGTTAAAAAATAGACCTTACTGCTGAGAAATGCAGGTTGCAGCATGCCAGAATTCTGGATTTAGAAAGGAATTTGATAGGTCTCATTTTTAGTATCATATCTATAATTAGACAAATTTAAACCCACCCACCCAACCCAAAAAATTAAACAAGTATAAAACCTATTCTGTTGTAATAGATAATCATTTTCACTTCCATTGCAGTGTCTATTATTAATGCACACCTCAAGTGTTATGATCTGGAATGCACTGCATGAAAGGGTGGTGGAAGCAGATTCAAGAACTAGCTGCGCCTCTAGCCAAGCTGTTCCAGTACAGCTACAACACTGGCATCTACCCGACAATGTGGAAAATTGCCCATGCATGTCCTGTCCATAAAAAGCAGGACAAATCCAATCCGGCCAATTACCGCCCCATCAGTCTACTCTCAATCATCAGCAAAGTGATGGAAGGTCTCGTCGACAGTGCTATCAAGCGGCACTTACTCACCAATAACCTGCTCACTGATGTTCAGTTTGGGTTCCGCCAGGACCACTCGGCTCCAGGCCGCATTAGAGCCTTGGTCCAAAAATGGACAAAAGAGCTGAATTCCAGAGGTGAGGCGAGAGTGACTGCCCTCGATATCAAGGCAGTATTTGACCGAGTGCGGCACCAAGGAGCCCTAATAAAATTGAAGTCAATGGGAATCGGGGGGAAAACTCTCCAGTGGTTGGAGTCATACCTAGCACAAAGGAAGATGGTAGTGGTTGTTGGAGGCCAATCATCTCAGCCCCAGGACATTGCTGCAGGAGTTCCTCAGGACAGTATCCTAGGCCCAACCATCTTCAGCTGCTTCATCAATGACCTTCCCCCCATCATAAGGTCAGAAATGGGGATGTTTGCTGATGATTGCAGTGTTCAGTTCCATTCGCAACCCCTTAGATAATGAAGCAGTCCGTGCCCACATGCAGCAAGACCTGGACAACATCCAGGCTTGGGCTCATAAGTGGCAAGTAACATTCGTGCCAGACAAGTGCCAGGCAATGACCATCTCCAACAAGAGACAGTCTAACCACCTCCCCTTGACATTCAACGGCACTACCATCGCCGAATCCCCCACCATCAACATCCTGGGGGTCACCATTGACCAGAAACTTAACTGGACCCACCACATAAATACTGTGGCTACTTAACAGCACTGTGGGAGAACCTTCACTACACGGACTGCAGCGGTTCAAGATGGCAGCTCACCACCACCTTCTCAAGGGCAATTAGGGATGGGCAATAAATGCTGGCCTTGTCAGCAACGCCCACATCCTATGAACGAATAAAAAAAGATTCAATAATAACTTTCAAAAGGGAATTGGATAAATACTTGAAGGGGAAAAACTTGCAGGGCTATGGGGAAAGAGCATGGGAATGGGACTAATTGAATAGTTCTTTCAAAGAGCCAGCATAGACATGATGGGCTGAATGGCCTCCTTTTGTGCTATATAATTCTATGACTCTAATTTTTGGTTTGTCATTGCAATACTTCAAAGATTTCAGAATCACAAGTGAAATAAAAATCAGAATAAGTGGACACAGTGCTCCACTGCTACTCTTTTAGTTGGTCTGGGGAAGAAACATCAGTCAGAGTTTCAGTTCCTGATCACTGTCCAAAGTATACCAGTGTGTAGACATTGTGCGAGGGCAGGAGCAGGCTTAGCTATGATGCCCTCGTGTTGAATAGGTCGCTGACAGCTGAAAAATAACCAGCGCATCAGGGGAAGGACGGCACATATGGACTGTGCTTCACATGTCACCACTTCAGGGGAATAGGGGAAGTCTCTCTGGTTGTGAAGTGGTCACAAATTTACCAAACCTCTTCCAAAGCAGAGAATTTACCTCTTTCCTCCCTCCCCTCCCAATGGAGAGACACCGACAGAAAGGGAAAGAGTAGAGAGTGTGAGAAAGGGACAAAGCAGAAAGGAGAACAACAATTGGTAAGTAGAGGGAGGGAAGGGACCAAGAAATATATCCAAATGCCAGGAATGCCACAGGCAAAACAAGGTTACAAGCAGAAAATGTATTAAATTACCATTTGCATTTGAAGCTGCTAATCCTATTGCAATCTGCTATTTAATAATATACTTCAGGTTTGTGAAAAGAGAACACAGACTGATATAAGCTCTTCCCACTGAACGCTGATCAAAATATTTCCTTCATCTCCTGTCTCAGCACATTGCCAGGAAAATTAGAGTTAACACTTAAATTACACTTAACATATGTACAGAAATAAAGACTGGGTGGGAAAGTTCTGGAACTGGAATGGGATGACTGTTCCCCGTCTCTCATGGAGAACTAGGTAGAACGGTGAGTTACAATGCAGTCATTTCATCTTGAGGATGTGTGGGTTCAAACCAATTCATAAACCAGGACATTTATTCCCGAGAAGGAAAATGGATAACTGGTTAGGGAGGGAGGGGACAGGCACTGGGGCAGGATGGAAATGAGGACTATAAGAGCTGGAACAAATCTCTACCCCAAATGTGATTAAATTACATTCCTATGCCGAAATGATCAAATACAGTCCCCACCATTCTCACTGTCCCTGATTATTCACCATTCTCACTGTCCCTGATTATTCCGGACATTTGCTTATATCGGGCAAATCGCGCAAGCCATTTGCCATAGGCATCAATTATAAAGGCAGCGCTTAAACTGTATTAAGCAGCCGGCTATTTCGGGCAGTTAAAGCATGATTACCTGTCAGTAGGTCCTAACCCATCGTGGCCTCTAGAATTCCTGCCACAAGCTCTTTTTGCCGGCTTGCTGAGCTGAACATCTTCCGGCTCAGTTTTAAACTTTGGAAAGAAGTTACATAGGCCAATTTTTTTTCTCAATGAAAAAAATTGAGGTTAAGTATGATCCAGCTTGAAAATATAAAGAATTGAGGTGACACATTCCAGCTCCATTTTAAGATGGGATAGCGGGCACCCATCTCATTTAACTCGCTCTCCTACGGGAAGCTAATGGTTTCAGGGCTTCAATCTCAGCAAAGTAGACAGATTGATTGGTTGTCAGTACAGGCTTCTGAATTGCCCTACATGTGCTGAGCAGAATTATCCTGAGGTCTTTTATGCCTCCACACACACACCATCATTTGTTCGTTACACCAGCCACTGCATATAGCAGGCAAATCGTGTCCACACCATCTGAACACGGTGCGGGCTGTGCTTCAGAAAACAAGACGGTTCACTGTTGCTGGGCTGGGGTGGGGTTAGATAATGCTGTCTCTGGAGGGCAGCAAGATAGCGTTGAAATGGTGGCGGGGTGAGGATGATGAATACCACTGGAGTTCTGCAGGATTACCCTCAAGGATCAGGAAGCATTCAAAAATAACTTTCCCTCAGGTGATTAAATGGGTTCGGTCGAGTCAGCAACAATTACTTGCATTTCTATAGCGCCTTTAGTGTAGTAAATACATCCCAAGGCACTTCACAGGAGCGTTATCAAACAAAATTTGACACCGAGCCACATAAGGAGATATCAGGACATATCTTGGTCAAAGAGGTAGGTTTTAAGGAGCTTTGTAAAGGAGGAGAAGTGGAGAGGAGCATGATTTGTAGAAGGAGTGAGGCTAATGGGCTGGATTCTTCATGTTTTCTTATGCTTAGTTTTTTTTTTAAAAAAAGCTGCTGGCCGAGTACCAGAAAATTACTTTGAATCCTGTTGTCCTGCCTGCCCTGATGAAAGCTCATTAGCATTACTAAAAATACAAATCATGCAACAGAAGCCTCAAAACACATCAACAGGTGGTTCATAAAAGATCACAGACTAAGATGATGCACCATTTTTCTCTCACATCACAGAAGGCCAATGGGCAACATGCTTTACTAATGGAATATTAAAACACTTTTTAATTTGATTTTTTCATCTCTGTGCCACTCACCATATCTCACCCAGCCAGTGAGCAGGTAAGCAATGAGCTCCCAAGTTTATATCAATGTCACTTTAGATTGTTTGCTTGAAGAAGGCTTTGAACACAGCTAGGGTAATGCTCGCTTGTATTTTCCCTCCCTTCCTAGAAGCAGCACCTGGCTAGCATAGTGGAGCACTTAACCTGCATCCCATTTCTCTTTAGTGGGGGCAATGGAGCATAAACCATTCATCCTTCCTTTTCTTGGCAGAGTTAGCTTCAAACTGGTTTCCACCACGGACCCCTCCACCTAAATCACAATCATGAAGAACATCTCACCCAAGGACCACAAGAAGGTACAATGCAAGTAGATGAATATGTACAAGGTTATTTGGCTTTATAATGTTGGTTTACACACCACTGACCCACCCTCTCATTTCTTATGTCTACTATAAACAGGACAAAGGAAACTTCTCCACTGACTTTGATTGCACGGTCTGTATATTTTAGGGTTGTTTATCTGGGCTTCGACTACAACATATGTTTAGCTGTGGTTTTTTTGATTTTTACTTTGCGAGCTGGAATAGTTATGTATACACAAACATGCCTGTATTCTCAGGCAGATCCAGCCCGTCTGTCTGAGCTGAGAGAATTGCTGACTAGGTAATATTCACGCTGTTCAAAAGGAGGATGAACAGCTGCAATCTGTTAACTTTGGGGAGGAAAAAAAATAAATCAGCAAACTGTATCATATATATATTCCTGAAAGATGATCAGGATTTCAAAGTAGGGCTTGGGATAGAAGCAATTTGTTAGTTTTCACAGTTCAATTATTTTCTAAGTTATACATTTGCTTACAGGTGCATTTTTATAAGCCGTGCAGGTGGTGTTCTTCAATAGAAAGTGTTGTTTACAATGGATCAAGTCTGTCATTATATTTACTGTGGGTCAAGGCTCAAAATTAAGTAGCGTTGCAATGCTTAAATACACCAAGAGGATTGGTAGGGCACACCTTGTGCCTGTTCCTCAGACTCTACACAAACCAGAGTCTCAGCAATCCATTCAAGGTGACTGTCAGGCAAAAGGTGACTGACCCAGTAATGTTCTCATGCACCTCCTCTCCTAGTAGCTGCCCAGACAGCAGCAGTGGCACATGTCTGCCAAGAGGGCCCCTCCCCTAAACTTGGGAGGGAGAGAGAGGGAAGAAATACCTTCAGGTTTTGGGTTGATGATTAATTTGTATTTATGGAATTTCAGCTCTCGTTGCAAGCTCCGGGTTCTCCCATTGTGACCCAACATAAAGACAGACTTGCATTTACATAGCACCTCACACGCCCTCAGTACGTCCCGAAGCGCTTTACAGACGATGAAGTACTTTGAAGCATAGTCACTGTCGTAATGTAAATAATGTGGCAGCCAATATGTGCACAGCAAGGTCCCACAAACGGCAATGTGATAATGACCAGATAATCTGTTTTAGTAATGTTAGTTGAGTGGTAAATATTGGCCAGGACACCAGGGAGAACTCCCCCACACATAACCCCAACTCCTTCCTGCTTCCCTAAAGACCATGCAGCAGAAACACAGTAATACATGTAGAAGCTGTTTAAAGAAAATAACTCTTGGGGGAAAATAATAATTATTTATTTTTTCAACTCATCTCAACCAGTATAGTTCTCCTTTTGGGCAGGCTTGGTTCCTGAACAGCAAACTCCGAAAGCTCCATTGCACAATTGCCATATTTCCGGGTGGCACAGCACACGTTGCAGCAGATTGAGTACTTGTGCCCAAACCACCGTCCTGGCAATACAATGCACCCCGTTCTGATGGTAGGCTGACTTTGCCAGACTCACCAGGAGATTCCCAGATCTTCATCTCTGGCACTCCAGACAATAATCCACAAGCAAAGGGCAATAAAAATAAGGATTTGGGGACAATGACCGAACAAATCGTGAAAGCATCCAATCAAAAGAAGCAGTTATTAATAAATATAAATCAGATACTGGAGTGTATCTGGACAGTATTGGATTACGGATCAGAATTCATCCTGCTCCACACCAAATCCCACTTGCCATCACCCCTGACCGACATTGGTTCCCCAACCTCCAATACATTTAATTTAAAATCCTTGTACATCAATCCCTCCATTGCCTCACCCCACCCCGATCTCTGTGGTCTCCTCCAACCCTATTAGACCCCCCCACCTGAACACTGCGTTGCGTGACTCTGGCATTTTGCGCATTTGCCCTCTCCCTTCGTCCCATCATAGGCTAAGCTGCCTGAGTCCTCCTCTGAGATCCTCCCTCCAAACACTTCAGCTTCCCTCTTCCTTTTTAAAAACCATCTCAAAACCCATCTCTGATCAGTCTTTCGATCCTCTCCTTTGCTGGTTTAACACCAGTTTTCCCTGTGTCTATCTGTGAAGCACCATGGGATACTTTTATGTTAAAGACGCTACATAAGCGCACGTTGATGTTATTATATTGACAGTATATAGAACGATGGGGCCAGTTCTGGAGTAAAGCATGCAGTCTTGGTCATACTACATCAAAAAGCACACATTAGAACTGTGAGCAGAATGATGCCAGGCCTCGGAAGACTAAATTGTCAAGAAAGGCTCAAACAACTAAAAGTTGATTTTATTGAAAAAAGGACAATTGAGGGAAGGAGGGAGAACATAATACCAGTCTTGAGACTAATGAAAAGCTATAAATAATATTGAAGTAGACTATCTACTTATTTTCAATAACAAAATCCAAAATCTTGAGAGCAAGGTCGGAGATTAGGAAAAAATTCTTCCCCTCTACCCCACCTCCTGAGATAACATATCCAGATAGAGCATGCTTCCAGAGAAGGGAGTTGATTCATGGTCAACTGCCACCTTTAAAAAGGAGCTGGATCTATAATCTGTTGAGAAGAGGAATTGAAAGCTATACAGATATTAACAATGCATGATTTTTTTTTCAGGGAAGCTAAGGGAAGGGACTTGTGTCTCTGAAGTAGATGATCAACAGATGGGGTGGGGAGTCCATGATAGGGCAAATATACATAGATTCTGGATTAGAAGTGGGATTGAAGGACTGAATAATCTTTTCTTGTTTAGGATTTAATCCATGCAAAGTCAGAATTTGCAAAATTAACTGTGACCTGTGTTATATTGAGACAACTGAATGGCTAGGAGTGGATAGGCAGAAACCGAACCAAAGGTGCTTAAATGTCATATAATCTTGAATTGTTTGTCATCTGAATCCTGTCTTTGAATTACTATCCAGTGTTTGCTTTAAATATTCTTTTTAAAACCTCTGCCATGTCTCTGCTGCTGAGTAATGTTGCAAAATAACTTAGACATTAGGCTCTTTCAAATAGTTAATTGTAATAGTTTATGGATTATATTTATTTTTAGGGGATTACTAAGGTTTGAAACTTTAGTCGGGGTATCGGAGAGTGACTGCATGTTCTAAGGGTCGTTCGATTTCTGTAATTCTACTTCATTAATATTCAGCTTTCCACATTTACAACAAAAAGTGCTGTCATTTGAGGACTTTCAATACTATGGGGTTAAAAATGTGTCAATTGCACAAAGGTTTGAATTTTAATTGGTGCACCATGGACTGACAACAAGAAATAACAGTGCGTTATTCAACAAAAGTGCACGTATAGTTCAAAGGCAAAGTGACCGAATTCAGTCTCTTCTATCCCTCCCCCCACTGCAAGGTATATAAAAATACAAATTATTGGCAAATGGAAGGCACAGATGTGTGACTCTTAAATCCTTATTTTCCATGACTCAGGGAAAATACAGTCCTTCAATCAGTTGCAAACTGCGAGAGTGACCTACATAGATTTCAAATCCAAAATTTAGAGTGGGGTTGCGGGGGGGAAGAGGTAAGTTGTAACAGGAACTAAATATCACTCATCAAAAAAATATTCAAGGTTTTTTCTTGTGCGTCATCATTGGAAACGCACTAAATGTATGAACAGCTTTTACTTTGAACAAAGTGGCCATTATACTAATCACTTTACAAGTCAGCCTTGTAATGTTCAGAAACACCACCAGATTCTTAATAGGTGCTGTTACATTAACTGTGATGCTGCCAATGCCCAATGGTTGAAAGAGGTGGAGGTATGGAAAAAGGAGGAGATGTACTTTTTCAAGCAGTTGACAGTACAGCCTCGTGTAAACTGTCTGGCCTACCTACTTCCGGCGCTGGTGAAGGACAATTTTATCATGGTTCTTGACTGCTCAATGGATCCAACTGGTCTCCAGGAGACTAATGGCAGACTTCAAACGCAAGAACAGGAGGGTGATGTAGGGAGGTATTTTTTGGCACTGCTCCCTGAGGACTCAGGCGGCATTAAGCCAAACTGTAAATACCTCTTACTACTGTTTAGACCGTTCTGCCACTGCCCCCAAAAAGTTGTAAACATCTATGAAGTGGTGAGATGAGTTGTGGGTTGAACAGAGGCAAGAACACGTCGGCATGAAAACTCAATTGGGACTCCATCAAAGTATACCCGTCAAGTGTAAACCCTAGAAAACAATGTGCAATTCCATTTTGTTTAAGTGCCTGACGTGTGGTAGGCTGCAGGGCAGACAAATCTAAATTGTGATAAACTCAAGTTATTACAATGACAGAGAAGATCATGTCTTTTCAATGTTACCCACATACTGCAAAGCAGCAGTGGGGTGGGCGAGATCGGGGGAAAACACTTGTAAACATGCACTTAGTTTGTACCATACAGCCCTCCCATGCACTTTTTAAGTGAATGAGTGACAACAGATTCCCATTGGCCTGTCACAGGTACTGTATTAATTATGTTTGCATAAGCAGACATTTTAATCTCATGTGGGTCCAGCACATATTTATCCTTCCAAAGACAGAAATTGAATGTATAGTATTACCCATTACCATAACATTCATCTCACAATAACATAACTGTCCTTTAAGTGACAATTCCACATGCAGCACTTGTATGAGACACATTAAATTGGTCCCTTAACCGACATTCCAGCATGACACAAATATGATTAAAATGTAATATGCTTTTTACCACGTTAGTTATCCCTTGAATGCCGTAAAACCACAATGCCATCAAAAGCTTTTAGTTTAAAAAAACCTTTGACCCCCAGTAAACTTTGTGCACATTTGATGCCAAGACCAGCATATGTAACATTTCCCATTTCAGGCACTTGGCAACAGCATCAAGCACTCCTCGTCAGGTATACAATGCAGGTCCCTCCGTTCTGCCCCAACATAACAGCATCCTCAAATGTACCAGTGAGACATCTTCCATGACAGCAGCCATCCTGTGACATCAGATTGTGAATACCTGATAGGGGGCTACAACAGAAAACTGCAGCTATCCACTCAGACAGACTGAAGCTGCTCAAACCGGCAGCAGGCACATAAACTTCTTCACCAAAAGGCTCTGCTGGTATTTCCTCACCACAGATAATGTGACTTGAATTCAGAACTTAACAGAAATGTAAACTGGTACACGCAACCGGGCTCAGTTACAGGATAGTAGCAAATAGCGATCAGCACAGACCAGACCAAAGAGGAAAGCAAAGCTGTATTTACATAGTCCAAGTATATTCTCTGGTTAGTAAGGATTCATCCTCATCTACACTAATGTAGATGTTTTCTGTAGGCACTATTAAAATACGCACTTATGCTTTTAAGGACAAACTGGTATAATTTTGTTGAATTGATTAACCTAACCAGACCAGCTCCATCTCCTGCATAAGGTGTCAGCCTTGGCTCAGTCAGTAGGTTGTGGATTCAAGTCCCACTTCAGGAGACTTAAGCACATAATCTAGGCTGACACTCCAGTTCAGTACTGAGGGAATGCTGTACTGTCAGAGGTGCCATCTTTCAGACAAGATGTTAAACCAAGGCCCCATCTGCCCTCTCGGGTGGACGCAAACGCTCCCATGCCACTATTTCGAAGAAGAGCAGGGGAGTGCTCTAGGGTGGCCTGGCCAATATTTATCCCTAAACCAACATCACTAAAAAAATTATCTGGTCATTATCACATTGCTGCTTGTGGGACCTTGCTGTGTGCAAACTGGCTGCTGAGTTTCCTACATTACAACAGTGACTACACTTCAAAAGCACTAATTGGCTGTAAAGCGCTTTGGGACGTTCTGAGGTCATGAAAGGCGCTACAGAAATAGGAGTTTTTTAGCTTTTGAGCAGTAGTGCGGCAGGAGAGATCGCACGTTCCTTATAGAACCCGCCTGATTTTCATTCTGTTGAAATTGTGCTGAGCTCCTGTTTCTGTATTGTAAGTTCTCTGTAATTCTATGGATGTATGTTAGAGATGAGGGGAGGATCCTAAGTTGTTGCTTGTAACCTGTTCAGAAGGGCTAGAAAAATATTAGAAGGGCTACCCAGATATAAGGGCAGTATTCAATCTTGGATAAACTTGTATTTTATAGAGAGCTCACAGCTGTTGAAGGGAAAATAAATATTTAGTACAAAAAGAAGAAACCAAGTTCCTTGGAGGCATTAGCACTGGTAGCACATATACTAAATTTGGAACGATATATGTGATTAGCATTGGAACAGATGTGGGAGATCAATTTGAATTCAGAGGATATAATGAGGCCACAAATGACAATGGATGAAGGGAGCGTAGAATGCAATCACAGGAAACAAAGTGATGCTTGTTGTTTAGAGTTAGGAAGACATGAAGAAAGTGTTTCTTCAAAGAATGAGGTGAGATTTCCATTGCCCCAAAGGGCTTGAAAGAGATCAAAATGTAAAGATTCAGACACTGCACTGTGAGGAATGAAGGCCAACTGAGCACATGATCTGAAGGAAATTGATGAATGCATTAGCAAGAAAATAGATAGGCACGGTTACAAATGGTGGAAGGGGGAGGGGTCATTGAGATGGAGAAGAAAAAAATGAAAGGCAGAGTGAAAGGAAACAGAACCCAGGGAATTCCTGAGATGCTGGGGGTGGTGGTGAGGGGGTAGGGGAGGATGCCAAGAAAATGAACTAACTACTACAGCAGAGATAGAGCGATTTGAGGGGAAACTGGTTGGCTATAATCAGAACTTTCGTGCAAGACCAGGTAGTGGTAACTTGTTTAGCAATGCACGGTACCAACAACTTGCATTTATATAGCGCCTTTAACGTAGAAAAACATCTCCAAGCGCTTCACAGAATCACAATCAGACAAAAATTGACACCGAGCCAAAGAAGAAAATATTTGGAGGGCGTACCGAAAGCTTGGTCAAAGAGGTTAGTTTTAAGGATGGTCTTAAAGAAGGAGAGCAAGGTGGTGAGACAGAGGATTAATGGATGGAATTCGAGAGCCTAGGGCCTAGATGGCTGAAGGTACAGCCGCCAATGGTGGGGTGAAGGGAGCGGATGCACAAGAGGCCAGAGTTGGAGGAATACAGAGTTCTCAGAGGATTGTAGGGCTGGAGGAGGAACAGAGGTAAGGTGGGGAGAGGCTATGAAGGGATTTGAACACGAGAAGAATAATTTTTAAACTGGGGGTGTTTTGGACTGGGAACCAATGTAGGTGAGGGAGACGGTGCGAGTTAGGATATGGACAGCAGAGTTTTGGATGAGCTTAAATTTACAGAGGGTGCAGGATGGGAGGCCAGTCAGGAAAGCAGTACAATTGTTGAGTGTGGAGGTGACAAAGGCATGGATGAGGGTTTCGGAAGTAAATGGGCTGAAGCAGGGGCGTTTTTTGAGACGGAGAGGATATGGGGTCAGAAGCTTCGCTCAGGGTCAAATAGGACGCTGAGGTTGCGAACATTTGGTTTCAACCTGAAACAGTGGCCAGTGAGAGGAGTGGAATCGATGGTGAAGGTATAGAGTTTGTGACAGGGGCCGAAGATGATGGCTTTGGTCTTCCCAATCTTCAACCGGAGGAAATTTCGCTCATCCAGGATTGGATGCTATACAAGCAGGATGACAACACAGAGAGCTTTCTGTTTTTATACACTGAAATGGCTTCTCTTCCTGCCCCAGCACCATTAGCCCTGGAGTCCCCCAAAGATCTGTCCTTGGCCTCCTCCTTTTACTCATCTGTGCGCTGCTTCTCGGCGACATTGTCCAAAGACATAGCATTAGGTTCTACATGTACGCCGATGACACCCAGCCCTACCTCTCCTGACCCCTTCGCTGTCTCTGTCGTCATCCTGCTTTCCTGCTTTCTCTTTTTTTGGGGGGGGGTTTGTATATTCGGTGGCCTTGTAGGTGACACCTCTCTGTCTGCTCACTGTGATTGCCTTGGCAACGGGCAGTAATCACCAGGCATTGTTCTGTGACTTATAAATGCGAAGGATTCGAAGATTTCATTTCCACAACATTCACCTGAGGAAGGAGGAAGCCTCCGAAAGCTTGTGAAATTTAAAATAAATTTGTTGGACTATAACTTGGTGTTGTAAAATTGTTTACAATTGTCATCCTGCTTGTATGCATTCGAGCGTGGGGATTTATGATGGCGGCTTTGAAAAGGAGGGGGACAGCACATTTGGAGTGGCAACCATTTATAATGTCAGCTAGCATGTGAACAAGGAAAGGAAGTTGGGTGGCCAGCAGTATAGTGGACCTTGCCTAAAAGCTTGGGTGATCTCCAGGGCAATAAGTCAAAGGTTTCAAAAGCAGAGGTTCAGAGAAAGGCAGAGGCCAGGTCACCACCACGCCATTTAAAGCACTAAGCCTAATTGCCACGATACGGATTTCAGTCTGCCCTGCAGGCTACCAATCAGGCAATTAAACAGCACCATAATTTTCCAGTCTTGACACTCCTTCAGAATACACTGATCAGTCCCAATGAGGGATTTATACTAGCATACTCTGTCTTACACTAGCACCTCCTCCACACTCCCTCCCCTCACAAAGCAATAACCGATTTCCCCTCTGCAGCAATATCACGAGTGGCAGGACAGCAATGTGATGGCTCACTTAATTTGTCACTGGAGAGGAGATTTCTGCACAAAATGGCTGCTCTCAGATTGCTTCTGACGAAAAAAGCAAAAAGAAACAAACAAACCCCTGTAGGAACAGAAGAGGACCTAAGTCAGCAGATTTCAAATGTTTTTGTTGGGGAAACCACTGCAAATATTGACATACTCCTAGGGAACTCTGTCCCAACTTCTAAAAGGGTCAGCTATCTAAAGGATCTCCTTGCTTTTATTGCAGACAGTATATTGTGCAGCAACAGAAACAACACACTAGTAAATCAATAAAAGGCAGAAAAATAGAATATTAAATCCTCGAAATACTCTGCACATACTACACTCAGAATCTGATCCCACAGACTGCAGTTTGAAAATCTATTGTAAACAAGTATACAAAAATTATGTGGAAATTCAGAATAGTCGCCCCGCCGGCCCCAGTTCCTTTAAAGGTTGTACGGCTAAATCTGAATATTTTTTGACCCAGGATGTTGCTGTCCCCACTGACCCATTCAATCAACGTCGCCAGGTCCGTCTTCAAAAACTTTGCACAGATTTCATTTTTTGCGAAGTCTGATGCGTTTTCTTTTTAAAGCATTAAATGAGAAGCAGAGATGAACAGGTTTGGATTGTCAGTTGTGACTCAGTCTCTTGAGTAAACTGGTGATTTAATGAAACCTCAAATTAGAAAAAAAACTTCATAATTCAGTCAACAATACCAAAGTGCAATATGGGAAAAAAAAACGAAATTGTTTGACCTACTTCCGATGCATTCTACAGAATAAATACCATCGGTACATTGATGTTGGGTTTCTGATATGTCGAACAAGCTGGACTAAATAGAGCAGAGCGCAGGTCTTAAGATTTTGTGGTCAAGAAACTCAAAATCACCAACTGACATTCAGTCTGAACCTCTCAAGGGCCACAGACATCCGTGACCTTCCAAGACCTGTCACAAGTACATATTCAGTTTCTATTATACTATTTGATGCAAAATTAACTCACCCCCCACCCCCCCATGGCTGTTTAAAAGAATCATAGAATAGTTACAGCACAGAAGGAGGCCATTCGGCCCATTGAGCCTGTGCGGTCTCTTTGTAAGAGCAATCCAGTTAGTTCCATTCCCCCGCTCTTTCCCTTCAAATATTTATCCAATTTGTTTTTGAAAGCCACGATTGAATCGGCATCCACCGACCTTTCAGGCAATGCATTCCAGATCATAACTCGCTGGGTAGAAAAGTTTTTCCTCACTTCGCCTTTGGTTCTTTTGCCAATCACCTTAAATCTGTGTCCTCCAGTTCTCACCCTAATTCACCAATGGGAACAATTTCTCTTTATTTACTCTATCTAAACCTTTAATTATTTTGAACACTTCTATCAAATCTCCTCTCAACCTTCTCTGCTCTAAGGAGAAGTCAAGATCACCCAGAATGCTACCGAGCTATACAGAACGTAAATCATAGATGCATTTACGGGGAAGCTGGATAAACACATGAGAAGAAAGGTATAGAAGGGTATGCTGATAGGGTTAGACGAAGAGGGGTGGCAGGTGGCTTGTGTGGAGCATAAATGCCGGCATAGGCCAGTTGGGCCAAATGGCCTGTTTCTGTGCTGTAGATTCTGTGTACCTCTATGTAAAGTTGCTAGGTTCCATCCCGGCTCTGTGTCAAATTAGCTGCACTTAAGCAAGGGCTGGAGCTGCGACAATGGACCTGGATACCCTTGGGCTGGGAAGAAAGCCAACCAGCTTAAGGATCCTTCTTCTGATCAGTATTCAGTGACCCACATTAATACACTTTCCAGCAGTGGTATCATAAGATAAATACAGATGAGAAAGGCATTTCACCGGCTTAGCTGTTCCATGGAAAAAAAAACAGCATCAAACGGTTTCTTAAATAATTCATGGAATTTTTGCCTGCGTTATCGAGAACAGGACTGGGCTGCATTGTGTGTCCCATCATGGTCCAACAGACTGCCAGGACTCACCATTTTGTTTCAAAATGGGTGTTTGAGCGAGAGATTGGAACTGGGCCAGTAACTGCAGAATCATAAACGTGCATATATCAACACCTCCCGGGGGTGGGCGGTTGAAAGAGAAAGAAAGGGAGGGAGGGAAGGAAAAGAACACTGCCACTGTTGGACATTAATCAAATGATCTATGAACACAGCCTTAATTTATTTTTTGGATGGTATTTGTAAATTTTCATTGCATCAAAGCACAATGTTCTGGTGTACAGAAGTTGTCAGGAAGATTTCTGCTCGAGGCTATCCTATTAAAGATATTCAAACTATCCAAATGCCTTCGAAACAATCATATTTTAGGCTCACAATTTTTAAATCAGTGCACCTCAAGGCCTCCAAGAAACGAGTCATGAACAGCTGGTCACCTCCAAAAAAGGTAGGAAACCTTCAAATCTATCTAAGGACGAAACAAAAGTATCTGACAGCTGCAGTAAAGCATCTGGCAGGAGGTTTTATTTTAAAAAAACACAAACAAAACTTTGCTTGTCAACTTCTGCAGTGTTCTGTAGCTGAGGATCTCAACAGTTCCACATGGAACATTTTTCTGGAAAGTATGATTTTTTTTTTAAAAACTGGGAATTGGCCCACTGGTTTGGACAGATTCTCAAGGTCCACATAAATTCAGGAAGGAAAAAGCCAGTATATGCATTGTTCCCTCTTTCCCCTTCAGTCATGACTAGGCACCATTTCCCAGCCTATATGGGCTGGCGATTTTCTCCCAAAGCATCTGCTAAGCCCACACTTGATCAGACCCAAAGCTGGTTTATCCAGCACAAAAAGGGCTATTTGGCCCATCAGGTTTGTGCTGGTGTTTTTGCCCACGTGACCCACCTATACCCAACTCTCCATACTCTAATATTCCTTTTTCAAACCACTATCCGACTCCCTTTTAAGAGAGTTTATGCTCTCCTGATTGCTCAATTGCTAACAGGTAGCAAGGTACTAAGCCATAGGTCTAAACCATAAGCAGAAGGTCTCAGGTTTGACACCCGGACTATGCCAAGTTAGTGTCAGTTGGAGGGGCAGTAGAAGTGTTGTAATTGGCCTTGGTACTCCTAGTTTTTAAATCAGGGGAGGGGAAGAAAAGGAATACTCTACTCCAGGATATTTTGGGTTCTCAATCGAAACTCATATGAGCAGATACCATCTGAAGGTACAGATGTCTCTGAACAAACCTGATCCTGACTTGAAATGACACCCAACACGTGCACTTTCTAGCAGGGATCACTGGATTGCGACTAGAAGACAGAACCCTTACTGACTTTCCCTTCTCTAAACCAGGGGCACAGAGATCACTTGTGGCACCTTGACTGACATCCCAACCAAGATCAGTTAACTCAGCAGACTGGGACTCAGTGGGACCTTCTCATCTGTGTGGCTCAGTAATATTGGGATCTCATCTCAATATCTAACCTACCCTGTGTGCACACAAACGTATCTGCTGTATTTTTAAACATGCCCACTCCCCCCCCCACCGCCCCCAAAATTGCACGCGCCCACTCAGATAAAGAGAAAAGCATTTAAATCCAGTTTTACGATTTCAATGGAAGGTAAAAGCTACACGATTAGCTGCACTCCATTAAGTGGCTTTAAGATTGATGCAGTTGCTAGGCTATTATGAAAGTCTGCTGAAGGGAACTGCAAAACTCAAGTCGTTTCAAAATCTCATTAATTTTCCAGAAATACTTAAAGGACATATTTTATTTTAAGAAACCTCGAGGCATTTTTTTTCTTCACCATACCACCACTTAAGGAAAAAAAATTCCTGCTAGGGACTGTTCGAGCTCACTGTCGCTGCATTTTCAGGACATTCCCTGCTCCTTCGTAACACACCGATATTTGTAGCGTCATTACGGTGTATGTACAAGTGTAAAAATCACAGCCGAACGTGCACATGCAAGGAACTTGTGACCTGACGTTGCCTGGTCGAGCAAAGGCAATGCTAGACCAGTTCGGCTGAGTGTGCTGAGAAAGTCGTATAATCAGTGGAGCAGGCGGAATCCGTGACAGGGCTCATCCTCTGCAGGGTTTTAAAACGCTTGTAAGGCAGTATTTTGGGAAAACCTAGTGGAGGTGCTGCCACCGTTCTAGCTGGTTCAGTAGCAGCCATCCTGCCAGGCTGACATTTCACATCAAATCCCCTCCATCTCTTTGTGCCTTTAACATTTTCAGCACTGAATGACCTCCAATGCTTTTAAATGCTGTCTCCCCCCCCACCATCAAACACACCGCAATCAAAATAGATGATAATCAAAGCCAGGATTATGGGTCCGATTCATTAAAGCGTGGAAATGTTTAATTCTCTCTGTTCTTGGGAGCGCTGCAATCTGAGCGCGTTTGATTTTGGTGCAGCATAGCAGCCCTCAAAGGATTAACTGCTTTCTTAACCTTGAGAACTACAGAAGCATTCTTGTCGTCTAAAAATATCACATTGCCTTTCCTTTGTGTGACAGTGGCACAATACATACAACAGCATTAGAACCCACTGCAAATATTACTTTTCTTGTAAGGCCTGACTTTCCTACACAATTAGCTGATATGATTGTAAATTATACCCAAGGAAGAACTTGCATTTGTATAGTGTCTCATTCTATCTTACAAACATCCCAAAGCACTTCATGTGCAACAAATTACTTTGAAGCGCAGTCACTGCTGTTATGCAGGGAGACTTGCCAACCATTTTACGCACAAGGTCTCACAAACAACATTGAGGTGAATGACCAGCTACTATGTTTTTGGCTAAGGGAAAAATGCTGAATAGGGCAATTCAAGAGCTTCCTGGACAACTGTGAATAACCGGATCCTTAATGCCCACTTGAACAGGTAGATGGGGCCTGGATGGCTAATTCAAAGAACGGCACTCTGACAATGCAGCACTGAGTAGATGTCTGGCAATGCAGTACTCCCTCAGCACTGCACTGGAGTCTCATCCTAAATCATTTGCTCAAGTATTTCTGACTCAGATGCAAGAATGCTATCTACTGAGCCAAGCTGACACAAGTGACTGATATTGAAAACTTCATTCTTTGTCATCTAGTGCCACATGAAACAGAGGTAGCTATATGGAGGACATAAATGTAAATGGAAAAGGTTAATGAGGGTTGGGGGGGGGGGGGGGGTGGAAGAATGTAAATTTGAGGGAGTAGTTGCGTAGATCATTAGAGCACACATGTCTACTACCAAGGAATGACAGGACATGGTTTCATGTCCACAGTCAATTCCACGTCCAGTTGCAAGGTGTCGAGTGCATTCGGCACTACTTCTTGGAGGAGCAAGTCACATGAAGTGCTATCATTGGGCCACTCTAGTCTTTCCTAGCTGCAGGCTCATGAATTGTTCAAGCGGAAGTTCCAGGAAGAGGTCACACTATCACCACCTTGCCTGCATTTGATGCTTGGTCGAGTGCGTCCTGGCAGAACGAGAGAAAGATAGGTCCGCATGCCTTCATCAAAAAAACTGAAGTATGGTCAAATTTGCAGGCTGAAAAAAAAATAGCTGCCCCGCCACTCCCGAATCCAATCAAAATATTCGCACCAACCTGGAACTCATTAAATTTTTAACATAACTTTGCTTTTTAACTGTACATGGGGTGATAAAATTATTTACACATGCAAATGCTACAAGTTGCTATTCATTAAGTTCACAACCCTACAGCATTCAAGGATTGAACCCATCAGGGTTGGATCAGGAGCTAAGAACAAAAATCTGAAGCCAAGTTTCTACATAATCACTTACATTGATTCCAAGAGGTGGACTGGGGGAGAGGAAATGAAATACTTCCGCAATACAAACCTATCTTGTGCAACATTCATGACTTTCCCTTTCCAGCCGCTGCCCTAACCCAATGAAGTCCAAGCCTGCCTGCAGCCAGAATCAAACGGTAACCTTGTTGGCAAGTACCACCTTTGCTGCAACAGTGCTTTGCATCACCTACCATAGCAGACATACGTACTACCTCATTTATACTGCAGTGCTGCGATATATAAATGGTAATGAGAGATCCAAACTGAACTGTGCAACACACTAATACTCAAAATACTGTTTTCCCATGAGGCCAATTTACTGTCTCAATTGTAGCATTATGCTGTGTACCAAAACTATAAATCTCATTATTTTGGGGGAGGTAATATCATAGAAATCACAGAAAATTTGCGGCACAGAAGGAGGCCATTCGGATATCATGTCCATGCCAGCCGAAAATTAGCCACCCAGCCGAATCCCACTTTCTAGCACTTGGACCATAGCCTTGTAGGTCATGGCACTTCAGGTGCGCATCCAGGCACTTTTTAAAATGAGTTGAGGGTTTCAGCCTCGACTTGGTGTTAATCAAGCACAACGTGAGCAGGTTTAGACTTTATTGCCCCTCAGCTGGAGGAACCCGTGTTAATGTCAGGCCCAAGGGAAGTGTGTACCCTTGAATTCCCCTGGTGGCCCAGGGACAATCAGTGAGCTGCTGAACCCAAGAAGGGGTCCAGACTCTATCCTTGGCCTGTGCTGAGTTAGCTGATCTCAGCCAGGATGGCAATAGAGATAGATAAGGCTCGTCTGTGATGCCCTCCACGAATGGAATAGACAACATCTAGGCTCATGTATGATTAGCGGGCAATTGGACAAGGTGCTGGCAGAAACTGGAACCTTTGGAACTGCACTCTCGTTCAGGCGGAGAGATGGGAAGGAGACAAGTTAGTGAGGAAAAAGAAAAAGGGAAAAATGTACCATTCTGGAGTATGTTGCCTCCCTGTTACCAGGGTGAAGGACATCATGAGTGTTCAGACAGACTTTGATAGGTAGCAATCAGTGCCTGCAGTCAAGTGGGAACCAACGACACTGGTTGGACTGAAGAAGGAGCCTCGTACAGGGGCAACAAAGAACAAAGGAAGAAAGGTAACCCGCAAGATCTCAAAGTTAGTATTCTTGAGAACGCTACTGTGCTTCCTGCTAAGCCAAGTAGAGGAAGATTATGCCACGGAATACATGGTTGGAGTGATTTCAAAAGGTTTCAAGTCTGAGAGACACTGGGACCAACTTGGAACGGGAGATGCTGCACAGGACAGAAGAACTCGAATTGTCACCAATATCCTGGCACTGAGGGAGTCAGTTCAAACTAGTAAGATCAGGGAGGCAGAATGGTGGAGACTTATCTTATGGAAGATGGGAGAGTGTTTACAAACATGTACAGCAGAGGAAAGAATGAGGGAGAAATAAGGGGGAAAAGAGTAGTAATGCGACAGGGTTGAGTGTCTATATATGAATACAATCAATCAATCAGTGAAATAGAAGCACTGATTATCATGGGGAATATGATGTCTCAACTTTGACAGAAACATGGTTTCAGCCAGGACAGAACTGGAATGACACTGTGGGCTATAAAATTTTCATGAAAGATAGAAAAAGTAGGGGGAAAAAAGGAGGGATGGCATTACTAATTAAGGAGACAGTTACAGCACAAGAGGATATTGTTGAAGGTGGTATACAGTGAGTCTCTCTGAATTAAAGAGAGAAATATTAAGGACTCTATTCCAAAATACTTAAGGTCGCGCAACAATAATTGTGATTCTAAAGTGCCAAATAGTGAGACAGTAGAAGATATTTGTAGGCAACTCAAAGATCTTTGTGGTGGTAATGTGGCTGTACTAATGGGGGACTTTAACAATTCTGAGCAAGCTTGATATAATACAACAAAGGTGGCCAGGGTAGGGAAGGACTCTCAGAATTAATTCTGGACTATTTCTAAATCAGTAAGAAAGAATTAAGTTGCATTTATATATTGCTGAATCACAAGCCCAGAACATCCCAAAGTACTTCACAGGCAATGAATTTCTATGAAGTGCAGTGACTGTTATGTTGGCAAATGTGACAGGCAAATTGCATGCAAATAGCAAATGAAATGAATCATCAGGTAACTTTTTTTTTTAAGTGCTGTAGGTTAACAAGGACACTACTCTTCTTTGAATTGTGACATTAGTCCACCTGAGTAGGTGTCTGGCAATGCAGTACTCTATCACCACTGTATTGAAATGTCAGCCCAGATTATGTGCTTAAGTCTTTAACGGGGCTTGAACCCATAATCTGACTCAGAGGCAAAGAGTACTGCCAAATAAACCAAGCTGAACTGGCTAAAAATAGTCCAAAATAGACTAAAAATAGGAGTTGCAAAGAAGACCAGACATCCATGTATGGGTACAGGGATTAGGTCAAAATAAAGTCTACGTAGGGGTATATGATAAAAGTAAGGTCAATAATACTGAAGGAAACCAGCAGATATAACAAACACAAAGCAGAGAGAGGCCAAAAGAAAGTATGAAAAAGGACTATCAGGGAACATGAAGCACATCAAAAGCAAGAGAATTGTTAAAAAGTGGGGCCACTAAGGGATAAAGGCAACAAGCTCAGACAATAAAGAAATGGCAGAGCTAATGAAGTATTTTGCCTTGGTATTTACATATGAGACTAAAGGAAGCAGCATAAGGATACCAGAGGAGGATGTGGAGCAACTAATACAAATATTAAAAAAACTGTATTAAAAGGGTTAATGGGGCTTAAAGCTGACAAGTCACCAGACTCAAATGGTACACTCTGGAATACTGAAGGAAATTAGTTAGTGATGAAATAGCAGAGTAAGTAATAGTTTCCAAAATACTTAAGGTCGGGCAGACAGCAAACATTACAGAAATGAGAAGGGGATGAACTATAGAACAGTTAACCTGTAGGAAAGCCAGAGACAATAAGAAAAAGCAATTTTAGCAAACACTAAAGATTATGAGCAAATGAGCGACAGTCAACCCAGATGTGTAAGGGCAGGTCACGCTTGAATAATTTAATCAAAGTCTTTGAGGAAGTTAACGAGCATACAAAGGGAATGCAGTAGATGCAGTGTATTTTCAAGTGTTTGATAATGTCCCATGTGAAAGACTTGTGACAATTAAGGACCACTGGTAAATTAAGGTATTACTGTGCAAATGGTGGAAGGATAGGAGAGGTGGTTGCAGCATTAAAAAGCAAAGGTTAGGAACAAGGCGTTTTGCAGATTAGAAAGATGTAGCTGGTGGTATGCCCCAGGGGTCTATATATATATATATATATATATATATATATATATAGATAGATCGATAGATCGATAGATCTCTATCTTTCTCAGCTATGTGACAAGTGGAAATATAATCTAAATGGTAAAATAATCAATGGAGTTGTGAGAGATCTAGATTTTTATGCAAAAGGTTTTTAGAATATAAAACCTCAATGGCTATTGAAACCAAGCCAATCACAACATTTAAGAGTTAAAGAAAAATATTAAAGGAACTGGATTACAGTCGATAGTTGATGTGGAGCTAGCATCAGCACAGGCATAACCTCTCTGCGATTCTATGAACTGCAATCGTGCTGCTGCAAAGTATGAATAAATTCCATGATAGACAGGTGGAGGTGTTAATCTGCCTGCTGATGGCTCTTTGTCATAGAGCGTCTGATTCATCATCACGGCCCTCGCTGCAATCATCCTGCTGCTGTGTTTTTCGCCTGTGTAGTTTGGTTCTTGGTAGAGGAGACACTTTGATCAGAACCTGCTGTGTCAGCTTTCCCCAATTGTTGTCAGGACTAAAAAATCAGTCTCTGCATTTTTAGATTTTACTGAAATGTTACTTTTGTTTCAGCTGTTTGATGTATCACTCAATGCTCCAGAGCTCAGCATCGTGCTGTACCTTAAAAAAAAGACTCTCTTTTCTATAGCGCCTTTCACAACAACAACTTGCATTTATATAGCACCTTTAAAGTAGTAAAACATCCCAAGGCGCTTCACAGTAGCGATTATCAAACAAAATTTGACAAGCCACATAAGGAGATATTAGGACAGATGACCAAAAACTTGGTCAAAGAGGTAGATTGCAAGCAGCATCTTAAAGGAGGAGAGGTAGTGAGGTTCAGGGAGAAAATTCCAGAGCTTAGGGCCTAGGCGGCTGAAGGTCGCCAATGGTGGAGAGATTAAAATTGGGGATGCGCAAGAGGCAATAATTGGATGAGCGCAGGATCTCGGAGGGTTGTAAGGCTGGAGGAGGTCAGAGATAGGGAGTGGTGAGGCCATGGAGGGATTTGAGAACAAGGATGCGAATTTTAAAACTGAGGTGTTCCTGGACTAGAAGCCAGTGTAGGTCAGCGAGCACAGGGGTGATAGATGAACAGGACTTGGTGCGAGTTAGGATACGGGCAGCAGAGTTTTGCATAAGCTCAAGTTCATGGAGGGTGGAAGATGGGAGGCTAGCCAGGAGAGCATTGGAATAGTCGAGTCTAGAGATAACAAAAGGCATGGATGAGGGTTTCAGTAGCAGATGAGCTGAGGCAAGGGCGGAGACGGGCGATGTTACAGAGGTGGAAGTAGGCGGGCTTGGTGATGGAGTGGATAATGTGGTCGGAAGCTCATCTCAGGGTCAAGTAGGATGCCAAGGTTGCAAACGATCTAGTTCAGGCTCAGAGTGTGGCCAGGCAGAGTTTGCGGCGGGGACCAAAGACAATAGTTTCAGTCTTCCTAATATTTAGTCAGAGGAAATTTTTGCTCATCCAGTACTGGATATTGGACAAGCAGTGTGACAAACAAGAGACAGTGGAGGGGCCGAGAGAGCTGGTGGTGAGGTAGAGCTGGGTGTCGTCAGTGTACATGTAGAACCTGACGTCATATTTTTGGATGATGTCGCCGAGGGGCATCCCCTAGACCATAGAACAGCCTCAAGTTCTTCACAGCCAATGAAGTGCTTTTGGAGTGCAGTCACTGTTGTAATGTAGGCAACTGTGGCAGCCTATTTGTGCACAGCAAGGTCCCACAAACAGCTGCAAGATAAATTCTGTGTATTTCTATTAGGTTGGACAGGTGGAAGAAGGAAAGGGATTGAAAAGATATAGGAATAGAATTGGTAAATGTGATTAAAACTATTTGCTTGCAGGTAGGGTAAACGCTGACATGGACTGGTTGGGCCGAATGGTCTATTTCCGTTTTGTAACTTCTATGCATTTCTATGCAAATGACCAGATCTGTTTTGGTTAAGGAATAAATGCTGACCAAGACATCAAGGGACCGCCTCTGCTCTTCTTTGAAAAATGCCATGGGATTCATTTATGTCGACCTGAATCCAAAAAGTGGCACCTGAGACTATGCAGCTGTCCCTGGGTACTGCACTGAAGTGTCAGCCTAGATTACGTGCTCAAATCTCTGGTATAGGGTTTGAACCCATGACTTTGACTCACAGACAGCCACTGAACCAAGGCTGACAACCCGGGCTGTGTGTGAAATTTTAAAATCAAATGCTAACATCTATGTTCATTTACCGTCACTGTTTATTTTTAATGAGTAGCTGAGACAATATCAAAATTTCTGATCAACTTGCCAATGCCCACACTCAACAAAGCCCATTCTCTTCTCTAAGGCATGCATTCTGTGTATAAATCCAACAATACATCACTCTAGAAAGTAAGAATTCATGCTGGGATTTGGTGCCAAACTCATATCCTACCACTTCCTGGGACAGAGGTACCAATTGCTAGCCTCCTGGACAATAAACATCTTGACCCAGACTCCATTATAAGAGTTGCCAGCATGATGCCGCATCAGCTTTGGTTGACTCTAATCAACAGAACAACAGAATAACAAGGGAGAAACCAGAAACACCCTTTAAAACATCCAGCAATTTGGGAGTAATTCAGTAAAATACCATTCCTCTAATTCACAGCAATGACTTTTACTCCACCCTAGGGAGGAAAGGGGATTGAGAGTAGAGGCCTGCACACGTGAAACAAAACTACAGCTGTGTTAACCTTTCAGTGCATTTAGAAAGAAAACCTCTTTAAAAGGATCAAGTTTGAAACATAATAGTCAAGGGACATTTTTTGACCTGAAGGCAACCAATTGGTCCTCCAGCATGCTTCCCCATGGAATTGTAGGACGTGGTTTTGTCCCCAAATCCCGACATAAGTTCTGATTTTAGTGCACTCACGTGTGACGCTGAGCTTTACGGATCAGGAAAACCCCAGATTTGATCCCTGGATCTGAGCTGAATTAGCCAATCTTCAGCTAAGGTAACTGTTGAGGTGCAACTGTTGCACTTAGTTCCTCTCAACTGGGAGAGGGGAGAGGAGAGGGGTAGAAAGGAGAAAGTAAATCACCCAGGATTCCTCATCATCGCTACTGATCCTGCTAGAAGATGCACTTGGTGGACGTTGGGTGAGGTCAGGGACAGACTCAGCTGCAATCCCCTATTTGGTTGATCGTCCTGCCGATGCTCACCGTCAAGTGTGAAGAATTGTCCCTTGGATGAAATTTCAGAGGGCTGGGAGCGCCTGTTAAACTCAATCCCAACAAGAACAAGTGCATTTGAGAGTGGAGAGGACAAAACAAAAATAGCGTTTGCCATTCACACCTCAGGCAAAAATAAAACCAACACATTACTTACCAAGATAGCTGCAATGCCCATGAGTTTTTAAAAGAGCTGCAGAATAGTTTCCATCATTAATTTTATAGTTCGCACAGCTGTCATTAGAGTTTTGTCACCAAACATTTAGTCACATAAACAGATTTGCTGTAATGACTGATCTGATATAGGAATGCTCCCTCTGTTCAGCATAACTGACAGTTCTACAAAATGGCAAATGCATTACTCAAGATACTTAATGTTTTTCAACAGACTCAAGTACAGACTAAAGCTCCAGAAGATTATATACACGTTATATCTATTATAGGTCAGCAATTCTAATACTGCGGCACAGAAATTTTGTTAAAGCGAAACCAATTTCAAACTTCATGTCTGATTTTAGTTAGATAACTCTGCTGCCCAAATTTTTCTTGTGAGGCAGTTTAAAGTATTCAGCACAACACACCAGTAGTAATGCACAGATTACCAATAGGCATTCAGTACTGGGATGCATGATTGTACCATGCTGCAAGTCAACAAAGCATCTTTTGCCTCTTCTCTTTCCCCAGAAGATACTCAAATTGGTGCAAGTAAATCATGGGGAATTGGAAATGCAGTGGGTTAGATACCGCCCTTCATTCCAGCCCACGTTGATGGAATGAATGTACCCTCGGCTCCTTACTGTACGGATCCTATTTGCGAGTTTGGGCTGTCTCAACCCAGCACATGGGTCCACAGCACAAAACTGCCCCAATTTGGCATGAATTGAGGATCTCTCTCATCAGAAGCTGGTGAGCAAAATGGAAAAGCGTCACACTGGTGAAGTAAGGTGGCTCTTGTGTGTTTGGCACAGAGTAGAGGGAGCTTTACTCTGCATCTAACTGTGCTAAAGCCAAACCTGCCAACATTAGGTGCCTGAACATACATTTTAGAAAATCCAGAGCAAGAAAAGGCCATTTTTCCCATCAAGCCCATTCCATCCAGAGTCCACGCATGATTGTTTAACTATAGATGTCCCTCACTCAGCACTCTCCGATCTCCTACTTTAGGGAACATTAACCTTCTTCCCCTACCTCTCCTAAAAAAAACCCAAAATCAAGCAATGCTGTTAAATATCTAACTTCAATCTTGTTTCTCAACAGCCATCGACTCAGCTCAGTTTTAAATTGATTCCAAACCACCTTCTCTGGAGGTCTGTTCCATATGTTCACTATCCTGTTGGATGGCAGAGGGAAGAGGAGGCTTATGAATTTGAAATGGAAAATGTTCCATTCTCCAGCGCTGAATAACATGGTAAATCACAGTGATATAGCCAGAGACTATTGCACGTACATTTCTTGTCGACACATCTCCAACTCTCCCATTTCTGGCACACCATGTAAGAATGAAAAGGCTGTCCATCACACAATGATAGCAGCTTTCAGTTGGACAATTTCCCTCAGAACGATATGGTGTCCTGCCATAGGCACTTACAGTAGCCTAAAGACAATGAAGCACAGCTGCAAATGGATCAGGGATTCAGTCCTCCCCACCAACTTGGCATCTTCTTTGAGGTGAACCGTCCCAACATGAGAGGTTCCTACCTCCAAGCTGCTTTAATAATCTATAATTGTAAACAATTTTACAACACCAAGTTATAGTCCAGCAATTTTATTTTAAATTCACAAGCTTTCGGAGATTTTCTCCTTCCTCAGGTAAATGTTCAGGATCTCCTTGAAGCCTACGCATTTATACATATTGAATAATACATGGTGTTTACAGACTGCCCCTGCAACTGCCCGTTGCCAAGGCAATCACCGTGTTCAGACAGAGAGGTGTCATCTGCAGAACCCCCGAATACACATTCAACAAAAAAACAAACAGGGAAAAAAAACAGAGAAAAAAAACAGAGAGAGACAGAAACATCCGGAAGGCAGAGAGAGCCAGCAAATGACCCATTATATTAAAAACAGATAACATTTGTTCGCTGGTGGGGTAACGTGTAGCGTGACATGAACCCAAGATCCCGGTTGAGGCCGTCCTCATGGGTGCGGAACTTGGCTATCAATTTCTGCTCGACGATTTTGCGTTGTCGTGTGTCTCGAAGGCCGCCTTGGAGTACGCTTACCCGAAGGTCGGTGGATGAATGTCCATGACTGCTGAAGTGTTCCCCGACTGGGAGGGAACCCTCCTGTTTGGCGATTGTTGCGCGGTGTCCGTTCATCCGTTGTCGCAGCGTCTGCATGGTCTCGCCAATGTACCATGCTCTGGGGCATCCTTTCCTGCAACGTATGAGGTAGACAACGTTGGCCGAGTCACAGGAGTATGAACCATGCACCTGGTGGGTGGTGTCATCTCGTGTGATGGTGGTATCTGTGTCGATGATCTGGCATGTCTTGCAGAGGTTACCGTGGCAGGGTTGTGTGGCGTCGTGGACGCTGTTCTCTTGAAAGCTGGGTAGTTTGCTGCGAACGATGGTCTGTTTGAGGTTGGGTGGCTGTTTAAAGGCGAGTAGTGGAGGTGTGGGGATGGCCATAGCGAGGTGTTTGTCCTCATTGATGACATGTTGAAGGCTGCGGAGAACATGGCGTAGTTTCTCCGCTCCGGGGAAGTACTGGACGACAAAGGGTACTCTGTTGGTTGCGTCCCGTGTTAGTCTCCTGAGGAGGTCTATGCGATTTTTTGCTGTGGCCCGTCGGAACTGTCGATCGATGAGTCGAGCGTCATATCCCGTTCTTACTAGGGCGTCTTTCAGCGTCTGTAGGTGTCCATCGCGTTCCTCCTCGTCTGAGCAGACCCTGTGTATTCGCAGGGCCTGTCCATAGGGGATGGCCTCTTTGACGTGGTTAGGGTGGAAGCTGGAAAAGTGGAGCATCGTGAGGTTGTCCGTGGGCTTGCGGTAGAGTGAGGTGCTGAGGTGCCCGTCTTTGATGGAGATTCGTGTGTCCAAGAAAGAAACTGATTCTGAGGAGTAGTCCATGGTGAGCTTGATGGTGGGATGGAACTTGTTGATGTTATCGTGTAGTCTCTTTAGTGATTCCTTGCCGTGGGTCCATAGAAAGAAAATGTCGTCGATGTATCTGGTGTATAGTGTTGGTTGGAGGTCTTGTGCAGTGAAGAAGTCCTGCTCGAACTTGTGCATGAAAATGTTGGCGTATTGGGGTGCGAATTTGGTCCCCATGGCTGTTCCGTGTGTTTGGGTAAAGAACTGGTTATCGAAGGTGAAGACATTGTGATCCAGGATGAAGCGGATGAGTTGTAGGATGGCTTCCGGAGATTGGCTGTTGTTGGTGTTGAGTATTGATGCTGTCGCAGCGATGCCGTCATCGTGGGGGATACTGGTGTATAGTGCCGAGACGTCCATCGTGGTGAGAAGTGTTCCTGGTTCAACTGGTCCGTGGGTACTGAGTTTTTGTAGGAAGTCTGTAGTGTCGCGACAGAAGCTGGGGGTTCCCTGTACGATGGGTTTCAGGATGCCCTCGATGTATCCAGAGAGGTTCTCACACAGGGTTCCGTTGCCTGATACGATGGGACGTCCGGGTGTGTTGGCTTTGTGTATCTTTGGGAGGCAGTAGAAGTCTCCCACGCGGGGATTACGTGGGATGAGAATGCGTAGGATGCTTTGAAGGTCTGGATCGAAGGTCTTGATCAGTTTGTTGAGCTGGTGGGTGTGTTCTTTGGTCGGATCTGCGGGTAACCGTCTGTAGTGTTCCTGGTTGTCCAGTTGTCGGTATGCTTCTTTGCAATAGTCTGTTCTGTTCTGTATGACTATGGCTCCTCCTTTGTCCGCTGGTTTGATGACGATGTTGCGGTTGGTCTTGAGAGCGTTGATGGCGTTGCGTTGTGCTCGGGTGACATGTTTTTTTGTTGAATGTGTATTCGGGGGTTCTGCAGATGACACCTCTCTGTCTGAACACGGTGATTGCCTTGGCAACGGGCAGTTGCAGGGGCAGTCTGTAAACACCATGTATTATTCAATATGTATAAATGCGTAGGCTTCAAGGAGATCCTGAACATTTACCTGAGGAAGGAGAAAATCTCCGAAAGCTTGTGAATTTAAAATAAAATTGCTGGACTATAACTTGGTGTTGTAAAATTGTTTACAATTGTCAACCCCAGTCCATCACCGGCATCTCCACATCATAATAATCTATAGGCAGTGAACCTTTCCTGGCAGAACTAAAGGCACTTTTGTGTTGGAAAAAGTGCAGCCAAGAGTAAATGCATAGCTCTCTCCGCCTCCGACGACACTTACAAGTATAAAAGGACCCGACCTGCACTGTTTCGATGGTTCTGCATGAGCTGCTGCCGGGTGTCCATTTAAAAATAAAAAGGGTGGAGCCAGATTTGCTCCACTTGTATGGATGGAAATACCAAAGGCTCTGGCTTCCAATAGGAGCAGTAGCTCAGGAAAAACAAACAGGAGCAGAGCGTTGCATGGAGGTGGTCATCTCAATTGCAGCGCTGGCTGCTCCCTCAGGGCTCATTAGCAACTATAAACATCACCCCAAGGCTAGCCACTCATCACATTTTATTTTCTTTGCAGACTCCTTTGTATTGAACTCCACACTCCTCGGGTCCTACTGCAGGTGTTTTCTATGTCTTCAGCCCGCCATAATGCAATTTCCCTCTTCCATTACAATTTTGCTCTGACCAAACAGAACTTTGAAAAGGTGACTAGCATAAAATTGAAAGCATTTACATTGGCCTTTCCTGATCTGCACTGACCTGAGCTGAGCTCAGTACAGATCAGGTTCAATCCTCGGTCTGTGCGGTGTTAGCGGATCTCAGCTGGGATGCTACCATTGGCCTTAGTACGCCTGGCGTAGAGGGGAGGATGGGGGGAGAAAAAGTAAACCAGGATTTCCACTCTTGATTACGATTTAGTAATTCCCCACTAGAATATGCACGTCTCCAACTCATGAGGACAGGACTGCGAAATCCCCCACAGTAAGAGAGTCAGCTAACACTAACTGGATCACACATTAATATCAACCTTGAATGGGGGTACTGGAGAACTGCTGGTACCTCTGGAGCCATACCCCAGCCAAAGTCAGCACCATCAGAAAAGGGAAGGGGAGAAATGTGAGAGGAATAAAGCTTACTATTTAAATTGTCCAGACATAAAATTTGGTGGATATTACTGCAATATGTAACCATCTGCATTTTTACCAATTACCTTGTATATCCTTCATCTCTCCTCCTTCCCTACCCCTAGCAAAAGAGAAAACCTTCGTAGAGAGGAGGAGAGCTCCAGAATGATACCGGGGATAACAGGGTTAAATTATGAGTACAGGTCACACAGACTAGGCTTGTATTCCCTTGAATTTAGAAGATTATGGGATGGTCTAATTGAGGTGTTCAAGATTATTCAAGGGTTTGATAGAGAGAGAAACTATTTCCTCTGGTGGGAGAGTCCAGAATAAGGGGGCATAACCTTAAATTTAGAGCTAGGTCGTTCAGGGGTGATGTCAGGAAGCACCTCTTCCCAAAAAGGGTAGTGGAAATCTGGAACTCTCCCCTAAAAAGCTGTTGAGGCTGGGGGTCAATTGAAAATGTCAAAACTGAGGTTGATCGATTTTTGTTGAGCAAGGATTATATTGGCTGATCTGTACCTTATCTCTATCCGGGTAGATGGAGACAAGATGCAGATCAGCCATGATCTAACTGATTGGCGGAACAGGCTCGAGGCGCTGAATGGCCTCCTCCTGTTCCTGGAACTGAATAAAGAAAACGTCATTCAAAAATACATTTTATTTTTGTTGGACAGAATATACCAGAAGGATTTCCCTTCCATTAATATTAAGAGCAGGCCATTAAATTTAACTCATATTGCACTGGCACAATTCCACATTCCAGATAGGGAGCATATCGGTCAACATAAGTAGGAGGGGATCAAAAAAAACTGAACTCAAAATAGCTGATTACATAAATTATTTTACAGGAAGAAATGCAATTCACTCTGATCAAACAAAAACCATCAGCTCTTTTCTTTCCCTCAGGCCATTAATAGCTTGTCCAAATTTACTGAGATCCATTGATTAGAGATAGTGTGCCCACGTCACTGATGTTAATAATGGTGCTGTGGAAACGGAACTGAAAGCTTCACAATCCCTGAACTTGAAATTATTTTTAATTTCTTTTTACAGCAATGAGCTGCATTGCTAGCATTAATGGGAAAAGGTGACTCTCCCATCTGTTCTCATCAAACCCGTATAGCAACAATAAATGATTTAGCTCTTGTTCTATTTAAAGACCCCTGTTAAACCTTCGACACAATTGAGTACAACCAGACAGGCTCAATGTCTGAACTACAAGAAGCACAGTGTCTTTTCCGATGTGATACATACTTGATAGGAGACAACTGCACGACATGCTATAAAGCCATAGGTACATTCATTCCGATGGTCCCAGGCCATTGGGTATATAGAAGAATTCTGACCACTACTGATTTCACAAGTGCAAATTTTGCTGTGTGCACTCTCTTCTGCATGGTGGCCAACAGGTCCAGTGATGTAATCCAAATGGCATCATTGCCATTCAGTGGGATAACCCATCGAACACAGCCGGTATTGCACCAAATTGGCATCATTCGAGAGCATTATCTTTTCCCAACCAGAACTGCCAAGCTCCTGATTCAGACTCTCGCTTTCATCATTCAACCCTTACTTAACAAGGTTACATCAGATATTCCCCTTCCTTGTCCCCTAGGTTTTTTGGCACACGGTGTGCATCAGGGATTTTGTCCCACAACCCCTATGATGTATTCCTACATGTTTCGCCATTGCCTCTTTTCACTCCCACTTGTCTGCAAGATCTAGAGGTATTACTAGTGGGGAGAGGCAAGGCACAAACTACTAGTGGGTTTTTCACCAAATAGGAACAGAACTGGGCCATTCTGCCTTTCAAGCCTGTTCTGCCATTCAATTAGATCACGGCTGATATGCATCATAACTTCATTTACCTGCCTTGGTTCCATAACCCTTATCTAGCAAAAATCCATCAATCTCAGTTTTGAAATTTTTAATTGATCCCAAGGCTCAACAGCTTTATTGGGGGGGGGGGGGGAAAGAGAGTGTTCCAGACTTCCACTCCCCTTTGTTGTGAAGAAGTGCTTCCTGACATAACCCCTGAATGGCCTAGCTCTAATTTTAAGGTTATGCTCCCTTGTTCTGGACTCTCCCACGAGAAAATAGTTTCTCCTTATCAACGCTATCAACTCCTTTAGTCAAATACAGCTCCCATATGGAAATGGATAAGAAATCAAGGTTGTTCATTTTTCCAAATGGAAAGTAGAGAAACATTCTGTGGTATCATGACAATGTTAATCTAGGTCCCCAACTTTGTCCACAATCACCTATAGTACCATCACATTTCTTACTGATTCAACTATTCAGTGCCTCTCTGGGAAATGATCCTTTTGCTTGCGAAGTGTACAATCGTTACCATTTCTGCTTGTATCCAATATCCATTACATATCAATATGGCTGAAGTTCAAAAACCTTGTAAAAGTGATTTTTAGCATGGCATGGTCAATAAATTAAAAAAACCCTCCAATTTCCTCCTGGAAAGTTCAGCAGTATTAACCTGACAGATGGGTGGAAACTAGGCAGCAAATTGAGCAGTTTGTAGAAGTCAGATGGAAAAATTTCACCTTTCAGATAAACAACAGGAATCCCCACAATTAACAGTCCAAACACATTAATAAATATAATTCCATGTGTAGTCGAGCAAAACTCCACCCCCATCTTATTGTACAGAACCCCAACAGATCAAACCCTTCCCAACTTATTTTAACAGAACCCTAATAGACCAAACCCTTCCCTACTCATTGTATACAACCCCATTAGACCAAACCCGTCCCTACTGTCATTGTATAGAACCCCAGTAGACCAAACCCTTCCCAGCTCACTGTAATAGAACCCCAACAGACCAAACCCTTCCCAGCTCACTGTAATAGAACCCCAGTAAACCAAACCCTTCCCAACTCATTGTCACTGCATAGAACCTCAACTGTGACAATCCTACCCCTTCATTGTCATTAAATGGAATGCCAACAGACCAACCCCTTTCCCATTTGCTGGCACTGTATTTATACCGAAGCATAAAATATTGAAGATATGTCCACTTTTCCTCCTTTGTATCAGTTTGGCTCAGTTGGTAGCACTTTTGCCAATAATTCAGAAACTTGTAGGTTCAAGCCCCACTTCACATAATCTAGTACAGTTCTGATGGTGTGCTGCATTGTTGGAGACGCTGTCTTTCGGATGAGGCATTAAACGGAGTCCCCATCTATCTGTTCATCTAGACAGAAAAGTTCCCACTGCACCATTCGAAGAGCAGGAAAATTCTCCCAGTGTCCTGGTCAACATTTCTCCTTTGACCAGCACCATCAAAACAGATTAACTGGTCATTTAACTCAATGCTGTTTGTTGGATCTTCCTGTGCAAATGCAAAAACTTCACAAGTAATTCAATGGCTGTGAAGCGCTATAGGGAGCACAGAGGACCTGAAAGATGCTGTATAAACGTATGTTTGCTTTTAAATGCTCAGGATGTTAAATACAACCAACTCACTGTTGAATGCCAGCTCGAGGAAGAATACATTTTAGAAGTCAACACGTATTTACACATGAAAGTAAAGTGTTTTATTTTATTGCTGAAGGTTTAAATTAATAATCAGTGATTTGAACATGGTGACATTAGGTTGTACAACAACTATTTCCTCTCTGGATTATTTTGGTATTTTTTGAATGACTCAAATTTTTAAACCTCATCATTTGTGACAACTACTTCGGAGAAAATCAGAATGCAGTTATGGATGACACATAATAGCTAGACATCCAAGTACTTTCCAATGAATATAGTTCTGTGTTGTATGCAATTTATTAAGTGGGGACACAAGCTATCATTTATCATATGACAGGTTTGTTTAGATAATGTTATACTGCTGGGTTTTTACTCAGTTTTTAAAATGCAGTGTTATTTTAACATTCCTTGCATGATGTTAAGACACTAACCATTTCTGTTTTATCTTTGCAAAATATGTGCTTGAACCTTAATTAACTCAGGTTGCAGATACAGTAAAATGTGGTTTAAAAATGTTTTTTCCCCTTCCACAGACAAAAACAAATCAAAATTTTCTGCTTGTGTCAATTTCCTTCTCGTGCTTTCCTCAAGAGAACTCCTTGCTGGGTTATGGTTCCTCCTGTACCTTGTCGAAGTGACTATTCTGCATGAGTCCAGGCAGCAAGTTATTGGCAGGCCAGCTGATGATAGCGGCCAGCACAGCACAGCCCATTCTTGTTCTCGCCCAACATATTATAACGTAGAAAGACAGACTGATTTTTTCCCCTTCTCCAGCCCAGGTAGAGCAGTGAGGCCAACTACATTATCCACACTGCTGCTTCAGCTGAGATCAGACAACTCAGCACAGACCAGGGATCAGGGATCAAACTTCAGATTGCTTCGCCTTTATGGCTCAGGTACAATAGCAACAGCTATCAGGGGAACTCAAAAATCAGCTTTACTTAAAAATTAAGGGTTATATAGCATCTAATTAAGTGTTGTATTCTGTCAATTTAAAACAATGCAGATCCTGAGTTTCATTAGCAGTTTCATAACATCACGAACAACCACATCTTTGTTTCACATGAGTGATTCGCACGGACAGTAATTCCACTGATTAGAAAAGGAGGGCTGGGGCTGCTAATTAAGTGGGGTGTGGTAGAGATTTCCCAACAGAGTTTTGAAAATCTGCATTAAGACGGTTATAAACTGCAAACACGCAGCTAATCCAAGCACAAAATGGAACCTGTTTGCCAAGAAACATTTTATCATAAATCAATACCTTCGGGGGAAAAGAAAAAAAATCAACATTTTAAATGGTTTAACCTGGTAGAGCTGGAAAATGCACATTTTTCACAAAATGCAACTTCCGTTTTCTCTAGACACCTGGGCTACAAGCTCTATTCCTCAATCCCATGGTGACTATGCATAAAATCACATACCGTGACAAGCACATCATTCAGAATTACATAGCTATGGAATCATGTTATGCTTTGGTGTATTAGTAAATTCAAGAAAACATTTGGCAATATGGTGGGTTGAGTGAAGTTACACATCCACCATCTTCCAAACACTGGAGTTCCCAATCTGAGTCCCATTGCCAGACACATCACCACAGGGTCCAGAGTGACGCAATGGCCTGAAGCAGGTTATTCCCCCCACGCTCTCATTGTCAAAGACCAGTTTAGGAAAACAAAAATTCCCTTCCAGACAGAAGGCTGCTAATGTAATGGCTGTCCAATTCAAGCCATTCTCAAGGACGTCAGTTTCAAAGTCTCATCCAACAAGTGAGCAAAGTTGTTTAGAAATTTAAAAAAGAACTCCTGCCCATAGAGAGCACTTCCTCCGGCATGGTTCCAAGGGTGCCCTTCGATCCCTCATCCAGATGCCCATCCTTCATGTGTGAGCCTAGATGGCAAGTGTTGGTAAGCTATTTGTTAATGGTGGCATAACAGCCAAACCCAACTCTGTGCTCACCCAGGGTCCTCTTGCTCACTTCACAGTAGCAGTCACTGCACAGCAACCAGGAGTGCGAACATAGCTGATTTTCCCCTCCAACCTAGCCAGGGGCTCTAAAGCCAACTGCATCGCCCCACTTACGCCTTGATTGAGGTTTGTTAATTTGAAACATACCACGAGTCAATCCTGGGACCTTCTGGTCGGCGTGATTGGAACATTGCCGTAACTCCTCAGCCATCATTTATTTTTTCAAAATTACTTCAACTTACTTTGTGTTTTTAATACCTTATAAGAACATAAGAAATAGGAGCAGGAGTAGGCCAATCGGCCCCTCGAGCCTGCTCCGCCATTCAATAAGATCATGGCTGATCTGATCCTAACCTCAAATCTGAATTCATGTCCAATTTCCTGCCCGCTCCCCGTAACCCCTAATTCCCTTTACTCTAGGAAACTGTCTATTTCTGTTTTGAATTTATTCAATGATGTAGCTTCCACAGCTTCCTGGGGCAGCAAATTCCACAGACCTACTACCCTCTGAGTGAAGAAGTTTCTCCTCATCTCAGTTTTGAAAGAGCAGCCCCTTATTCTAAGATTATGTCCCCTAGTTTTAGTTTCACCCATCCTTGGGAACATCCTTACCGCATCCACCCGATCAAGCCCCTTCATAATCTTATATGTTTCAATAAGATCGCCTCTCATATGTAAGTTTTGGGTTTACTACAAAATTGAAGAAAGATAACACACCCAGATCTTCCGTTTGCCTCCAATTTGCCTCGAGCTTTAATCCAACTGGTAGGAAAGTGCAGTCTGGGATTACTGAATCCTTTCTACGCTAGGGGAATGGGCGCTCTCTAACTACGGAAATGTGCTTTGTATCCAATTGGCAATGGTCAATGTCAACCCTCTCCCCAGGGCAGAAAACTCCACGATTGAGGGATTCTGGTACTTAGCCAAGCTGCTCAGACAAACGCTGGCTGCTGGCTGTAGAAAACACCAAGACATGATTTTAATTGAACTTTACACATCAGAAGAAAATTAGTTAAAAATAAATGGTTGGCATTTTGTCTTTCCTTTCCACCTACTGAGTTTATTTGTCCACATGCCTTCTCCTCCTCTCCCAGTAGACAACCGTCTAACCAAAAGGCTGAACAGGAAGAATTTAAGCAGACTTACTTCCTGTCACAGTGTAACACCACAGAAATGCATTGATTTTAGGAATAGATGATTGTCAAGTATGAACATAAACATTTTCTGTTGCCTGCAGGAGTTTAGGAAACATTAATGTGCCATTTCCGATTCCAAATAGGAAACGAGCATTTAATATCGGATTTCAAACAATACTCCATAAGATTACAGACAGGGATTTAACAGACCCCATACTGGTGAAGCAATAAAAGAAACTTGTAATGAATGGATTGTAAATCACTCAGCATAATATTAAAAAACAGAACAAAACAAAGCTATGCTCTCATTGAAGTTTCAGCAGCGTCGCTGAAGAAAACGGAAAATATTAAAATCTATTTCTCACATTTAAATTGTAAATTGTTCTGAATAATGTAATTGCATTTCAAAATTAGCTAAACAAAAGTCCGCAAGTCTTTCTGATGCAAATGTATTTGCATATAAAACTGGTTCGACATATTGGTTAAAGCCTGCAATATTGTATTACAAACTTACAGTATAGCTTGCTACACAGCCTACACACACCATCAGGGCCAAAGTTATTCAGAAAGTACAATACAAGCCACCTTTCAGTCAAATCCCTGGTCTTCTGCACAAAGTCCCACAACGCCATCACCCCATCCTAGCCAACTCCACTGGATTGATAAGACTCCCCACCCTAATTGTCAAATGCCACCCCACCGCACCCCATGGTCTCACCCCACTCTGCCTCAGTGATGCCCAGCCATTCTCCCACGTGCACAGACCCTATGTTCCTCCAACACCCATTACTCCTTGTTCTCCGTTCCCGCTACTTTGTTTTTGTCAGCTGTTCGTTAAGCCACTATTCCCATCGTCTGAAACTAACACCCAAAACCCCTTCATCTCTCTCCTTGCTTTAGTGGACTCCTTAAGACTTGTTTATTTGACTCTGCTTTTGATTCTCTCCACCCCTCCCCTCCCGCGTCCACCTTCTATTTCTTCCCCCCCCTCCCCCACTCTGCAGATCATAGTTTCTATGTGAATAGCCCTGTAGAAACTTGACTTGTTTGTACTGAGTTAACGCACCTCGGTTGATGTAGCATTTGGGATGCTGCAATTGGCCTGGACTAGGGAGGGGGGGGGGGGGGAAATCAGCCAGGGTTCTTGCTCCCAAACACGATCCAGTGACCCCTTAATGCACACAAAACGCATCTGGGGACATGAGCAGCAATCAAGATATTCCTGAACCCTGCTGAAAGTTGCACATGTGGAAATCAGGCAAGGCATGGGTCAGGCTGAGCTGTGTTGGCCTTCTCTCCACCGTGAAGAGAAGGCCAACACTGACAATGCTGACACTGGGTCGGGGGGGGGGGCACGGGGCAATCTTCAACTTCACCCCCTGACGATAACCTGGCCAAGTAGCTTGCCCCCCCCCCCCCGCCCCCATGTAGAATCAGACAGATTTTCATCCCATTGATTGCAATTAAATAACATAAGAACATAAGAAATAGGAGCAGGAGTAGGCCACGTGGCCCCAAAAGCCTGCTCTGCCATTCGATATCATGGCTGATCTTCGACCTCAACTCCACTTTTCCGCTCTATCCCCAAATCCCTCGATTCCCCTAGTGTCTAAAAATCTATTAATCTCAGTCTTGAATATACTCAATGACTCAGCATCCACAGCTCTCTGGGGTAGAGGATTCCAAAGATTCATAACCCTCTGAGTTAAGAAATTTGTCCTCATCTCAATCCTAAATGGCCGACCCCTTATCTTGAGACTATGACCCCTAGTTCTAGACTCTCCAGCCAGGGTAAACAGCCTCTCAGCATCTACCCTGTCAAGCCTCCTCAAAATCTTACATGTTTCAATGAGATCACCTCTCATTCTTATAAACTCGAGTATAGGCCCATTCTACTCAAACTCTCCTCATAGGACAACCCCAGGAATCAATCTAATGAACCGTCATTGCACCCCCTCTAAGGGAAATATATCCTTCCTTAGGTAAGGAGACCAAAACTGTCCACAGTACTCCAGGTGAGGTCTCACCAGAGCCCTATATAATTGCAGCAATACCTCTTTACTCCTAGCCTTTTGCTAGAGGGTTGGAGTATAACATTCCATTTGCCTTCCTAACTGCTTGCTGTACCTACATGTAAACTGTGATTTGTGTATAAGGACACCCAAATCCCTCTGACTACCAACATTTCTTAGTCTCTCACCTTTTAAAAAATATTCTGTTTTTCTATTCTTCCTACCAAAGTGGGTAATTTCACATTTTTCCACATTATACTCCATCTACCACCTTCGCACACATGAAGAATGATAACTTGAGAATAACTGCACCTGTGGAAACGGACTCCAGTACAAATCAGGGCCTTCAGGAAAAATAATTTCCGGGGGCGGGGGGTGCTGAAGAGGAGAAAATAAGTAAACAGCAACGTTGTGGAAGAGGAGAAGTAGTTTCCAGTGATACAGAGCCATAAAAGAACCTGGACTGAAACCTCTTTGTTTGACATGACTGGAACACCCTTTGATTTAATTGCACCTCACTACAATCTATTTTATATATTTTAAGCAGAGAGACTACAAATAGCAATCATAATTAAACCTTCAAGTTTCCAAACAGATCACAAATTCATTTATCAGCTATAAAGAACATAAATAGATTTCAGCTCAACATTTTCAAAACACACAGTCCAGCAGCACCTCCCATTCCACACAGTTGGGTACTTTTCAAGGCCCTTAATGCACGCTTGTGGACACAAGAAGCAACGTAGACATTTCCGAGACACGCATACAGTCTTTTTCCAAGAGGGGAAAGCTAGCAATTCAGAATTTTAAAAAATTCACTCTCAAGGTGCTGATTCTTAGAGGTATGCAGCACGGGTACCTGCAGCTCTCCAGTACCTCATCAAATTGGCCATTCTTCATACTTGGAACAGCGAATGTCAACAGGCTATTGAACCATGCACGGCAGCACAGCCAAGCCTAATCCCGTCTTAAATTGATATTCACAGGTGCAATGTCCAACTGAGGTCACTGGATAGCAATCAGCAAAAGGAACCGTGGCTGAATTCCACCCCCCACCCCCCACCCCCTTCCCCCTTTCTGTAACCCAGGAGTGCTTTGGTTAATTATAGCAACCTAGCTACTGCTCAACTGAAATTAGCTAACTTAGCACAGACCAGGGGCCAAACCTAGACCCTTACTGGTCTGCATTACTGCCTTAAAATCAAGAGAATGCTCAGTTTAACAGTTTTAAAAAGTGCCTGCCTAGGAGAAACAGGATATAAATCTGCATTGGCACACTGCACTGTAAAAGTTATGGGCTAATGGCATTATCTTATCTGCATTGCAAACCCCTAGACACTCTCCTGTTAAAATTTCTTTCAGATGATCGGCACCCATGATGCAAGCAAACATGCATGCTCATAAAACATCATGTCATTCAGCAGGGGCCAGATACAGTAATGCTGTAGAATGCCAAGAGATGATTACTGCATCAGTATTCCTGGCTTCACTCAAAGCCAGTCTCCTCCAGCAGCCGAGTTGACTCGGCACTGCACCATATTCACATCACACACAAGCCTCCTACAGAATTCCTCACCACCAAAGGCAACACGCCTCCCTCCCCACATGCACAGTACTAACAACCTCATATAGCAGCAACCGGCACTGAGTGGGGGTGGCGCAGTGTTTACAGTCCGACATCTACAACGACAGTCTGTGTGCATTTGTCTCTCCTGCCTTCCCATTTCCACACGAATAAAAAGAGTTGCTAATCAGAACCACACTCTCCTGTCTATCACCCTGCTCAGCTCGGAGCATGATCAACAGGCAGATAGCATCTGTGGAAATTGCCAACCTCTTCTACATCACAAGACTATGCTCTGCTCAAATGATGGCCCCTGGCTCTGCATTGTGGCATTCCTCTCCACAAGAAATTCATCGATTCATGACCAATTGTTAATATTTGAACATTTCACTGGTACACTTATGTTGGATTCACTGGTACACTTATGTTGGATTCTCTATAGAGTTTTGTCATTTTGGGTAACCTTAAACATAGTTCCGATGTATGAGTGTGAATTACAACAGAAAATACTAGACAGACTAGCTATGTCCAGGAAAAGTGTGCCAGATGGACTGAATGGCCTCCCTCATCTATAGTTATCTTTGATTTTGTGAACTAAAATAGTTCATGACAATGTATGCCCAATGTACGCAACTTTATACATAGAAGTGAAGCTGGATTCTGGCTACAATACTGGTGGATGTGATTAATTTCCCCCTCCAACACTTTCATTTTCTTCTTTTTGAGCTTCTCCTGAAGGCACTGACTCATGGTGGAGGACTGTTCTAGTGGCAATGGCAACCTTTTGCTATTTTCAAAGTGGACATTCTTCATGTCAACTAAGATAGGGAGTAACAACAGAATATTCAACTGTGTAGGGTGTGACAGCCAAGTTTGATCCTGTTCTAACCAAATGTCTACCTCATATATATATATATATATACACACATACATACACACACACACACACACACACACACAAATTACAATTTGTATTTATATAGCGCCTTTAACGTAGTAAAAACATCCCAAAGCGCTGCACAGGAGCGTTATCAAACAAAATGTGACACTGAGCCACATAAGGGGTTATTAGGGCAGGTGACTAAAGGTTGGTCAAAGAGCGTCTTAAAGGAGGAGTGCGCCCTAGAGTGGCAGAGGGGTTTAAGGAGGGAATTCCAGAGCTTACGGCTTAGGCAGCTGAAGGCGTGGCCGCCAATGGTGGAGTAATTAAAATCGGAGCTGCGCAAGAGGCCAGAATTGGAGGAGTGCAAAGATTTCAGAGGATTGTAGGGCTGGAGAAGGTTAGAGAGATGGGGAGAGATGAGGCCATGGAGGGATTTGTAAACAAGGATTAGAATGTTAAAATCGAGGCGTTGCCAATCTCGGAACCAATATAGGTCAGCTAGCACAGGGGTGATGAGTGAACGGGACTTGGAGCGAGTTAGGTGACGGGTAGCAGAGTTTTGGATGAGCTCATGTTTATGGAGAGAACTGGGATCAAGAACCCTGGCTGATTACCCCATCCCCTAATTGCCTAGAGACATTGAGGCCACCTGTTGTGTTGCTACTGCCACCCCAGGAGTTAGAAAATTGATATTTTTTTAAGCTGGTATATCAGCACCACTGTCCAAAGGGTTAATCGCCCGAAGAGAAATTTTGATCCGAGGTAACCTTGATGATGTGGAGATCAAAGCCCGAGAAACAATGGGGATGTGAGTGAAGTTAACACAAAGACCAGGAGTACAACCTGTAACATCATAAGCAATGGAGACTCGAGGAAATGTAAACTTTGATGGAACTGTTTCTGAAACCATTAAGTGCTGACTTGATAATATCATCGTTCATTATGAAGAAATATCGATGACAATTTAGATATTTTGAGGACAGTGGTTTTTTTTGCATAATTTGTTGGTAAAACATTGGCATTGCATAACATCCTTCTATGCCATGTAGTACCACATTGAATAAACTGGCAACTACCACTGCAATGTTGGTGCAATAGCCATTGACAAAATGGTAGTCTTTGTTAAAACAGAACAGTCCACATCAGTCAAGTGGAGGCACTAATCCAACATTGGGGTTCAATTGAATGTCCTTGATTTGCCTGCTGACACACTAGTGTTTCACTATTGAGTCAGTAGCATATGGAGGACACAACAGATTTTTAGGTACCAAATTCAGGGGAAATAAAAAGCACCCTTATTTAGCAAATGAATCAAATGACCATGAATCTGTATAGTACAGAAGACAGTTTGTGCTTGACAGTAAGCAGAGGGGTTCCGGCAGCCAAGTTGAGCCATTCAAGCTTAGCTCTAGAATCAGCTGCACCCCTTGATGCATTACTGCTTTACAACATATTCTTAGGTCTGAGAAGATTGCATTCCACTTCCACGCCAAACACTCCTCTACCTATACAAGTCTATAAAGCCCAATTCCATCCTAGACTTGAATAGTAGGGAGGCTCAAAAACCCCTCTCACACTCAAGAATAGCTCAGTCTGATAGGTGATCCTACCCTTACCTCAAAGCTCCCTCTCCTCTCAACACAACCTTTCTTGCCTCCATTTTATTCTGTGCTGTTTAGAACCTGACTGCCTCTCCTTTCTAATGTAAAAATACATCATCCTGAACACACTTCCACCTCCCTGCATCCTCACTGTGTTCGAATGTAGACTAGCAAAGTTTTCTACTCTAACTTTCCCAGGACCTCAAAACTGCAGTGCTCCATACTTCTTTGTCTTTCTTTTGTACAATCTAGTGGCTTTTAAAAACCAAGGTTGATGCAACCTAAATATGACTCTGCGATTTACCTGCACTTTACTCTGCTCGTGGCTGCTGTCCTGGACTATGGGCTTTAACTCCCTAGCCAGGTTTCACAATAAAGAATTCATAATTCCTTACACAGATGATAATGATGCATTGTACAAGGATCTGTCAATGGTGCTTTGGGGCCATTTATGTCACAAATCAAACAGTCAAGGTCCAACTCACAAAAACTGGTAATACCCGTTGACCTTTTATCTTCAAAAGGGCATAAGAAATTTTCATGAAATAGCCTTCTGTGGCAAGAAACCAGTGAAAGAAAATCCATCCTTTTATATGAAGGAGATAAAGTTACTGAGAAAGGTGCCTGAATATAGCTGTGCATTGGTTCTCCCCTTCAAGCCGTTTAAAGGTAACAATTTCTAATTTTGAAAGGTGAGGTATCACAATGTTGACTATATGTTTTGTGATTTTAGTTGCATATGATTTACACCCTGTTATTATATAATATCAAAATCAGTACAAATCTTTAAAAAAGCTACCATCCGACTGAATTCAAAAATGCTTCCAATTTCAAGGTTCAGACGACACAGCAACTACTGAAACTTTGCTCCATGTGGCATATTCACATGACAAAAGTATTTTCTCAAGCTGTAGAAAAATTTCCACTTGAAGGCACTGACGCCTTGCTGACATACGATTTCATGGGTGATGGTTGCTCCTGGTGTCTTACTCGAGTCGTCGTTCTTCATGTGTGAGTCTAGACACAGGTGCCAGCAGTATATTTGATCTTGTCCTCCCCGATGTTTATACACAGGAATTTTCAGAAGCAGTTAGGATCTTGATCCTGTCCTCATCCAAAATGGTTAGCTTCCAGCACGAGTCATGGAGCAGTTATCAGGAAGTCAGAGCTGAAATCAATTGTAACACCCCTCCTTAGATCAGCTAACAAGTCTGTAAGCCAAATCGGGGATCTTCTGGTCTGTATCATTTGGGATACACTACATAACACAATTATCCATCAGGGGAATCTGGTGAATGCTCCCTTTAATCATATCTCCTCCTTCCAGATTTCATTTTCTTCTTTCCGCTCCATTTTGTTGCAGAGTCTTCATTCTTATCCTGGGGTTCAACAATACTCTCCTTGAAGTGACTTATCTTCTTGTGTTAAGCATAGTCAATGAGTACAAGAGGCTATTTGATAGCAGAGGGCAACATTATCCACACCTGACACGTTCCATCAGGGATCGCTGTATAACACTGCATAACAATCGAGAGAAAGAACACGGGCTGATTTTCCAAGACCAATTATAGTGGCCCTTATCACCTTGGCTGAGATCAGCTAACAAATTACAGATGGAAATGAAACCTGGGACCTTCAAGTCTATATGATGACACCGTCTTCCACAATGGAGCCACTGGAGAGAACTACACCTCCACTTCTTTTTAAAAATCAACTTGTCACAAAATAAATATAGATAAGGAATGCTTTTTGACCCATCCATCCCTCATCAGGTCATCCAACAGCCCCAAGGCTTTCCCTTCTGCTTCCCTATCCAAAAGACTATTCCAAATGTTGATTCATTTATATGAAGTTGTTCTTCCTGACATCGATGTGTTCCATCAGTGTACCTTGCGTCAGCGAGCCTGCCTCTTGTCAAGCAGTGCATCTTAAACTTGAAGCCAAGTCCCCCAAATGCAGCGTGTCCCGCACAGATTTGCTTGCTGATTCATAACTACCAAGTATGCCTGCAGACGAGGAGTCCCAGCCATCTCGTAAAAAAATACTTTTAAAGCTGGAGAAAGCAAGAATGGCCCTACGCTGCCAAAGTCCGGCAAGTAATCTCATCAAATCCTGACTGCAACCGGAATTGTCCTGCAGCCAGACCCAGTATTTATCATACATTTAGCTCCAGTATTAACAATCGCGATTATATCTTTTCTCCCTCCCCTTCCCACCAAAACAAAACAGCGAAACGACACCAACACAGAGAAAAGACTGCAATAATTTAAACCAGCTACAATACTGAAATCAATAGCAATAACCTCCATCCTTCTTTATACTGCAACTTATAAAGTTAGAAATCAATACATATTAAATTACAACTTTAATAAGGTTTCAAATATTAGCTTTTGGATGCCAGAACTTGTGGATTAAAAAACAAAATCAATATTGATAATACACAGTACAGGCTTATCACTTCGAAAGCAGCAGGTCCAGTGGGTTTCAAGATACCACAATCATTCTGGGATATCCAGTTGTCAAACTTCAACCCCATTATTACACACTGGTAGAAGGTACAATTAATGCAGGCCGCACACATCATGACATACTGGCCTATTAGGAGATGTGACACCCTCAGTTACTGTTGCACTTCACTGGCTATTTATGTACTGTTTAGCGCTCATGATGAAGCTGCATTAAATATCACTCTTATTCCCCAGTTCGCCCCACCTCCTGTCCCAAAGGATTGACTCCTGTTTGGGGCAGTTCACTGGCATCAGCTGTCATCTGGTACCTCACTCGAGAGAGCACCTGAACAATGAGATATAGCAGGCTATTCCACCACTGTTGGCATAGGTAATGCAAAGATGTGTTTCAATACAATTTATATGAATTCACGTGTATGCCAAACCGCTTATCATTTACTAATAGTTTTTCCCATGAAGTTAGCATTGCTTTGAACCAACATATACGTTGCTTGGCTGAACCTCGTGCTATTTCCTAAGACAGAATCACAGAGCACAGAAGGAGGCCATACAGCCCATCGTATCTGTGCTGGCTCTTTGAAAGAGCTATTCAATTAGTTCCACTCCCCTGCTCTTTCCCTGTCGTCCTGCAAATTTTTCCTTTTCAAGTATATATCCAATTCCCTTTTGAAAGTTACTATCGAATCTGCTTCCACCGCCCTTTCAAGCAGCGCATTCCAGATCATAACAACTCGCTGCATAAAAAAAGCTCCTCCTAAAATACTATAGTCTTTCTCCCCCTCATTGCAGTTCCATATTGGCAGCAGAAGTGGTTTAAAACAAATCCCCCATTAAAAACAGCAGACTTGTTCTAAGCCAATAGCTGAAGCCACCATCGGTCCTATTGTTATTTCTCTAAGATAGGTCTCCATGAACAATACAACGTACAGAGGGGAAATTAAAATACTATCCGCTGTCACCAAGTTATGACCAATTACTTCTCATTTGCAGCCTCTTCCACTAATTCTATGTCTATTAAAACAAAATTGACTTCATAAAGTAGTATCTGACAAACCCAATTAGTCTGGAGAGAGAAGACAGTCACATGGCACTTAATCACTTCTGCATGACAAAGTAGGAACATAGCTGGATGTCTTAGTCATCAAGTTGGAGTCTTTTTAAAACAGAGGGGTTAAAATAACTTATTTTCCACCTCTTTGAAGAAACAAAAAATATAAGCAAGAGGCCATGGTATTAGTCCATCTGTGATTAACATTGAAAGAACAATTACGTCGAGATGGGTCGCGTTATTGATGAGATGCCATGTTTCACTTGGTACTGAAAATACACCAAAACAATGTGGCAACATTGGAACTCATGGATGCCCTTTACCATGCCTCTTGGAGCATGGACTCCCAATAATAATCATGGGATGTTACATCCTAAAGTACTGACATTTCTGTTGTGTTAATGCGATAGATATACCACCAATATTTCTCACTATAAATAGGGTAGCTGATGAATTCGATACTGATTTGCTCCCCCTCCCCATGGTAACCCGACTTATTAAATAATGTATTAGTTTAGTTTCATGCAGTTGGATCAGTGGCTGTTGAAGAAATAATTGTAACACCAGCCCCTGCCACCTATCTTGCACTTCACATCCTTAGGCTGTTAAAGATCTGTAAATTCACTTTGGAAAAACAAAATCCACATGACAGATTACAGCTCAAGTCAAACAGTTGACACAACCTGACCAGAGGACATAGAATCATAGAAAGGTTACAGCACGGAAGGAGGCCATTCGGCCCACTGAGTCCGTGCCGGCTCTATGCAAGAGCAATCCAACTGGTTCCACTCCCCTGCCCTATCCCCGTAGCCCTCCAAATTTTTTTTTCCTTTCAAGTACTTATCCAATTCTCTTTGGAAGGCCATGTTTAAATCTGCCTCCACCACGCTCTTTGGCAGTGCATTCCAGATCCTAATACTTCAGTTTTATTTCAACTCCTGTGCATATGAAAGATGGCTCAAATCCCAAAGTAGCTTTCAAAAAGTGTGCAAAACTTCTGCATGTTGTAAGGTTCTCTCTCTTTTGCCCATTAATCATTGATTAGGTTTTTTTTAAGCTGACAGTCTCACTTTCTCCACAGTCTTCCCAGGTCACTCAGGTAACCCTTTTAAACTTTGGGAGCACTTATGATGTCCAGTAAGACTACCTTGTAATTACTCAAGGATATCATCTCCATTACTGAACATGAAATGAACTAATTTCTTACTATCTTGACACTCTCTTTTCCCTCTCACCCAACTAAATCTGTGACTCCTCTGATGCCCTTAGTTACTTTAAAAATGTCACATTATACTTTCCAAATTGTCATGTTTTCACTATGGATGTACAATCCCTCTACATCTCCATCCCTCACCAGGATGACCTGCAGTTCACTCACCTCTACCTGGTTGAACTTGTTCTCATTTTAAATAACTTCTCTTAACTCCAGTCACCTCCTCCAGATAAAATATGTTGCCACGGGAACCTGCATGGGTCCCAGTTATATCCGTTTTTGTGCAGGTTACGATCAATACTTTGTTCAAGTCCTACTCAGACCCCTCTTTCTGTTACACTGACTGCTACGTGGGTCATGGTTCTTGCTTTTGCTCTGAGAGAATCTTGTTAACCATGTCTCCCATTTCTATCATTGCATGGTCTATCTCTGGCTCTTCCCTTCCTGGACTATTATTTCTGGCAATGGGCTCCAACACAGTTACATATTGACCAGAAGGTCCCAGGTTCAACAGGGAATGAAGTTCATTGAACAGACTGCACTCCGCAATCTGCTGCATGTCAATATGTACGTGCGCAAGGAAGAGAAGAACAAGACAGTTCAGCAACCGAGCTTCTATTTGTTACATTTTACAAAGGCTGGTTTTGTTCCATTTGAATCTATCACGAACGCCTCCTTTCCAAAACAGAGCAAGAGATACATGTTTTGCACTGAATTGCTGCAACTCAGGAAAGTTGAATGGACCCAAAGTAAAATATAGACTGCAGAACACTTCTATGCTCTTTGACAAAAATGCAGAACACACAGCCCTACTCACAAGTAACACACACTTGGAAGAGCAGGTCCTGAGACATAGATCTTTTCCCCAAAGGGAGGGGGATTTACTTTACTTGCAAATCTGTGAACTGCACAGAGGAATTGCTCATCAAATGGTAACTGTGTGGGGCCCAGGTTCAGTAGAGCCGCCGTACGTTCTTGGCTTGCAGCATTTCACGGTCCATGTTTCAACAGCTGGGTTTTCAAGGGATTCACCCCCTTCAAAAAACATGAAAAGCTACCAACACATTACTAAATCGCTCACAGCCAAACATTAATAAATTGTACTGTGATTTCTCATATAAAACTGACCTTTAAGCAGCATTAAGAATGAAAATGCATTAATTACAATAAATTAGTAGACAACAGTCACGTGTTTGCAGAAATTTCAACTGTACAAATCTACTAACAGCAGCTGGCACAGGCATGAAGATTGTATGTTGAATGAGGAGCCTACGACACTTCTGAGCAACCTCCGACTCTATATAACACAACTCCAAGACCTCTTTTTCACAAAGAACCCACCTGCTTTCCCCAGTATTCTCTCCTCTTATACTGAAGGTTTTGTTTCTTTGTTGGGCTAGGATTTCACAGGCACTGGCTATTCTCTGATCCCTCTTGCAAATGCCATTCATACGGTGACCTGAGGCAGGAAAAGTCAGCAAGACAGTTGACGAGGGAGGGCATCAGAGTAGAGAGTGATCGTGCCCTTGCCCAATGTCCTCACACACACTCTGCAGCAGGGATCGCTGGATAGTCATTAGGGGTAGGCTGACTTTTCCCCTTACTAACCCAGGAGCACCACCGCTAAGTGTAGTTCTGCAACTGCTGCCCTGGGTGGATAAGCGCCTAGCTCTTAGAGTATTCTATGGTGCAAAACTCCCTCTGCTTTTTCCCCAACATACTTATCCAAGTAAAGAGTCAATATTTGTGAGCGAGCAATGAAAAAAAAACTGATAATTTTTTTTTTAAATGGGGTAGAAATGTTTTATTAGCTTAAAGAAAAAAAATCTGACATTTGACTTGTAATTCAATTACCCTACATCCCCATTCTCTGACAAGGGGATTAAAAATAAGTGATCTTTAAATGAAGCAATCTATTTCAATCTGCCCAGCAAAGGAAACTTCTGTGACAAAAGCAGTTTCGTCCATTATTAGATAGGGAACATTTCTGCATTTTATGTTATATAGCTCCCAAATAACTAGTGTTAAAATGGTGGGCAAATTCCCTGACACAACTTCAAAAGGGAGGCCTGATAAACTGGCTACAGGACCAGGGTTGGTTGGGTGAGCTGTAAATTCACCAAGATGCAAAATCTTTGTCTGAGGTCCTAAGCAAATTACACCTGGCCAAAGCATTAATAGACACACAAGGCATTGGTGGGCTGTGGACATCTGACTTATCAACTGTTTCTATGCATAGGACGCTGCCTGTCTTTGAACTTGATTAACAGCATTTTATTCAGGGGCTATAGGACTGGGTTCAATGCTGGAGATGTCACATTTTTTAGTTTTCAGTTCAGTTTAATAAACAGATGGACTCTGTAGTGGGCAGGAATAATGCAATTTCTTTACATGGGCGATGCAACAGGAAGTCTATCATAGAATCATACATCACAGGAGGCCATTCAACCCATCATGACTGTGCCGGCTCTTTGAAAGAGCTATCCTATTAGTCCCACTCACATGCTTTTTCCCCAGAAACCTGCATTTTTTTTTCCTTTTCAAGTATTTATCCAATTCCCTTTTGAAAGTTATTATTGAATCTGCTTCCATCACCCTTTCAGGCAGTGCATCCCAGATCATAATAACTTGCTGCGTAAAAAAACTCACCTCCCCCCATGGTTTTGACAATTAACTTAAATCTGTGTCCTCTGGTTACCGACCCTCCCGCCAGTGGAAACAGTTTCACCTACTTGCTGTGTCAAAACCCTTCGTAATTTTGAACGCCTCTATTAAATTCCCCCTGAACCTTTTCTGCTCCAAGGAGAAATCCCTGCTTCTCTAGTCTCTCCACATAACTGAAGTCCCTCATCCCTAGTATCATTCTAGTAAATCTTTTCTGCACCCTCTACAAGGCCGTGACATCCTTCCTAAAGCATGGTGCCCAGGATTGGATACACAACTCCAGCTGAGGCCTAACCAGTGATTTATAAAGGTTTAACAAAATTTCCTTGCTTTTGTACTCTATGGTTCTATTTATAAAGACCAGGATCCTGTATGCCTTTTTTAAAAAACAGCCTTATCAACTTGCCCTGCCACCTGCAAACATTTGTTTGTGAACCCCCAGGAGTTCCTGTTCCTGCATCCCCTTTAAAATTGTACCATGAAAGATCATTTTGTTCAAAAGTTTCTTAGATTACCAGACTGCAAGAAATAGGCTCTAAATAAAATATTCCTTGTGGATTGATTCTATGTTTACAGTTTTCTAAGTAACTGTAATTTGGTGGGTCTTTCTGCTTCTGTGTAATTATCTTACCCATAAATAAATCAGACAATAGCTTTAGCCTAAACGTAATGGTCTGAGTGAGGTATTTGCTGTCTTTCAGAATGGGCAGGAAAACATGATGGCTTTTCACATGGTCTTCAATCTATATACTGTAGTTAATTATTAGCCCCATTGAAGACTATCCCATAAAGGGCACACATAAGGGCCATGTGTCAGCTCATAATTGACTGTTTGATTATGAAAATTGCCTTTTGAGCTATGCACACAACTGAAAAGTCTTGGGAGAAAGACCAAACCACGACAGCCTCTACGCTCAGCAATTGACACTCGAGTCTCTAATAGGAGGAGCGGTCAAATGAATCTGTTCTTTATTAAAAGTAACAGGTTAAAAATAGCCTTGGTCCTCTTTGTGCAGGAAGATATCAATGGACTGGTCAGGTGAGCAGAAAAGTGGCAAATGGAATTCAATCTATAGAAATGTGAGGTAATGCATTTGGGGGGGGCAAACAAGGCAAGGGAGCACACAATAAATGGGAGGATACAGAGAGGTGGAGAGGGACAAAGGGACCTTGGAGTGCATGTCCACAGATCCCTGAAGGTAGCAGGACAGGTGGATAAGGTGGTTAAGAAGGCATATGGGATACTTTCCTTTATTAGCAGAGGCATAGAATGTAAGAGCAGGGAGCTTATGCAAAAACTGTATAAAACATTGGTTAGGCCACAGCTTGAGGACTGCATACAGTTCTGGTCACCACATTACAGGAAAGATGTGATTGCACTAGAGAGGGTACAGAGGAGATTTATGAGGATGTTGCCAGGGCTGGAGAATTTTAGCTAAGAGAAAGGATTGGATAGGCTGGGGATGTTTTCTTTGGAACAAAGGCAGCCGAAGGGGAAATTTAATTGCGATATATAAAATTATGACTGTACTAGATAGAGTGGATAGGGAGAACCTATTTCCCTTAGCAGAGGGGTCAGTGACCAGGGGGCCTAGATTTAAAGTAATTGGTAGAAGGATTAGGTGGGAGCTGAGGAGAAATGTTTTCACCCAGTGGGTAGCAGGGGTCTGGAACTCACTGCCTGAAAGGGTGGTAGAGGCAAAAACCCTCATCTCATTTAAAAAGAACTTGGATGTGCATTTGAAATGCCGTAACTTACGGGGCTATGGACCAAGTGCTGGAAAGTGGGATTAAGCTGGATACTCCTTTTTTGGCTGGCATGGACATGATGGGCTGAATGGCCTCCTTCTGTACCGTAACTTTCTATGATTCTTTACCTGATAAAGTACAACCAAAAGGGAGAGGATCGCAGCACTCATCCCATCATCTGTCTGGCTAATATCATAAATCAAACCATTTACATTCCGTTTAAATAATGGATTTTCATTAAAAGCAAAGAAGAAAGCTATCAGTATCAGAATTATTTTTCATCTCCAGCGTTAAAGATTTTAAGGTTAACAGTCGGTAGAAAGCCAAATATTTAAATAGAAATATGAACTCCCTCAGTACTCTGGCTCTAATCTCTATAGATCTTTGTCACGTTCGGCTAAGATGATTGGAAGCAGGTTTGATCAATTTTGTAGGAGTGGGTTTAAATCTGATGAGACATCATGCTAACTTCAAAAACTGAACAAGGTTTCACATTTGCACTTTCAAGGCTATGGGAATTTTTAAAAAAATAAAAGTTATTTTACTGAATTTTTCCATACCCTATGGGCAAAATAATATAAAAAGTAAATTCAGTAACAAAATACACAATATTAAAAAATATACTACAACTTGATACATAATCCATTATTTCTTCAAATGCACACCTGAGGCAGGTAAACAAAACTATTTTAAATTATTCAGGGCTGCAAAATGGGTTCTTTAGTGACCATCTTGTTATATTTTTCCCCAAACACTTTTTATGCTGGGATGCAAGAGCACACTCAAGTACAAACCTACAACCCCCCACTCTCTGATGGCCTCTAACAGCCTGTGAAAGAGCTAAGAGGAAGGAAGCTTGTCTTGCTTCAAGAACCATTTCACGAATGCGAAAAAAGTGGGTCCCAATTGGCAAAGGAAGGCAGAGCTTGCCTGGATAATGCTGACAGTGTGACTAGTATCACATGGCTGCCACCAATGGACATCACATGATGACAGGATCAGGCTCAGCTATGACAACTCTTTCCTCCTATGTTTTAAAGTCTCATCTGAAGGACTGCACTTCCATACTCCACTGAAGCTCGGATTACACCTTCAAGTCCTGAGGTAGTGCTTGAATTCACAACCGTTTGATCAGGTGAAAGTGCTACCAACCAATCCCACTACCATTTTGGGGAGGGGAGGGGGAGAAAGACAACAGAAAGTTGCTGGGGGGGGGGGGGGGGGGGGGGAGAAAGGCGACAGAAAGTTGGGGGGGGGCGAGGAGGAGGAAGAAGATGACAGAAAGTGGGGGGGGGGGGGGGGGGGGGAAGAAAGACAGATAGAGAAAGATGGAAATAGAGAGTGGATAATATATAATGAGAGAGAGAGAGAGAGAGAGAGAGAGAGAGAGAGGAGTAGGCGAGAGAACAAGCGCTTGAGAGAGAACGAGAGCAACTTGGATAAAAGATCTCAATTTTTGCATTGGAAGTTCATGTAGGAAGGGCTGCTTGGTTTAAACATGATGGTTTAAACATGATGGTTTAAACATGATGGTTTAAACATGATGGTTTAAACATGATGGTTTAAACATGATGGTTTAAACATGATGGTTTAAACATGATGGTTTAAACATGATGGTTTAAACATGATGGTTTAAACATGATGGTTTAAACATGATGGTTTAAACATGATGGTTTAAACATGATGGTTTAAACATGATGGTTTAAACATGATGGTTTAAACATGATGGTTTAAACATGATGGTTTAAACATGATGGTTTAAACATGGAAACTCAGTGGAAAAAGAATAGAGGATTTGCTAGACAGCAATTGCTAACAGAAATAGAATTGTGAATTGGCAAATTTTAGGGGATTTTTATTTAAGTCAGTTTGAAGAAGGGACAGCTGACTGACCTTCATCCGAAGTGACACTAGTGGAATGGTATTAATGCATTGATAAGTCATTGCTGTATAACTGTTTTTCATTATATTTACAGTAAAGCTCTGCCCGCGTAACAGAACATACTAGAAAAATATATGCCATGATGTGGAGATGCCGGTGATGGACTGGAGTGGACAAATGTAAGAAGTTGCACAACACCAGGTTATAGTCCAACAGCTTTATTTTCAAATAATGCTGTTGGACTATAACCTGGTGTTGTGCGACTCCTTACATTCGAAAAATATACACAGGCGTGCTACAACCCTGCGAATAAGTATTTTTCAGTTGTTCAAGCTTCACATGAGCACAAAAATCGAGGCCGATACTCAGTGCTGAGGCAGTAATGCATTGTTGAGGGTGATGCTCTTAAGATCCCATGGCATTATTTAGGGAAGAGCAGGGATTCTCCCAGCATCCTGTCCAACATTCCTTTCTCAACCAATATCAAAAAACGATAAATTGGTTATTCATCTCATTGCTGTTTGTGGGACGTTATGGGCAAAGTGGATGCCACATAGGCCTACGTAACAATAGTCACTTCAAAGTCATTTAATGTACATCAAATGTTTTTTTTTTGAGACATTTGAGACACGATAGATGCCATATAAATGCAAGATTATCTCTTTCCAAATGTAAAACCCCTTACACTTAAGCACTTTTGCACTCTTTTCATTTTTGACCACGTGAATGCACAGTAAGCAAGGTATTAGGAACTCATTCTCATCACCGGATTGCTCCCAGTGCCATGTGCTATTAAGTATAGAAATAGGAGGATAGAGCAGATGAATGCGCGGCTGGAAAAATGGTGCAGGGGGGAGGGCTTTAGATTCCTGGGGCATTGAGACCAGTTCTGGGGAAGGTGGGACCTGTACAGGCCGGACGGGGAGGTTTGCTAGTGCTGTGAAGGTTAAACTAATTTGGCAGGGCAATGGGCACCAGGACGTAGCAATGGAAAGGAGCAACAAGGGGCACAAAGGATGGGGGTAGAAAGATATCACTAGAGCAAGTAATAGTACAGTATTAGGTGGGATCAGACTAAGAGAAAGTACAAGAAAGTCGAAGACTGGTTTGCAGTGCATGTGTGTAAACACAGGAAGCGTGGTAAACAAGGTCGGTGAGCTGCAGGTGCAAATAGCCAAATGGGAATACGATGTCGTGGCGATAATGGAGACCTGGCTCAAAAAAGGGCAGGATCGGGTACTAAATATTCCTGGATACAAAGTGTTCAGGAAAGATAGGGAAGGAAAGAAAGGAGGGGCAGGGCGGGGGTGGCAGTATTGATTAAGGAGAATATTGCAGTACTGGAGAGAGGGGATGTCCTGGAGGGGTCAAGGACAGAATCTATTCGGATAGAGTTAAGAAATAAAAGAGGTGCTATTACACTTCTGGGTGCATTCTATAGGCCACCAACTAGTCGGAAGGAGATAGAGTTGCAAATTTGCAGGGAAATTATCGAGGTGCAAAAGCTATTGAGTAGTGATAACTGGGGACTTCAACTATCCTAATATAGACTTGGATGACAATAATAAGGGGCAAAGAGGGGGAGGAATTTTTGAAATATGTTCAGGAGAACTTTCTTAACCAGTACATTTCCGGCCCAAGGGGGAAGGAGGCATTACTGGACTTAGTTCTAGGGAATGAGGCAGGCCAAGTGCAGCAAGTGTCAGTGGGGGAGCATTTCAGGAGCAGCGATCATTGTATCATAAGGTTTAGAATGGCTATGGAAAAGGACACTGACCATTCTAAAGTAAAAATACTCAATTGGAGGAGGGCCAATTTCAATGGGAGGAGAACAGATTGGCCCGGGTAAATTGGAATCAAAGATTGGCAGGCAAAACTGTAATTGAACAGAGTGGCCTTTAAGGAGGAGATGGTTCGGGTACAGTCTAGGCACATTCCCATGAGGCAGAAAAGGAGGGCAACTAAAGCCAGAGCTCCCTGGATGACAAAAGAGATAGTGAGTAAGATGAAACGGGAAAAAGGGGCATATGACAGATGTCAGGTTGATAACAAAAGTGAGAACCAGGCAGAATATAGAAAGTTCAGAGGGGAAGTGAAAAAGGAAATAAGAGGGGCAAAGAGAGAGTATGCGAATAGACTAGCGGCCAATGTAAAAGGGAATCCAAAAGTCTTCCACAGACACGTAAACAGTAAACAGGTAGTAAGAGAAGGGGTGGGGCCGATTAGGGACCATAAAGGAGATCTATTCATGGAGGAAGAGGGGATGGCCGAGGTACTAAATGAGTACTTTGCATCTGTCTTTACCAAGGAAGAAGATACTGCCAGAGTCTCAGTAAAGGAAGATATAGTTGAGATACTGGATGGGCTAAAAATTGATAAAGAAGAGATACTATCTTAAAGTAAATAAGATATCCAGTCCAGATGGGATGCATCCTAGGTTGCTGAGGGAAGTAAGGGGGGAAATTGCAGAAGTACTGGCCATAATCTTCCAAACATCTATGGATACGGGGGTGGTGCCAGAGGACTGGAGAATTGCAAATGTTACACCCTTGTTCAAAAAAGGGTGTAAGGATAAACACAGCAACTATAGGCCAGTCAGTTTAACCTCAGTGGTGGGTAACTTTTAGAAATGATAATCCAGGACAGAATTAACAGTCACTTGGACGAGTGTGGATTGATTAGGGAAAGCCAGCACGGATTTGTTAAAGGCAAATCATGTTTAACTAACCTGATAGAGTTTTTTGATGAGGTAACAGAGAGGGTAGATGAGGGCAATGCAGTTGATGTGTTGTACATGGCCTTTCAAAAGGTCTTTGATGAAGTGCCGCATGGTTGGCTTATCATCAAGATTGCGGCCCATGGAACAAAGGGAGCAGTAGCAACATGGATACAGAATTGGCTAAGGGACAGGAAACAAGAATAGTGGTGAACAGTTGTTTTTCAGACTGGAGGGAGGTGTACAGTGGTTTCCTCAGGGTTCGGTGCTGGCACCACTGCTTTTCTTGATATATATTGTGACTTGGACTTGGGTGTACAGGCACAATTTCACAATTTGCAGATGACACCAAATTTGGAAGGGTAGTAAACAGTGAGGGGGATATAGATAGACTTCAAGAGGATATGGGCGGACACATGGTAGATGAAATTTAATGCAGCAAAATGCAAAATGATACATTTTGGTAGGAAAAATGAGGAGAGGCAATATAAACTAGAGGGCAAATTCTAAAAAAGGTACAGGAACAGAGATCTGGGGGTATATGTGCACAAATCGTTGAAGGTGGCAGGGCAGGTTAAGAAAGCAATTAAAAAGGCATACAGGATCCTGGGCTTTATAAATAAAGGCACAGAGTACAAAAGTATGGAAGTCATGATGAACATTTATAGAACACTGGTTCAGCCACAACTGGAGTATTGTGTGCAGTTCTGGGCACCGCACTTCAGGAAAGATGCAAAGAGGGTGGACAAGAGATTTACTAGAATGATTCCAGGGATGAAGGACTTTAGTTACATGGATAGACTGGAGAAGCTGGGGTTGTTCTCCTTGGAACAGAGACGGTTGCGAGGAGATTTGATAGAGGTATTCAAAATAATGAAGGGTCTAGACAGAGTAGATAGAGAAAAACTGTTCCCATTGACGGAAGGGTCAACACCAGAGGACACAGATTTAAGGCGATTGGCAAAAGAACCAAAGGTGACATGAGGAAAATCTTTTTTACACAGCGAGTGGTTAGGATCTGCAATGCACTGCCCGAGGGGGTGGAGGAGGCAGATTGAATCGTGGCCTTCAAAAGGGAACGGGATAAGTACTTGAAAGGAAAACATTTGCAGGGTTACGGGAATAGAGCGGGTGAGTGGGACTAGCTGGATTGCTCTTGCATAGAGCCAGCATGGAGTCGATGGGCCGAATGGCCTCCTTTCATGCTATAACCTTTCTATGGTTCTATCACAAAGCCTGCTTAACTGGTGAGAAGAAAGACACTGCACTGTTCAAACAATGCTTATTTTCTCATGCGAATATCAAAAAAAGGTCACCATTGTAATCCTCTAACTGCACCCAGAATCAGAGAATACAGTTTACTTTCAGACTCACCAAACATATGTGGGGTCGTAGGGGAGGGAAGGGGGCAAGAGTTGACAAATATTAAAATTAGTTACCAAGTTTGATGACACTGCACTCACTGTTGAGCGTTTTCATTGCGAAGAATAAATAGTTACGGTTATCTCTTCTATTGGGTTCCACCAGGCAGTTTAAACTAAATGGATCCTCAGGTATGTCTATGAATATGAATTTACTCAAATAAAAAGAATGGCTATTAAATATTAATACAACCACTTTCAATATGGCATGGAAAATACCAACACAATTTACAATAACTGCAGCGATCCAGTGCTACGGATGTAAGTGCTGGCAGCTGCCTACAGATGACTGCTGAATTTGCCTCCAGGGTCCCTAATATCCAAGATTAGTGGTCGACCATGCTCTGCTAGTAGTACGCTTGACTTTGATGTGAACACACAATCTCAGCTAACACTCCAGTGCAGTACTGTGGGAACACTGTATTGTCGGAGGTCCTGTCCTTGGGGTGAGATAATGCCAAAACCTGATTAACTGGTCGTTGATCTCATTAATGTTTGTGGGATCTTGCTGTGCCCAAAATGGCTGCTACGTTTGCCTACATAATGAAGCATACACTTCACAAAGTATCTTACTGCATGTGAAGCACTGGGAATTTGAGATGTGATAAGATGTTGTGTAAATTCAAATCTTTCAAGATTGATCTTAAAAGATCTAAACTGACCCTCCTTTCCTTCCTCTCACAAGTGGGATAGTTTTATTTCATTAATTTAAATTCCAGCATTAGGTGCCAGAGATTGAAAATAATTATGAATTCATGAGGAACCTGCAGCACAAAGTAGTTACTCTGAAGTAACTCTCTTGTAGCTTGTCCAACACTGGCGGCAGGAGATAGGGTATCAAGCTGGAGGGAGGGGTGGACGAGGGTAACAAGAACCAAGTGACAAATTCTGTCTATTCAACGATGTAGTTTGTTTGAGAGAGGCTGGTTCTTTTTTTCTGTTGGGGGCAGTATGGTTGATAAAACTGACCAATTGATTGCCACATCTACATCAAGGGTGAGTCCAAGATAAACAGCCTCTATCGAGAACCTCAAGTAAATGAGAGCCCTACTTTTCCCCCCAATTCCTTGCCCTTTTTCTACATCCCTCCTAATTGCCAAGTATATAAATCCCTTTTACAATCTCAGTTGGCTTTGCATTCATGTATTCTGGGGCATTTCAGTCCATATTCTAGCAACCTTTTTTTGTGAAGAAGTTGATTTTCCCCTGGGCGTTCCTTTTAAATGGCTTAGCTTGAATTCTAAGATTATGTTCCCTTGTTATTGTTGAGGTAATTATATATATGTTGGGTAGCTTGTCACTATATCACTTGAAGCATGTAGGGCTATTATAAGCCATGTCAATGTCTGTATGGGGAGATATTATAAACAGTATCACCGCCCTATCATTCATTGTTGTTTGAAGAAAGCTCTTGTGAGAGTGTCTTGAGAGTGTCTTAACAAATTCACTTCTTGGACATTTGCAGGTTACATTGCTGCCAGCATGCATACATGCACTTTTAAAATAGTATTTGGTTGCTAAGAGTTCTCCTCCGATAAAGGGAATGACTTGCTTGACACCAGAGAGAGTTTTCAATCAAGAGGCCATTGTAGAGTGCATTGAAATTTGCCTAATTACAAAGCACGCAAACATAGCCTCATTAACCTTGTCTCAACCACAGATTCAATAATTCATATTCAATAAAATTAAGAGACACTTGCTGATGCATCAATAACAGATGGAAAGAGAATAAGGTATTAACATCTCAGTAAGGGTTCAGATGGTTTGGGACATTGACTGAACCACTTACAGCATCATTATATGCAAGGGCAGGCGGCAATTTAATAAAAGTATTCTCACAATTGAAGCCACTTAGCTGGATGAAACCTGAAGTCCATCTCCGTGGGTCCCATTAACTTTCTTGCCCGGTCTCTCCCCAACAAGCCAACAGGACATAAGAACAAGTCAAAAGACAAGAAAAAGGCATCAAGCTCTTCCTTCTAAGTATTTCAACTCATCCAGCCTAGTATCTAACTACATGTTGAACTTCTACAATGTCCAATTCCACTACCTTGGTCCCGATTTTACTTTTCATTAATTTATAACCTCTCGTTTTACTCCGACTGACCACAATATTATAGGTTCACCCTAGCCATGTCATTTAATGCTATATACAAACATCAGTGGCACCTCCTTTTAACCTTCATCGCCCTTGACTGTAGACTTTACCTCCTAGTTCAACCCCTTTACATCTGGGATCATTATTGCTTCTCTTCTCTGCACTCTTTCCAATGCATGCCATGTCACTTTTGAAATTTGGTGACTAGAAGAGCACACAGTATTCCAAAAAAGGATAGATTTGGAATAGATCCCACTTGAATCGTTAATCTTTTCTCTTTCGTGTCAAAAGGTCCACTGTAAATTTTCTGTTTTCTTTAACTGGCTCTAAATCTTACCAAATAGCATTTCTTTTTCTGGACGGTGCAGTGGGTTAACATGTTTCTCCCCCCACCCCCCACCCCATCAAAGCCTGCATTTTAATCCAGTCCAGAATAATGGCATAGAAGTGGCTCTACTGGCTGTAAACTCTATATATGAAACCAGATGGGCAGTCTCAATCCAGGTCCCAGGGGGGCTTGGGATAGACGGGGCAGAATCAGCCAAGTTTCCCACTACTTATCACTATCAAGTGGCCCCCAATAAAAAAATGCAGATAGGGACATTGGCCAAGGCTCAGAACATAGTTGACCATGATAGTCCCTAGCCCCTAAATAACATAATAATCAGGATCTAGGCTCACATGTAAAGTACTGCCTCTTGCAGGAAGTACTGGAGGGCTGCTGCGTTCCATGGAATTTCACCACAAGTCAGCATCTCCAGGAGAGATGGGGATGGATCTCTTTCATAGCAGATTCCTTGCAGCACACAACTACATGGCACATGGTAGGAGAGCAGGTCCATTATGCTAGACCATGCATTTCTTCACATCCAACGTACACTCAAAACAGCAGGCACCATTCAAGTAAAGACATCTCTTTTTTCCTTCGTCCTACTCACCCAACAAATTGGAATCTCTGCTGCACCATCAAAATCAAAGCTATCACACACTTGACTAATTTCCTAAACTCCACACCCGCCCCCCCCCCCCCCCCCCCCAACCACCCTTGCTATAATCACTCCAACCTTTAAAAGCATCCTCAAAAGCTACCTCTTCAACCAGTCAGATTTTGGACACCTCCTCTCAACTGTGTTTGATTCTCTCTCCTCTTAATGCTCCTTTCCCCCACCCACACACGTGAGCATCTCATCAAACTGAAAGATGAGATGATAATGATGCAGCTCTGTAGCTTCCAATTTGGGCTACTCCTGATAGCTGGTTAAAGCAACTGGCTATCCAACTGACCAGTAAAACTTACATCATCTAGTGATTTTGCTGGTCACTTAGATCGTGGAACCAATACCATCAAACAACTAGCAGTAACCTTCCTGCCATTGTAAACTGGCCTGTGCATTACAATAACAAGCAACAGCATCTAAAGATTTGCACAAGAGGTTCGAGAAAGCAGCAAAATCACTAATCCAATTATGCTTACTTTGGTTAGTGGTCTGTATAGGAGACATGACGATAGCAACCTATCATTGATTATTTCTGTATTAAACACCATTACACATCTAATGGTGCTACTGATAGCTGCTAGTTCATCGAGAACTGCTCGTGCGGCAATCTGAACACCATTATACAGAAAGGTGTCAGGACTGGAATTCATCTGATATTTGGGCCTCTTGCCCACATACAAAAAAAATTAATGAACTCTCATATAAACACCTACATCCACACAATACAACTCTCCCTTCCCCATCGAAAAAATCCTTAATATTTATTTAACTGTGACAATCAGTAACAGTGCAAGCACGCCAGATATGAACACTGAAATGTTTGCACATAAACAACTTGCATTTATATAGCGCTGTTGACGCAATAAAACGTCTCAAGGCACTTTACAGGAGAGATGAAAGAAGATGGAGGACAATATAACAAATCTGTTTGCCCCCCTCCCAGCCTACTGTTCTTCCCACCTCTGCTGAAGTTGCCATCTTATAGTAGGTGTGGTCCCACAGCCACCGTTAAGTGTTCAAATGGGCATCTTTCAAGTGCACCCAGAGTGTTGCTAGCCTGTTCAACAGTGGAAAGCATCACAGGCAAGTCAAATTCTGTTCTCAACATCTATACACATCCAGTGAAACTCTGACATCGGTCAGTAAACTTGGTTAGTATGCCCAAGCACTGCCCAGTGCGCTACTCAGCCCTGTGAAGAGAAGTTCCAGAATTCACCCACCATTCTGTGCTGAGCGGGTGGCTCTTGATGTGTTTCAGGCTATTTGGTTTGCATTGCTCAGCACTAATTGTAAATAAGCAGCCATTCACCAGCAGTGATCCCGGATTCTCAAGGCATCACAGCAAGACTATGCACTGTCAGACACCATCAGTGAGTCAGTAAATACAGAAAGGAAAGGGCATGCTTTGCGGGGGCAGTGCATTTGTCACTCGTGAGCCGGCAATACCAGGTACAGGACACACATCTGTTCTGGGTAACAGGTAACATCAAAGATGCTATATGGTTCCCTGCTACTTCCTTGGAATAAAGTGACATTGTCATTCCCCCACCACAATACTGTGGCAACTACAAAGGATTATTATTAAATGGCTGCCAGTTAAGCAGGCTTATACTGAGACCAGTGTTAATTTTTTTAATGTAGCTATTATAATTATTAAATGCCTTGACTAAGAGGACAAAAAGCTAACAGTATTATTTTAAAATAATGTTTTAACACAATAGCTACCATTTTTTAATGCTCAAAGTAAAAACAATTCCACTGCAATCTTTTCAGTTTCTAACAAAAAAAAATGGGAGATGAGATAAGAAGAACTGCATTATGAATAATAAATGTAAACAAACTAGCAAGGTCATTCTGATTTCCATGTTAATAGAAGCTGCTCAGCAAAGCCTATGCATGTTGCATGTCTCTTTTTCACTGTATTCAGCCTGGAGTCACTCCTGTATGAGTTTAGAGAACATTTACCAGCAGTGCTTCCTTTGTAAGCATGCTGCCAGAGACAGACATGTAATGTAAAAAAGGCTCAATGCTAAAGCCATTGAAGGCACTGAAAATCTTGAGTAAGGGGCTTCACCGATGAAGGCAGTGACAAAGATAACGGCTCCTGCAGCGACTCTGGCTGTTGGGTTAGGCACCTTGGGTCTGGCCACAGGCAACATGGATGTTGAGCCAGCCTGTATAGGCTAACAAAGAATTATCATTGCTAGTCTGTACATACAGTCAACATTGAAACAGCTATACATGCACTAGCCAGTTGCCCCACTGTTGCCAAATCCGTTCTGTAATATAAACAAAGTGATGCAGCATCAGTGGAGCTAAATTTGTTTACAGGAACCTAATGTAGTTCACATCTTCAGCATTTCAGGTCCTCAGCTGCTACATCTGAGTCACCAAAGGCAGGGACAGTATATCATAGTCATAGCATCAAAGCAGGTACAGTGCAGGAGACGGCCATTTGGCCCATCATGCCAATGCCAGCTCTTTGAAAGAGCTATCCAATTAGTCCCATTCCCCTGTTTGTTCTCCATAGCCCTGTAATTTTTTTCCCTTCAAGTATTTATCTAATTCTCTTTTGAAAGTTACTATTGAATCTGCTTCCACTACCCTTTCAGGCAGCGCATTCCAGATCATTACAACTCACTGCGTTAAAAAAAAAACGATTCCTCATGTCGCCTCTGGCTCTTTTGAAGATCACCTTAAATCTGTGTCCTCTGGTTACTGACCCTTCTGCCACTGGAAACAGTTTCTCCTTATTTACTCTATCAAAACCGTTCATGATCTTGAATACCTCTATCAAATCTTTGTATAAAACTTTAGCACCACTGCCTTCTCAACTCCCATGATCCTTCCCTCCAGCTCCCTCTCACAACTTCCCTACAAGTAATTTTCTTGTGCTGGGTAGACAAGACAGTCTGAGCCCAGGGCAAACTCATCAACAGTGGTCTCCAAACCCTCTAACCCATCCCAGGAAATGAGAGACTCTGCACTCAACACAGCATTCTATTTAGCCCGCCCCTATACAGAATGTACGAGCTAGCTTCCAAGGAACACAGGTGGGCTAAAGTGACTAGCAAACCATGGCCACATGGTTGGGAGATGACTGTTCAACAGTCTGTGTCAACCGTGTTTATACTATTATTTTGTCACAAGGCAGAAGAGGAACGTGTATTTTTATTTATGTAGGTGGCTGATCTGACAAAACAAAGATCTTTAAACATTTCTCTTATTTCTGCTGCAATTTTCCACGAAGCTGATATGCGGCAATTGGCAAACTGGGTTTTGTGGTAATAATTCACACTTAATACTAATGGCAAAGAAAACAGCGCTATTAAACAGAGGAGGTGTGCGTTAATTAGTCATCAATATACGCCAAGACTAATTTCCAAGAGTGCCTGAACTGATTCTAAAATACATTAATCACTAATTACCCCCACACACTTATGAGTTCATTTTGCAATGCCTCAGAGCACCCAACTTTGAAAATTATGACGATGTTCTCCAGTGAGGTGAGGTGCGTAGAGTGAAGCCGGCTGGAAACTCCAGACATCTTTACTTAAAGAATCTTTCATTTCAGCTCGCCAGGTGCCTGTAGAAAGGGAAGGCTGGACCAGCTTGAGTGCAATTGTTTACACCATTCTCCTACTGACTTAAGTTTTAAACTTACTCAAAAAGAACCTCTAATGAATTGATGTTCAAAATGCTGTGCTGTAGGGTAGGATAAACTGTAATTTCCCAAGAGTTTGTGTTAGAGCAGAAAAAAAAAGGATGCAGCGTTAACCTGCATTATCCACGCTCAATTGTCTGCAAGAATATTTGAGGGAGCTGGGGCGTAATTTTGCATAAATGAGCTAAAATGCAATTAAACGTTTTTAATTGACTTTTCCATAGGCTGGGTTCTTGATCGAGCAGGATAAGTCGTTGTTATCTGGATGTCCAGTTCCTGGTAGAACTGGCTATCCAAGCAGCTCTAAAGCTGTGTTTCCAGCCTGGGGAACTAGCAGGAAGAACACCTCAAATTGCTCCCTGCACCATTGAGAGACCTTTAACTACCAGCACTCTACCTCATGTTATACATCTCAAAACACTGGACTTAACCCAACTTTGGAAGGACTAAATCTACAATTATGCAGCTGGTAGTTTTTCTGTAGTTCGAGTAGACAGACACTATCACACATTGGCATGCATATTTACATTGCTTGCACATATCTTAATTTGAATTCAGCTACCATTGGATTATTTCCCACTTTACATTGGTATTGTACACCTCAACTAGCTTCTTCTCACTGCTTGTCTTCAATTCCCTAGACAGAACACATTGGCTCCATTTTATGTGGCCATTATTAAGGATAACGAGAAAACCAAGGACTGTAGAACATTCTCAAATATGCTGGAACATAATAAGCATCCGGTGAAATGGGTAGACGCATAGCAGATGAAATTCAACACGACCATCTCAGTCTTTGGAATCATATAATGGAACCCATTTCACAATGATAGGTTGAATTCCACTGTTCAGCCAACTCACAGATGCAGTTATTGCCATAAGAAAAAATGTCCTATTATTAAGAGACTAGAAGAGAGTTTATTCTCTAGACATCAGAGAATAGATTCATTAAAAAGATTAATAAGGGGCGTGGGAGAATTCTCATTGAATAAACTTGCTGATCCAGTCAGGTGGTGAGCCATAGAGACTAGGCAGGTGTCAGGTTTGCTTCCTGGTATATGGTGAGTTAACTAGGTAATGGGGCAGGAGGGATGTTACAATTAGCCTCAGTATCACTAGGTTAGAGAGGAGAAAACATCATTTTGCACACCTCATCGCTATCCAGCTGTAGAAGTGAAGATAGGGTGAAGATAGAACACTAAGGTCACGGATTTAATCCCTAGCAGAAAGAAAGAAAATAAAAAAGCCATTGGTAAATCGTCAAGAATCACCTTCAGTTCTTGGCAGAAACTGGGTGCTTGTAATGTACTGTGTAAGGAAGGATGTTCAGCGATAACTGGAAGGATGGAGGGACCAAAGCTGAAGTATTGAGTGGCAGTCTGTATACAGTAATAGAATGTGCTATGGTGAGAAGATTGCAACGGGCAAGGTTTGTGCACTATAAGATTGAAGGCGGCCACTTTTGGAAGATGTGAGAATGGTTCCATCTGGGGAAAAGACCATGTTGTAAGGCCAAAATGGGATAGAAGATCTGAAGGGAAAACGACAATAGGGAGGTAGGTGCAAGACCTGGCGGAGGGGAAGAGTGCAATGGTGGGCTCTTGTGCTGTCTACGCAAACCTGGTTATGACTATTGACTGACTTAGTGCACCGGTAACACAACTTGTTCCCTCTTTTCATCATTAGCTGAAGTGAAAACAACCCCCACTTCAGCCTTCACAGGCTGGTTTTGCTGCAGAATGGGGGAATGTGTGTCTTATATCTGAGCTTTTTTATGCCTGCACTGAGAATACTTGCTGCTGGATCTGGATGGAAAAAAAAGGGGATTGTATTTCCTGATACTGAAATCCCTTTATTTTTAAATGTACAAAAAGGTGACCAACAAAAATGAACAAACCACATTCAGAGATATCTGCCATCAAGAAAAACACTGCTAGTAGGGAAAGCTTCTCTGTAACCAGAAGGGGTTAAGCTGTTACTGAGAAGGCAGTTTGCCATGAGCTGCCTGAATGAAAAGCAATTGTTGGTTAATACTTGGCAAATTGCTCAGCAGCATGTCATATTGTTTCAATGAACAGTATCACAAATTCCATGACCTGTAATGGTGAATCCCGCTCCCTCATCACTCCGCCACCTTGTAATGTGTTCACCCAATGATGCTTCAAATTTATTGGGGATGCTAAGCTAGTGCAAGATTGCAATTAGTGATAGTTTCTGCATGTCTTTTGGCTGTCACAATCATGTACTCTTTTAGCTCAGATGAGGTTCTCCCTTCCCAACAATCAAAATAATTAACATGTATATGGGGTGAAAGGTAACAACTATTCAACTTGTAGCTGGAAAAGAAATCAGGTTCATTGCACATTGCATTAATTCAACAATATATTATTACATTCTTAACAGGCTTCTGCACTATATCAGTTCTATAAATATTTTTCTCCAAACAGCCCTGCAAGGTCACAGAAGTAATTGCCTCACTGTCCTTTTTCTTATTGAGCTCTTGGAGGTTTACATATATGAGTTGAGTTGCTTCGCTGGTACTGTAGCGGGGGTTTAAACTAATTTGGCAGGGGGTGGGCACCAGGATGTAGCATTGGAAAGGGGAAACAAGGGGCACAAAGGATCAGGAGAGAAGGATAACCCTAGAGTAAGAAATAGTAAGGTATTAGGTGGGGTCAGACCAAGAGAGAGTACAAGAAAGTCTAAGACGGGTTTACGGTGCATGTGTGTGAACGCACGAAGTGAGGTAAACAAGGTTGGTGAGCTGCAGGCGCAAATAATCACATGGGAATATGATGCTGTGGCGATAATGGAGACCTGGCTCAAAAAAGGGCAGGATTGGGTACTAAATATTCCTGGATACAAGATGTTCAGGAAAGAGAGAGAAGGAAAGAAAGTTGGGGGGGGGGGGTGGCAGTATTGATTAAGGAGAATATTGCAGGACTGGAGAGAGAGGATGTCCTGGAGGGGACAGAATCTATTTAGAGTTAAGGAATAATAGAAGTGCCATTACACTACTGGGTGTATTCTAAAGGCCACCAGCTAGTGGGAAGGATATAGAAGAGCAAATTTTCAGGGAAATTACAGAGAGGTGCAAAAGCTATAGAGTAGTGAAAACAGGGGATTTAAACTATCCTAATATAGTCTGGGATAACAATAATAAGGGGCAAAGAAGGGGAAGAATTTTTGAAATGTATTCAGGATAACTTTCTCGACCAGTACATTTCTGGTCCAATGAGGAAGGAGGCATTGTTGGACTTGGTTCTAGGGAATGAGACGGGCCAAGTGGAGCAAGTGTCAGTGGGGGAGCATTTAGGGAGCAGCGATCATAGTATCATAAGGTTTAGAATAGCTATGGAAAAGTGCATGGACCACGCTGAAGTAAAAATACTCAATTGGAGGAGGGCCAATTTAAGTGGGATGAGAACAGATCTGGCTCAGGTAAATTGGAATCAAAGATTGGCAGGCAAAACTATAATTGAACAGTGGGCGACCTTTAAAGAGGAGATGATTCAGGTACAGACTAGGTACATTCCAACGAGGGAGAAAGGTAGGGCAACTAAAGCCAGAGCTCCCTGAACGACAAAGGAGATAGAGAGTAAGATGAAGCGGAAAAAAGCAACGTATGACAGGTGTCAGATTGATAATACAAGTGAGAACCAGGCAGAATATAGAAGGTTCAGAGGGGAAGTGAAAAAGGAAATAAGAGGGGCAAAGAGAGAGTATGAGAATAGGCCAGCGACCAACATAAAAGGGAAACCAAAAAAGTCTTCTACAGACATGTTAACAGTAAACAGGCAGTAAGAGGAGCAGTGGGGCTGATTAGGGACCATAAAGGAGGTCTACTCATGGAGGCAGTGGGCATGGCAGAGTACTAAATGAGCACTTTGCATCGGTCTTTACCAAGGAAGAAGATGCTGCCAGAGTCTCGGTAAAGGAAGACATAGTTAAGATACTGGATGGGCTAAAAATTGAGAGGGGTACTAGAAAGGCTAGCTGTACTTAAAATAGATAAGTCACCTGGTCCGGATGGAATGCTGAGGGAAGTAAGGAGGGAAAATTGCGGAGGTACTGGCCATAATCTTCCAAACATTCTCAGATACGGGAGTGGTGCCAGAGGACTGGAGGATTGCAAATGTTGCACCCTTGTTCAAAGAAGGGTGTAAGAATAAACCCAGCAACTATAGACCAGTCAGTTTCTTAGTGGTGGGAAAACTTTCAGAAACTATAATCTGGCACAGAATTAACAGTGACTTGGACGAGTGCGGATTGATTAGGGAAAGCCAGCACGGATTTGTTAAAGGCAAATCATATTTAACCAACTTGATAGAGTTTTTTGACGAGGTAACAGAGAAGGTAGATGAGAGCAATGCAGTTGATGTGGTGTATATGGATTTTCAAAAAGCATTTGATAAAGTGCCACATGGTAGGCTTGCTATTAAGATTGCGGCCCATGGAATAAAGGGGGCAATAGCAACATGGATACAGAATTCGCTAAATGACAGGAAACAGAGAGTAGTGGTGAACGGTTGTTTTTCGTTCTGGAGTGAGGTGTGCAGTGGTGTTGCCCAGGGGTCGGTGCTGGGACCACTGCTTTTCTTGATATATATTAATGACTTGGACTTGGGAGTACAGGGCACAATTTCACAATTTGCAGATGACACAAAACTTGGATGGGTAGTAAAAAGTGAGGAAGATAGTGATAGACTTCAAGAGGATATAGACACTTTGTGGCATGGGCAGACATGTGGCAGATGAAGTTTAAAGCAGAAAAAAGCGAAGTGATGCATTTCGGTAGGAAAAATGAGGAGAAGCAATATAAACTAGAGGACACAATTCTAAAAGGCGTAGAGGAACAGAGGGATCTGGGGGTATATGTGCACAAATCGATGAAGGTGGCAGGGCAGGTTGAGGAAGTGGTTAAAAAAGCATATGGGGTCCTGGGCTTTATAAATAGAGGCAGAGCACAAAAGAAAGGAAGTCATGATGAATCTTCGTAAAACACTGGTTCGGCCACAACTGGAGTATTGTGCCCATTTCTGGGCACCGCACTTTTAGGAAGGATGTGAAAGCCTTAGAGAGGGTGCAGAGGACATTTACTAGAATGATGCCAGAGATGAGGGACTTAAATTACATGGATAGACTGGAGAAGCTGGGATTGTTCTCCTTAGAACAGAGAAGGTTGAGAGGAGATTTGATAGAGGTATTCAAAATCATTAAGGGTCTGGACAGAGAAGATAGAGAGAAACTGTTCCCAATGGCAGAAGAGTTAAGAACCAGAGGACACAGAGATTTGAAGTGATTGGCAAAGGAACCAAAGGTGACATGAGGAAAAACGTTATTTTTTTTTTTAAACACAGCAATTGGTTAGGATCTGGAATGCACTGCATGAGGGAGTGGTGGAGGAAGATTCAATCATGGCCTTCAAAAACTCAATGCTACAACTGACTAACTCAAAAGTATGACCTTGCTCATATACCCAGCTCAGAATGTGCCTCCAGAATCACCCCCCTCCAATTTTCTCCACTTTGCTCTCCCCTTGAAGCCAATGATTCATGCTAGTGGGTGCCAGCAGGTCTTCAGAACTGTAATTCTTCACATGAGCTGGTCAGTCACCAACTCATGCATGGAGCCTTTCACAGCCAACCCCAATGTGGTCTTCACTCCCTGTCCACTCATTAACCTCCAGCAGGGGTGCGCTGGGCAGCAATTAGGATTGGGATGCTTGACCAATTCCCCTCAGTCCAGCAATACTGAAATCAACAGTCATGCCCTCTTGGCTGAGATTAGCTAACTAAAGAGGCCAGGGATCAAGCTTTTGACCTTTCTTGTACGTCTGGCTCCATGGATTCACCCAATTGAGAAACACAGAACATACCAAGGAAGTTACTATGAAAGAAAAACTATTTGGCCATCAAATCTAGCCTCCTTCCACCAAACCAAAAACAGTGCTGTTATGAACTTTCCCCAACTTAATCTCCTGAGGGAGATGAAAAAACAGAAGTACATTTCCATGGAACTGATCACTGACCCTGGAACATGGGTAGAAACTCTATGATCTCAAACTAAGATTACAATGTACTTTATTCAACCCTGACCAGTTCCACTCAACAGATGGCATCCCCATGGACGCAACAGCATTGGAACTAACTTTCAATAGAGTATTGATCACTGATATGTACTACTGTACCAATAACCTTCAGTGTTTAATCTCGGGAGGATAAAAGGCTTTTTTAAAAAATCAACTAGTCACAGTACAATTAATTTTGAAGGAAACAGTCAGTAAAACAGATTATCTGGTCTTTATCATATTGCTGTAGGATCTTGCTGTGCACAAATTGGCTGTCTTGTTTCCTACATTACCACAGTGATTACACTTTAGGACGCCCAGAAGTCATGAAAGGAGCTACATAAATGCAAGTTCTTTCTTATGAAACATTACATCGAAGAAACAGGCCATTTGATCCATCAAGTTTGTTTCTCCATGTAAACCACCTCGTCTAATCCTCTCCTGCTCACTCCACTCCACTTTTATTATTCCTCCTTTTGAAGCAACTATTTTATATCCTTCAGAAAGAGTTTATAGATGCTTACCTTTATGCAATGCTTCAATTCCCACATCAAGAAAATAGTTCCCCATCAGAAAAAAATAAGCCTCCTAAATGTACATGGGGAGGCATACCCCCACCTTCTACTCCCTGTACTGACACACTTACTAAAGTATAGTCTGTTTAGCAGACACCTTGAGCACTTACCTTGCACAGTTGCAACTCCAATTTAACTTTGTTCTCTTGCAATAAATTCTCATTTACACAGAACCAGCTCACTGTAATTTTACTTGACGCAGTGGCTTTAAGTAGAAAACCTTGCTGGGCTGCGATTAGAGCTGTCACTACAGCATTTGTTCATAGGTGAGATAATTGCTACAAAATGTAGTTATTTCTAGAACCTGGATTTCAGTAACAGCAATTTCACTGGAGTGGAACCATCACTAATTTGCAAAAATGGCCAGTTTGTTCATTTAATTTTTTTTGTGTGGATATTGCATTATTTACGCTGGGTTGCTTTGTCCAGACTATGTCACCTGAACAGCTCAACTCTAACCATTTCAACGTATCCCTATTACCACATGCCAACAATTGCCAATTCTACCAGATCGCAATTCATCTCTCTACTTGTACAAACCCAGTACTGCAAAGTCGGTGTTTCCACTCTGCAAGAGATGCTTTTAGTCAATTTTTTCAATCGCAGTTATTGCGTGGGTACTTGCTCCTGTGGAGGTACACTAAACAGTCAAAAGGCACTAACACACACTGATCATGTACACCCTCAAAGATGTGGCACCATATTTGATGGTCACTGTTGGGCCAATTTTGCCTTGTAAAAACAGACTAACTTTCAGCTGCGATATTCTACTCATTTCTATTAGGTGATAAGGTGACGACTCTTGTCTTTCACCTCTGGGAGCTGAGTTTGACTCCAGCCTATCAGAAATCTCTTTTTCTACAGGTCAAAAGATTCAGCGTAAAGCTATCCATAATTTAGCACCAAATTAACTTCCTCATTTGGAGAATGACTGATGTTGCAACAAAAGTGCTACAACAGCTCAGAAGGGTACACTGTTAAGAGATATTGTTGGGAGCAGTATAGAGGGAGCTTTAATCTGCATGAAACCACCACATTTTCCACTGCCAACAATGACATCCATTGACATGATCAGCACAGAATTTGCCACTCTCTTCTTCCCACCATATGAGGCAAACTTTAAACATAAATCGAATAGCAAGGAACAGGAATCATATCCTTAAACAATGGAGCAGAAAATTCCCTAGCTTTTGTCTTTTCAATTTCTTCAATGGACATAGGTGCAGCAGTCTAACTTTGCTTTGAAGTCATCCGTAAAACAAAAGCTCAGGCGCATTCTACTTTGTTCTTGCAAAACGCCTCATTAGAAGAAGAGAATCTCAACTTGTTGACCAAGGCATATCAAGTTACAAGTAAGGACACTTTCATTGGCATGTTTAAGTAAATTCATGAACAGAAAACGCAACAAAGTAATCCTGTAGTTTGCCAGTGCCCCACTTACAGCTCCAAAGCTACACTCTGTTAATATGACATTTGTAGATACTAGAGTTAAATTTTAATGATGCCAATTCAGCAAAACGATATCGTCTCTCTGAACTAATGCATCATTTACAGAAAATTTCATTTGGGAAGATATCTAAAAAAAAGATATAGGCATTTTATTGGTCTACACTGGCTACTTTCTCTTTCCTCCTTATCCCCCTCACAAACTTACTTGTCGACTGCTTGCTGAGGCCATACATACTCTTCCAGCACAGACATTGAACTCCTCTTAAAATAAACACATATCAATACATTGTGGCGCTGAGCCACCCAGACCAGGAAGTCCTAGATTATATCCTGTGCCTATGCTCCATCAGTTGACCTCAGAGTTCTTCACCTGAACTCCAATGACAACTGATGGAAATCCCATCTGAGCAGATGTTGGCTGAGGGCAGAATCAGCCTCAGCTGTGGTGCTCTCTAGTCAATTAGCCTTCCAATACTTGGTCTGTACTCACATATGAAAAGCAGCCACTTGGGCTGCCAGTGCCTGACAAATTGTACATCTGCATGTGTTGCAGAATATGGGGGTCAATGGGGCGAAAATGAGAGGGAGGAAAGGAGAAAAGAACACTCGCATAGAATTATATAGAATTAACAGCACAGAACCAGGCCAGTGTTGATGCTCCACACAAGCCCCCTCCCACTCTATTTACTTCATCTCACTATCAACATAACCTTCTATTCCATTCTCCCTCATGTACTTAAATGGCTCTACGCTATTCGTCTCAACCATTCCATGTAGTAGCGAGTTCCACATTCTTATCACTCCTTCTCTTTAACTTAGCGATTAAAGAAAATGACTAAAAAATGATGGCAACCTGATCTTTCTCAAACTGTTACGCAAACCTGAAATATGGCAAAAATCCCCAATTCCTAGCAACAGTTTTGTTATAATTTAAGAATATACCATCTTGCATTGCAAAATTCTTGCATTGGTATAACACCATATCACATCATCAAAATATCTAAGTACTTCACACCTGAATTTATTTCTGGTAGTACAAGGTTAAGTGGTCAAATTATATGGCAGCCAGTCTGCACCAGCAACATTCCACAAACGGCAATGAGATAAATGATTGCTTTGCGGTGGTGCTGGTTGAGGGAGAAATGTTAGTCACAAGGCCAAGGTAACTCACTGCACTTCAAATAGTGACACAAGATCTTTTAACATCCACTTAAACAGGACCTGTGTTTAATATACCATCTGAAGGATGGGGCAGTCATGAAACAAAATTATTTGTTAATTAAAACAAAAACATCATTTATTACCATCTCAATGTACACCAGGAAACTGCAGGGTTGTATAAATTGTCACAGTATATAGATGCCCTTGCACTTACAGCAATGTTTAGTAACATCCTCAAATCATCCTGAGTGCTGAAGCCTGGTTAAAAGAATATCTGCTCACAGAGGGCAAGAGTGGCATCAATAGCTTCAGGTTCAGCAGGTATAAAACAATTCAGATTTCTGGTATATCGATATAGAACACAAAGGTCAAGATTCAACACTACAAAAGTTTTATTTGGCTAAAAAAGTCAGATTGGCAACAATTTGGAAATCAGTGTACCTGGACTGTAGTTGACTATATCTCAAAAGGAATAAGCGATAACCCTTTTACCTGGTGTCCAACAGGCTGTATTGTGGCCGAGTCATTTGCATTACTACAGCAACACGGAGAGAGAAAGTGATCATATTTACTTATACTGGGAAACACAGATCTCTCACGCACAAATTATATGCACACAGGAAAAATATAAATCACTGCAAGCATTCTTCTTCATTAAATCCTGTTCTATTTTCTGCTGACAATATCTCAGTTCCAGTTTGGTATCAATCTTTTTAACCCCACCCCTACACGACACAGAGCCTATTTTTTTAAGATGGAAAAAACCTAGATGAAGGGCTATAGTCTTTACTGCAGATTACCAACATGGTAGAATCATTGAATCTTATCGCACCGAAGGCAACCATTTGGCCCATCATGCACAGGCCGGATGGCCTCTTTCTATGCTGTACGATTCTATGATTTTACCCTGTTGGTAATCTGCAGTAAAGACCTTGGCCCTTCATCTAGGTTTTTCCATCTTTGGATAGCTCTTTGAAAGAGTTATCCAACTAGTCCCACTCCCCTGCTCTTTCCCCATAGCCGTGCAATTTTCTCCCCTTCAAGTGTTTATTCAATTTCCCTTTCAAAGCTACTGTTGAATCTGTTCCCACCATCAGGCAGTGCATTCCAAATCATAACTCGCTGTGTAAAAAATATTCTCCTCATCTCACCTCTGGCTCTTTTGACAATTACCTTAAATCTGTGTCCTCTGGTTATCGACCCTTGTGCCACTGGAAAGTTTCCCCTTATTTACTCTTTCAAAATCCTTCATGATTTTGAACGCCTTTATTAAATCTCCCCTTAACATTCTCTGTTCTAAGGAAAACAATCCCAGTTTCGCTAGTGTCTCCACATTAACTAAAGACCCTCATCCTTGGTACCATTATAGTTAATTTCTTCTGCACCCTCTCCAACGACTTGACATCCTTCCTAAAGTGTGGTGTCCAGAATTGGACACAATACTCCAGCTGAGGCCGAACCAGTGATTTATAAAGATTTAGCATAACTTCCTTGCTTTTGTACTCTTTGCCTCTATTTATAAAGCCAAGGACCCTGTATGCTTTTGTAACAGCCTTGTCAACTTGTCCTGACACCTTCAAAGATTTTTGTACGTAAACCCCCAGGTCTCTGTTCCTGCACCCCCTTTAAAATTGTACCATTAGTTTATATTGCCTCTCCTCATTCTTCCTTCCAAAATGCATCACTCCAGACTTCTCTGCGTTAAATTTCATCTGCCAAGCGCTTGCCCATTTCTCCAGACTGTCCGTGTTCTCCTAAAGTCTGCTATTATCCTCCTTACTGTTTACTACTTTTGAGTTTCAGGCCATCTGCAAACTTTGAAATTATGCCGTGTACCCAAGTCCAGGTTGTTAATATATATCAAAAGAGCAGTGGTCTTAATAACGACCCCTGGTAGGGAAACAAAAAGGAGAGGGAACCAAACATGAGGTAGATTTTGAATGACCTCATCTTCCCTCGTACTCCTTTCAACCTTGACGGTGGTCTGCACTAGATCAAGTAACTAGAAGTGGTTAGGCGAAGCCAAGCTTTAGTTTAAAAACCTGACATTGTAACAGATAGAGAAGACCTTGTGAAGGACGTGTGGGGTTCCAGAGTTTGAGGCCTTGGGAAGGATTGAGTTTGTGTCAAACCTAATCATCCAGTCTTCTACACTGAGACAAATTGGCTGAAACTGAAGAAAGTCCACCAACAAATTTCCAATGGAAACGCTCAGCGACAAAAAAAAATCTGGTAAGAATACAAGGTGGCCAGGAGAAGGTTCAAAGCTGTAACCAGTTCTCAACTCTTGGTCTGAAAATGCAGTTTACAAGGTCATCCAAATCCCTCAGGCACGTGCTAGGCTTGCAAAACGCACCACCACCCATCTTTTACTCTCCACCTGATGTAGGATAATTGAGCTGGCAGTGAGTTATAAGGCAGTACTTCAATGAATGACTTCTGATAACGTCAACCGAGAGCAGAGCTCAAGTGTTCTATGATGAACATAACACAGACGCTGAATTATCTCCAGTTCACAGCCATCTGCTATTTGATACAACATGTGCTTTAGAGAAAACAAAACTCCTTATTTATGTGGCAGGTGCAGGCTGTGTGTTGTGTGTGGTAGAGGTAGTAGAATAATATGGAAGAAAAGGGAGCTGATGACACCTGGAAAGTATATGGTATAAGTTTGAGAAAAGGGAGAGGGAGAGGAAAAGAGAGAGACAAAGAAAATACAAACATCTCCTAGGTTCAATATCTGTTTTGTGCTGAGTTACCTGGCAGGAGTGCGACAACTGGTGTCTGTGGTCTGGGTTAAGGAAGAGGGAAGTTAGGCAAGTTTCCCACTTCTGAAAGCAATCTAGCAACCCTTTCTGGGAACTATGCATCCATGGATGTCAAGTGAGGACAAGATAGGAGGGTCAACGGAGATGCTTTTCTGTGAACGAATAACCTGCCAACACACTCTGTTCAGGCCCACACACAAAGAATGGCCATTGGGAGAAGTCTCCGAGGACAATAGCACCAGTGCAACTGTACCCCGGTAAGCAGTCATCAGGAGAGAAAGTTGGCAGAAAAAGATGTACACATCCACCTCCAACACAAAATACAGAAATAATGATCACTACAAAAGATAATGTTTGGCCAGTTAGACCACAGAAGAAAATTGTGACTCAGAGATTACAACCATTGAAGAAGACAACCAGCCACAAAGTACAGGCCATTATTGCAAAGAGAACACCTCAGTCCATCAATTGAAGGCTTGCAACTCTCACCTTGCCTCTCTGCAATCCATTGATACAAGACAATACAAACCTATCATTTCAAATTTTACTGCAGCTGATGAGGACCCAAGATTGATGGTTTCGAAATAAATCTCACTTCAGTTACTGCTACAGAAAAGGTCACTGATATGGGACAAGGCATCTAAGATAGTAAACAGGAAAAGGCTGGCAAAAACTCACATGTGTAGCACAGTATACACGTGAAATGAGGTGGGAGGAGGAGGAGGATTTGCTTTCAATTACCAAACGTGGTTCCCACGCAATCAAAATAAAAGGTTTTGCGAAAAGCTCTGTATCGGATTTCCGCTGGAAGTCATGACACTACAGCAACTGTTCTGAAAGCCACCAACAATTGAACCATTGATCTGAATTATACATGCCACTTAATTGCAAATTGACAAAATATGATGAGGGGAGGAGGAGAACAGCAGGACTACTACAGAATAAACATCAGAGGCAGGTACAGTACATTTCCATTCAGGACTCCAAATTAACTACTTTAAAAAATGCTTTTAGGTTAATGCTCAGGCACTAGGAGAGTAGCTGTCAAGTGAAGGCCTGAGACCCACAAACATCACCCTTTTGCAGTTGGCTACCAGTCCTTATTGGGCCCATTGGGGATCGTGAACCAGTCAGCCATGGCTCAGTTGGTAACACTCTCGCCTCCGAGTCAGAAGGTTGTGGGTTCAACCCCTACTCCAGAATTCACTACCCCAGAGGGCTGTGGCTGCTCAGTTGTTGAGTACATTCAAGACAGAGATTGATAGATTTTTGGACACTTAGGGAATCAAGGGATATGGGGATAGGACAGGAAAGTAGAGTTGAGGTAGACGATCAGCCATGATCTTACTGAATGGCGAAGCAGGCTCGAGGGGTTGTATGGCCTACTCCTGCTCCTACTTCTTATGTTCTTATGTTCCAGAGACTTGAGCACAAAATCTAGGCTGATACTTCAGTGCAGTGCTGCACTGTCTGAGGTGCTGTCCTTCGGATGACACATTAAACCGAGGCCCCGTCTGCCCTTTCAGGTAAACATAAAAGATTCCATGGGCACTATTTCGAAGAAGAGCAGAGGAGTTCTCCACGGTGTCCTGGCCAATATTTATCCCTCAACCAACATTGCTAAATCAGATCATCTGGTCATTATCACATTGCTGTTTGTGGGACCTTGCTGTGTGCAAATTGGCTGCTGCGTTTCCTACATTATAACAGTGACTGCATTTCAAAATGCTTTATTGGCTGTAAAGCCCTTTGGGGTATGTTGCGGTTGTGAAAGGTACTATATAAATGCAAGTTGTTTCTTTCAGAACCCATGAAAATTCAGGTTTGGGATGGTGTCAGACACTTGGAGCTTGCCTCCTTTACAATGGCAGCCCATCATTCTAAAGCCATCATACAGGGAACCACGCTCTTCTGTCCAGTCCACAAGTGTCTGGTGTGGCTCCAGTGGAGTCCCTCAACTCCCTCTTCAAGTGAATGGCCAAGAAAACTGGAGAAAGCATGTTTAGGTGGGCAATGTAGCACATACCTTCAACATACACTGTCTTAACATTGTCATCAACCGTGTAGCCATAAGTCCTACATAGCTCAATTCCACATCTCCGGAATAATGTCTGTGGCAAATTAGTAATTTATGGAGTTTTCTATTGTGATTATGGATAGTCCATGTAGCAGAACAACAGGAATGTACTGAAGCATTAGTTTTCAAAAAGACATTACTTGATGCTTCATATTGCCTGGAACCTTTTAATAATTGAACAGTCCAATTTATTTTTGTTAAAAAGAAACTGCACAAACCTGCCCATATTTCAACACTAAAGTGACATTTGAAGAGGTCACAAAATGAATGAAGTAGAAGATCAAAGAATGGTTACAGCACAGGAGGCCGCCATTCAGCCCATCGAGCCTGCGCCGGCTCTCTGCAAAAGCATTCCAGCTAGTCCCACTCCCCCGCCCTTTCCCTGTAGCCCTGCAAATTTGTTCTCTTCAAGTACTTATCCAAATCCCTTTTGAAAGCCACAATTGACCCTGCCTCCAACACCCTTTCAGGCAGTGCATTCCAGATCCTAACCACTCGCTGTGTAAAAAAGCCTTTTCCTCATGTCGCCTTTGGTTCTTTTGCCAATCAACTTAAACCTGTGTCCTCTGGTTCGTGACCCTTCCGCCAGTGGGAACAGTTCTTTATTTACTTCGTCTAGACCCTTCATGATTTTGAACACCTCTGTCAAATCTCCTCTCAACCTTCTCTGCTCTAAGGAGAACAATTCCAGCTTTCCCAGTCTATCCATGTAACTGAGGTCCTTCAACCCTCGAACCATTCTAGTAAATCTTTTCTGCACCCTCTCTAAGGCCTTCACATCCTTCCTAAAGTGCGGTGCCCAGAATTGGACACAATACTCCAATTGCGGCCAAACCAAGATGGAAAATAAAAAAAGAGTTACACTGATCCATTAATGTTAGGGCTGAGGCGCATTGCTGGGGCAGGACAGAGGGAGCTTTACTCTATATCTGACCTAGGAGTATTTGATGGGACAGTGTCGAGTGAGTTTTACTCTCTAACCCATGCTCTACCTTATCCAGGAGTGCCTGATGCTGACACCATGCACTCAAAATGGATGGTATTCACCATTTTGACAAGCACAAAACTGACACAAAGAAACCAATTAAAAAACACACCTCTGTTCAATATTATTTTCATAAATTAAAAAATTTATGCAAACCAGTGTTAGAACTAGAGAAGTAGCCCAGAAAGATAAACAAGCCCATGCAAGATAGTAGGCACACCATCAGAATTGTTAGTAATGAGACTGACTGAATTTGTCCATCAGCTTTCCTAATGCTTGCGCTTGATCCAACCATCGCATCTATAGATCTGTCCAAGCCTCGAGGCAAGCCCGAGAATTCTCGTCTAAATTGAGCTGTCAGTACAGGGCAGAATCACCCTGCTTCAAGGTTAATACAAGAAATAAAAACCACATTGGTTGCCCTACAGTTTGTGAGGTAGGCCATCCAATTACAGAGTATCAAATCCATGAGTTTTGTTAGTGGCCATTCTTAGAGGGACAAAATATTTATTTTTATTACTGGAGAGTATCTTTCCAAATGCTTTCAGAGAAACTTAAAATTCAAAAAGTTGATATTTTCGTTGCACGGGAAGAAGTTTGAAAAAAATTTCACCAAAGAGATTAGGAAGCCACTAAGATGTTATAACATTCATTAACGCTGCTGGTTTCTGCTACTTCTTCCCCTTCTTCCAGGCTCTGTTGGCAATGTGTGTGAACTCCTCACTGTGTAACCAAATGTTGTGGAGTCACAGCACTCACTGAGTCAGCCAGAAGTTCTGCTAGGTGATATAATGCATGGATGGAAAGTTGGTTGATGAACAAGGAACAAAAGATCAGTGTTAATGGTGTTGCACAGATTGGAGAAGGATTGGAAGTAGCGCAACCCCAGTGGGCAGTGCCGGGTCCACTTTTGTTCCCATTAATGATTTGGACTTGTTCACAGGGATGACAAGGGTAAGTAGGTCTGGCAAATAGTGAAGAGGACTGGAACGGAATTCAGGAGGACACGAACAGGTTAGCAGACTGGAGGCAGATGCAGTTTAACGTGGAGAAGCGCGAGGCAATACATTCTGGGAGGAAAAAAACAAGGAATGGGAGTAAACAGGAAAATGAAAAGGGTGTCTGAACAGAGACACCTTAGGATTCGAATATATAATTTCCTGAAAGTGCAGTACAGGAGGGCAAAACCATAAAAAAGGCATTCTGGGTTTTATAAATGGGGCAGAGAGTACAAAAGTAAAAAAAAATTGTACAAGACACTGATTAGGCCACAGTTTTAGAGTAGTGTGCAGTTTTGATCACCACTGTAAAGACAGCATTAATGTCAGAGAGCACATTCACCAGGATGATGCCAGGGATGAGAAACTAGTTATGAAAAAAGACTTAAAATACTGAGACTATTTACACTGGAGCAAAGGAGGGTAAGAGGAGATTTTTTTTTAAATGCTTAAGAGGTTGCATCGGATACCTAGGGAAATATCCTCTGGTTGGGTTATCAGTAACAAGGGGTGATCAATTTAAAATTATCGCTAACACAGTCAAAAGAAGCATCGGGGAAGTTTCTTTACACAGGAGGTTGTTGGAGCAATGGAATAAGTTGCCACAAGGAGTGGTTGAGGCAGAAAACACTGCATCTTTTAAAATAAAATTGCATAAATATTTAAAGCAGAGGGAGATACTGGACTGTGGAGAGAAAGTAGGTCAATGAGATTAATTTTGGATCGCTTGAGCAGTACAGAGACAGCACAGACACGATGGGCCGAATGGCCTCATTCTGTGCTGTAAACATCGATGCTTCTAGAATTTCACTAGAAGACAGTCCTGAAAAGAAAATTTATACATGATTATAGAATGCTTTTGGAGTAGACCTTGTAATTAGCAGAGCAGAATTTCCACTTTATTACAAAACAGGATGATCACCAATTGTATTGTACTTCATAGATTTTGTTTATGCTTTCTTTCTTCCGCTTCTACCCCCAATCAAGATCCCAAATGAAGGGAGACCGCCTTTTAGTCAATCTAAAATTGGTTATAAATAGGGCTACTGCATTACTGTGATTGAATATACAAAGGCCAAGGCACAACCATGGGTGCACCAATGGCTTAGTCATCAATTGCCAGATCTGGCTTGATCACATCAAACTCTACTGGGCTTCTCTGCCAAAATGGTCTACTACTCTAGGACCATCTTAGAAACCAAAGATGATCCCATGTTTCTTTTTTATGCTGTCAACTGGTTCCTTAAGTCCCTCTCTCCTTCCCCTCCACCCTCACCTCGAACAACGAGCGCAAGGCGCTCGTGGATTTCTTCGTCTCCAAGATAGAGACCTTGCATTTAGCATGCATCTCCTGCTTTCCCCACCATGCTTCCTAAGCTGAACCTCTTCCCAAGTCCTGTCAAAACCATAGTCATAAGTCCTGCTCACAAAACCCACCCTCAGCCCCTCTCTTCTTGACAACTACAGTTCCATCTTCAATCTTTCTTACCTCTCTAAGCTCTTTAAATGTGTTGTAACTTCCCACTTCAATACCTACCTTTCTTAACTCCCAGTTTGAATCCCTCCAGTCAGGTTTTCATCCCCGCGATGGCACCAAAACAGCCCTAACCAAGGTCACAAGCAACATTCTCCTTGATGTGATCATGATGCATTAATCCCCCTTGCCTCCCCAACCACCTCTGAAGTCAATCACACCAGTATCCTCCAATGCTGCTCTTCCGTTGTCCAGCTGCCCTTGCTTGGTTCCACTCTTACCTATCCAATGTATTAAGAGCATCTCTAGCAATGGCTTCTCTCCCTACCCCCGCACCATCACCTCTGGAGTCTCCCAAGGACCTATCCTTGGCCACCTTCTCCTCCTCCTCCTCCTCCTCCTCATCATCATGCCGCCCCCTTGGCAATATCATCCGCAGACACGGAGTCAGTTTCCACATGCACGCTGACGACGACCAGCTCTACCTCTCAACCACCTCACTTGACCCCATCCACTGCCTCAGTGCTGTCAGACTGCTTGTCCCCATGTTCCACAAGGATCAGTGCTGGGACCACTGTTGTTCACCATTTACATAAACAATTTGGACTCAGGGACCGTAAGTACAATTTCAAAATTTGCAGATGACACCAAACTGGGGGGTATAGTTAATACAAAGGAACAGTGTGACAAAATATAGGAAGACATTAATAAACTTGCAGAAGCAATTGGCAAATGAATTTCAATATAGGTAAGTGTGAGGTATTACATTTTGATAGGAAGAATCAGGGGGCCACATACTGCTTAGGTAATGAGTCTAAATGGGGTAGAGGAGCAGAGGGATCTGGGGGCACAGATACACAAATCACTAAAAGTAATGACACAGGTTAATAAGGCCATAAAAACCACAAACCAAGCACTGGGGTTCATTTCTAGAGGGACAGAATTGAAAAGCAGAAGTTATGTTAAACTTGTATAGAACCTTAGTTAGACCACACAGAGTACTGTGCACAATTCTGATCTCCATATTATAAAAAGGATATAGAGGCACTGGAGAAGGTGCAAAAAAATATTTACTAGGATGATTTTCAAAAGGCATTCGATAAGGTGCCACATAAAAAGTTGTTACACAAGGTAAGGGCTCATGGGGTTGGGGGGTAACATATTAGCATGGATAGTTAATAGACAGAAAACAGAGTAGGGCTAAACAGGTCATTCTCAGGCTGGCAGGCTGTAACTAGTGGGGTGCCACAAGGATCAGTGCTTGAGCCTCAGCTATTTACAATCTACATTGATGACTTAGATGAAAGGACAAGAGTGTAATGTATCCAAATTTGCTGATGATACAAAGTCAGATGGGAAAGTAAGCTGTGAGGAGGACACAGTGTCTGCAAAGGGATATAGACAGTGAGTGGGCAAAGTGGCAGATGGAGTATAATGTGGGACAATGTGAGGATATTCATTTTGCTAGGAAGAATAGAAAAACAGAATATTTTTTTTAAATGGTGAGAAACTATTAAATGTTGGTGTTCAGAGACACTTGGGTGTCCTCGTACAAGAAACACAAAAAGTTAGCATGCAGGTACAGCAAGCAATTAGGAAAGCAAATGGAATGTTGGTCTTTATTGCAAGGGGGTTGGAGTACAAGAGTAAGGAAGTCTTACTACAGTTGTACAGGGCTTTGGTAAGACCTCACATGGAATACTACCTACAGTTTTGGTCTCCTTATCTAAGGAAGGATATACTTGCCTTAGAGGGGGTGCAATGAAGGTTCACCAGATTAATTCCTGGGATGAGAGGGTTGTCCTATGAGACGAGGTTGAGTAGAATGGGCCTATACTCTCTGGAGTTTAGAAGAATGAGAGGTGACCTAACTGAAACGCATAAGATTTTGACGGGGCTTGACAGGGTTGATGCTGAGAGGTTGTTTTCCATGGCTGGAGAGTCTAGAACTAGGGGGCATAGGGTAAGGGGTTGGCCTTTTAAGACAGAGATAAGGAAGAATTTCTTCACTCAGAGGGTTGTGAATCTTTGCAATTCTCTACCCCAGAGGGCTGTGGATGCTGATTCGTTGAATATATTCAAGGCAGAGACAGACAGATTTCTAGACTCTAGGGGAATCAAGGGATATGGGGATCGGGCAGTAAAGTGGAGTTGAGGTCGAAGATCAGCCATGATCTAACTGAATGGTGGAGCAGGCTCGAGGGGCCATGTGGCCTACTCCTACTTCTTATGTTCTTATGATAACAGGACTGACAGGTTATACCCATCAGGAAAGATTGAGCATGCTGGGGTGCTTTTCTCTGGAAAAAAGACTGAGGGATGACCTGATAGAGGTCTTTAAGATTATACGTTTGATAGGGTAGATGGAGAAGACATTTCCACTTGCAGGAGAACCAGAATTAGGGTCCACAAACAAAAGATGGTCACTAATAAATCCAATAGGGAATTCAGGAGAAACCTCTTTACCCAGAGACTTGTTAGAATGCGGAACTCGCTACCACATGTAGTTGAGGCGGCTAGCATAGATGCATTTAAGGGGAAGCTCGATAAACACATGAGGGAGAAAGGAATAGAAGGATGTGCTGATAGGGTTAGATGAAGTAGGGAGGGAAAAGACACATCTGGAGCATAAACACTGGCATGGACCTGTTGGGCCCAATGGCCTGTTTCCATGCTGTACATTCTATGTAATCTGAAATTTGTTCTTAGATGAGCTGCAAATTCCTTCAGCTAAACATTGGGAAGACCGATGTCATCTTCGGTCCCCCATCACAAATTTCACACCCTTGCTACGAAATTCAACCCACTTCCAGCCAACTGTCTCAGGCTGAGCCAGACTGTTTGCAACGTCATCAGTCTGTTCAACTCCAAGCTGAACTTCCAACCTCAAGGGTTCTGATGAAAGGTCATCGACTGAAACATTAACCCCCTCCACCCCCAGTACTATGCTCTCTCCATAGACCAGCCTGACCCACCGAGCGTTTCCAACAGTTTCTGTTTTTATTCCAATCTCATATTTCCATCAGAAAGATTGCCAACTTCCCCTCTATAGCATAGAATCATAGAATGATACAGCACAGGAGGCGGCCATTCGGCCCATCACCTGCCTCTGCCCCTACCTAAGCCCATTTACCAGTGAAGCTTTCTTTCATACTTTTGTTACTTCCAGACTTGATTATTCTAATCTCCCCGAAGGGCTAGCCTATCATTCCCCACCCTCTCTCAACTTCAGCGCATCCAAAATTTTGGCCCCTGTTTCTCTTCCTCAAGTGCCTTGGGTTTTCTTTTCTACGTTAAATGAATTATAAAAATGCAAGTTGTTGTTATAAACACGGCTACTGTATTATTGTAACTGAGCAGCGTGTTCCAGGATTTTTGGGATAGAATTCAGTGCTTCAGTCCTGATGTCTATGAAAACCATAACCAGCAGCTTTTGTCAAAGATATGAGAGCAGTCCCAAAACTGGTCACTGCAGCTGCAATCATATAAAGCTGTTTAAACCTAAATAAACATTAGAGATCTTTCAAATTAATTTTGTTTGCAGTTAATAGTGTTTAAACTCCCACAACTGTAGCAAAACATAAACTAGCTATTTAATGCTGTGTATCTGATAGCAGACTGTGTACTGATAAAACCTCTGCTCCTTGATTGGATGTAGTTTATGAGTACGGCAATGCAGCCTACAAAATCTGTTCTAATCCAATAATCCTGGCTAAGATTACATTCAAATGGATTTATCAGAAAACATTTGCAACAAATCTGACCACATTAGCAGGAATCACAGTGGAATTACATCATCAAATTTCCTTCAATTTGTTCTCCTCAGCTTTCTCAGTGGCCATCATATTTTGAGTCTCCACCTCCCAAAAGGTTAGTTTTGCTCGGCTTTTAAATGGAAGGCTTTGAGGGGTAATCTTTCAAACTGAATTAATGCAGCAGTGCCCCTGAGCAAAGGGTGGAGGGAAGAGAACTAGCCAAATCTACCTCGTGACCCTTGTTTCACGTCTTTCGGCTCCCATCTGGCCTATGTGTCCTCTCCCAGCCCATTTCCACGGCCTCTCTTTCTACATACTCACTCCTCTGATCTTGCTCTCCCGCTGTCACGGCCTCTGCCATCTTTCCCTCACCACTGCTACCCGTCTACCTCCACACCCTTGGTCTCCTTTATATTACTTTCTGCTACAATCCTGTAGCTCTCTAATGCCACCACCCCAAATCCTGCCTGCACCCCTCACGACAACCGTTCAGTTACTTTTCACACCTTACTATATCCTCACCCCACCATTAACCATACTTCCAAACAACCACCACTCTCACCTCCAACTGAAAAGCAATAAAAACGCAAAGATGGAACTTGCACTTATATTGCGTCTTTCACAACTTCAGGACATCTCAAAGCACCTTACAGCCAATTAAGTGCTTTTGAAGTGTAGTCATTCTTTTAATGTAGGAAACACGGCAGCCAATTTGCACACAGCAAGGTCCCACAAACGAGATAATGACTAGATATTTTTTTTTTAAAAAGTGATGTTGGTCGAGGGATAAATATTGGCCCCTACTCTTCTTCGAATAGTGCCGCAGGATCTTTTACATCCGCCCAAGAAAGCCGCACCACTGATTATAAATTGTGGCACATGTAAATTGCTTCCCTATCTTTCTCATTTAACGAAAGGCAGAAATTTGCACCAGTTGGTGAAGTTCTTCCCCTATGTCTGACACAAGGAACAAACAGCTAAGGTGCAACCATAAAGGCTTCAAAGCACAAAAAAAATTTCTGCACTGAAAATAGATCACCACCATACTTTGCTTGAATACCAACACATTCCTGTTATGTTGGCAGTGAGTCTAAGAATTTTTCATTGCATCGTTTTTATGGAGGTTAATGTTCTAATGGAAAATTGTAAATGATTTTACACAGTTTCTATTAGATTGTAAAAGTAACAGGACCAACACAAGAGACTGTGTGTACTGTGTGCAGCAAATATGTAAAATGTGCTCATTTGTAAGAGTAAACTAGAATTTCTCAGTGTAGAAGGCGTGACTATAATGAATGTACCTCGAAAAGGGTTTTCAATTTCTAGTCACTTAAAGCGTACATATGTGTAGGTGTACTTCCAGAATAATAGTATTTATATTAAAGGGAAAATTTTTTTTTTTAAATGGTAAAAGATATGATCATTTTTATCTATTCCCATCCCATTGCTCATCTCCCTTAACTTTATCCCACTTCTGCTCAGTGTCTGATTCTGCCCATGAAGGAGCATGGAGCACATTATTGTTGTGGGAGCTCCATTTTACGGCACAGGTTATAGCTGTGCAAGGGATCCACTCCACAGACTAACCCAGAAATCGGTGCTTCGGACTAATCTGGGTGCTCCCCAGTTCTTAGTGGATAAAGGCACTGCCCAGTGTAGTACTAAGCCTTTCAGACCAGGTGGCCCTAGGTTTGACTCCCTGATGCATGCTGAATTAGCAGATCTTAGTAGGGACACCAAAGCTGACCATAGCATCCTGGACAAGGAGGAAAAATAATCAGCTTAGATCTCCTGCTCACAATACAATGACACCTATTTAAAAATTAACGTGCATTAAAGTGAGGATGAGGAGGTTAACACTGGTAGTGGTTGAATAGCCTGCTGACGGATAAGAGCTTGGCTAATGTGATTAACGGCCACTTGAGTAACGTACTGGAGGGATGCAGTCACTAGTGGAACCATGTAAAACTTTGTGACGATTATCACACTTCAGGCATCACCAATTTCATTGTCACACACAAAAATAACTTTCTGCTGAATTCTGGAAAAACTGCAGGGCTATGGGGAAAGAGCAGGGGAGTGGGACTAATTGGATAGCTCTTTCGAAGAGCCGGCACAGGCACGATGGGCTGAATAGTCTCCTTCTGTGCTCTATGATTCAATGAATTCAGGAAAAGCTTCTCCAGCAACAGATATCACTCTCTAAATAACAGCAAAATATACCTACCAAGAGCAGTGAGACCTTGTAACCTTAAAGGATAGGTTACAAAGATCCCCCTCAGCAACAACATACATTCATATAGCTCCTTTAATGTAGTAAAACATCCTATGGCGCTTCACAGGAGTGAATATCAAACAAAATTTGACACCAAGCCACATAAGGAGGTATTAAGACAGGTGACCAAAAGCTTGGTCAAAGAGGTAAGTTTTAAGGAGCATCTTAAAGGAGGAGAGAGAGGTAGAGAGGCAGACAGGTTTAGGGAGGGAATTCCAGAGCTTAGGGCACGGCCGCCAATGGTGGGGTGATGAAAATCGGGGATGTGCAAGAGGCCAGTATTGGAGGAGTGCAGAGATCTGAGGGCTGTAGGAGGTTACAGATAGGGAGGGGCGAGGCCATGGAGGGATTTGAAAATAAGGATGAGAATTTTTAAAATCGAAGCATTTCCGGACTGGGAGCCAAATTTAGGACAGCAAGCACAGGGGCAATGGGTGAATGGGACTTGATGCGAGTTAGGATACGGGCAGCAAAGTTTTGGATGAGCTCAAGTTTATGGAGGGTGGAGGATGGGAGGCCGGCCAGGAGAGCATTGGAATAGTCGAGTCCAAAGGTAACCTAGGCATGGATGAGGACTTCAGCAGATGAGCTGAGGCATGGGCAGAGACAGGTGATGTTACAGAGGTAGAAGGAGACGGTCTTGATGACAGACCGGAAAAGTGGTCAGGAGCTCATCTCGGGATCAAACAGGTTGCGAACAGTCACGGTCAACTTTCGACAGTGGCTAGGGAGAGAAGTAGAGTTGGCGGCAGACTACTACACTACATTATGCAGTACAGTGTTTCTTATAAAACAGTGCATTACAGTAATCAGTGCCAAGGGACACCCATCAGTACTCTAGCGAGTCAGCGTGCTCAGGAGGAGAAATTGGCCAAAACACAACAAAGCGCTTAGTTAAACAAAGACTGGGCAATCTCAGCAGTGACATAAGGCTGGTTCCACAATCATCATAACGTCACATGGAAGATTTGCACCGATGTTTGGCGCAGCCTGCAAATTCTGTACTGAGGCTGGGGTGGCTGAAGATGCACTTCATCCTGGAAAAGGCAACAGGTGAATGAAGAAAATTACAACTCTTCACAGCAAAGTTAACATCAACTATATAAATTTAAAAAGAGACATGTCACTTGTCACTCAGTCTCAGGTAATACGTTCATTCAACATTGTATACGACAGCACACTAGTGCCTGCCTGGATCTGGCAAGCATTCACACAACAATCATCCTCACTTGATTCAAAATAATGTTCAAGAAGAAGAGGAAAAAAAATCTGCCATATGGTCTATTAAGAATGAAATAAGCATTTCCAGCTGCTGTTTGTTGGTGATTCATCGTCAGCGTTCTGTTCATAACTGATCCACGACCCGATCCGTGCTCGGGGCAGCATTTGTGGTAATAAATGAGCTTATCTGTGTAAGTGCTGGACAGACACAGAACCCAATCTAAAACAGGAAAACAAATGAGCGGCTACAGGCAACATACAATTTCCACTAACGAGCATCCCAGGCTTGAGAGCTATGCCAAATAATTTGCAGATACTGTTTGGGGAAGGCGGTGTCATGAGACAGTAACTTCTCAGACTTGAAGAAGAAGTTATATTTATATAGCGCCTTTCACAACGTCGGGAATTCACAAAGCATTTTACTGCCAATGAAATGCTTTTGACGTGTAGTCACTGTTGTAATGTAGGAAATGCGGCAGCCAATTTGCGCAGAGCAAGATCCCACAAACAATGAGATAAATCTGTTTTAGTGATCTTGGTTGAGGGATAAATTTTGGCCAGGACACCCGGAGAACTCCCCTGTTCTTCGAAATAGTGGCCATAAGATCTATTAAATCTACTTGAGAGGACAGACAGGGTCTTGGTTTAACGTATCTCCCGAAAGACAGCACCTCTGACAGTGCAGTACTCCCTCAGTACTACACTGGAGTGTCAGCCTAAGTTTTTTGCTTAAATCTCTGGAATGGGACTTGAACCTACAGCCTTCTAGCTCATAGTTGAGAGTGCTACCCACGCCCCCATCAGAACTTGTCCATAACTAAAATGCTAACTTGTCAGTTCTCTCCTGCACACATGCTGCCTGACTTGCTAAGTGCTCCCAGAATTATTTTTTGCTCCCCGCCCCCCATGTACATATTTAGAAATATCACCACGTTCAAAACCTGTACATGCAGAAATTATACCACAATTTTGTAGACTTAATCACCAGGTTTCAGATAAAACAGAAAATGCTGGGTAGAACAGAGCAGGTCTACCAACAGCTGGAAAAGAGCAAACAGACAGGTTCTCATTTTAGGTAGAAATCCTTCAATTTATAGTTCTGACGAAGGTGTCTGCCATAAACTTACTTTCTTTTTTTTCAGATGCTGACAGACCTGTTGTGGGCACACACACACACACACACACACACACACACACACACACTTTCTCCTCATCTCTGGCTCTTTTGCCAACCACCTTAAATTTGTGTCCTCTGGTAATCAACCCTTCTGCCAGTGAAAACAGTTTCTCCTTATTTACTCTATCAAAACCCTTCATGATTTTGAATACCTCATATTGCCTCTCCCCATTCTTTCTACCAAAATGTATCACTTCACACTTCTCTGCATTAAATTTCATCTGCCATGTGACTGCCCATTTCACCAATCTGTCTATGTCCTCTTGGTGTGCTACTATCATCTACATTGTTTACCATTTTTCCAGTTTTGTGTCATCTGCAAACTTTGAAATTATACCCTGTATACCCAAGTCTAGATCATTAATATATGTCAAAAAGAGCAGTGGTCCTAATACCGACCCCTGGGGAACACCACTGTATACTTCCCTCCAGTAGTTCACCACTACTCTCTGCTTTCTGTCCCTTGGCTAATTTGACAATACTACTGTCCGTTTAATCCCATGGGCTTTAATTTTGCTTCCAAATCCAATATGTGGTACTTTATCAAATGCCTTTTGAAAGTCCATATACACATCAACCGCACTATCCTTATCAGATCTCTCTATTACTTCAAAGAACTCAATCCAGTTAGTCAAAACAATTCTCCTTTAACAAATCTGTGCTGACTTTCATTTATTAGCCCAGACTTTTCCAAGTGCCAATTCATTTTGTCCCAGATTACTGAATCTAAAAGTTTCCCCACCACCGATGTTAGGCTGATTGGTGTGTAATTGCCGGGTTTATCCCTCTCCCCTTTTTTGAACAGGAGTGTAACATTTGCAATCCTCCAGTCTTCTGACACTGTCCCATACCTAAGGAAGATTGTGGCCAGAGCCTCCACAATTTCTACCCTTACTTCCCTCAGCAACAGAGGATGTATCAAAATCTGGATTGGGTGACTTTTCTACTACCAACCTATTGAGTACTTCCTCTTTATTGAATAGGATAAAAATAATCGCTACTACCTATTCCTTTTGCTACAACATTGGCAGCACGCTCTTCTTTAGTGTCGAGCGGCGCGGAGTATTCATTTAGTACCTCAGTCATGCCCTCTGCCTCCACAAGATCTTTTTTTGCCCCTAAATCAGCCCCACCCTTCCTTTGACTACCCACAAGTTTATAAAAGACTTTTGGGTTCCCTTTTGTTAGCCACTAATCTATTCTCATACACTCTTTGCCCCGTTTATTCCTTTTTTAGATCTCCTCTGTACTTTCTGTATTCAGCCTGGTCTCTACTGTATTATAAACCTTACATTTGTCATAAGCCTCCTTTTTCTGTTTCATTTTAATCTCTATATCTATAGTCATCCAGGGAGCTCCAGCTTTGGATGCCCTTCCTTTCCCCCTCATGGGAATGTGTCCACTCTGTACCCAAACCAGCTCCTCTTTGAAGGCCTCCCATTGTTTTACCTAACAATTTTTTGATTCCAATCCACCAGGACAAGATCCCTTTCTAATTCACTGAAATTAGCCCTCCTCCAGTTAAGCATTTTCACATTTGATTGTTTTGTGTCCTTTTCCATAACTATTCTAAACCTGATGCTATTATGATCACTATTCTCCAAATGCTCCCCCACTGATACATGCTCCACTTGCCCCACTTCATTCCCCAGAACTAGATCTAGAACTAGAAGCACTGCTTCCTTCCTTCCACTGATCAAGAAAGTTCTCTTGTATACATTTCAGGAATTCCTTCCCCTCTTTGCCTTTGGGAGGATATAGATAGGCTAGCAGGATGGGTAGATTAGCAGCAGATGCAGTCAAACGTGAAGTAATAAATTTTGGAAGTGAGAATAGCAGAAGAAACTATATCTTAAATGGTAAGCTTTTAAATGGAGTAGAGAAGGAGATGGACATTGATGTACAGATACACAGGTCATTAAAACACATCAGTGCAAGTAGATAAGGCCATAAAAATGTAAATAGGATCCTCAGCTTTAAATTTTTTTTTAATTATTTGTTCTTGGGATGTGGGTGACACTAGCAAGCCAGCATTTATTGCCCATCCCGAGTTGACCTGCTGGCGTTAAGAGTCAACTGCATGGTATGGGACTGGAATCATATGTAAGCTAGATCAGGTATGGGTGGCAAGTTCCCTTCCCTGGATGGGCATGGTGGGATTTGAACCACAAATTGCTAGATTGCTAGTCCGGTGACATAACCACTAGGCTACAGTGCCCTACAGTTATAAAAACATAAGAAATAGAAGCATGAGTAAACCATAGGGCCCCTTGAACCTGCTTCGTCATTCAATAAGATCATGGCTGATCTGTCTCAACTCCACTTACTCGCACTATCCCCATTGTATAAAATGCAATAGCAAGGTAGTAATTGTGAACTTGTACATAAACCGTTGTTGAAGCAGAGATATAATTTCTTTTAACAGGGAATGAAATAAATGCTTGAAAAAAAAGTAGCAAAAAGGTGTGGGAAGTGAGCTGGAGAATAGGATGAGACCAGGTAGCTCTTGTGGAGAAAAATACAGACTTCTAATTATTAGAACTAAAAGCTGACAAGTCCCCAGGTCCTGACGGACTTCATCCTAGGGTCTTAAAAGAAGTGGCTGCAGAGATAGTAGATGCATTGGTATCAATTTTCCAAAATTCCCTAGATTCTGGAAGGGTCCCATCAGATTGGAAAATAGCAAATGTAACTCCTCTATTCAAGAAAGGAGGGAGACAGAAAGCAGTTAACTAAAGGCCAGTTAGCTTAACATTTGTCATAGGGAAAATGCTAGAATCTATTATTAAGGAGGTTATAGAAGGGCACTTAGAAAATCTCAATGCAATCAGGCAGAGTCACGGCTTTGCGAAAGGAAAATAGCGTTTGACTAATTTATTAGAGTTCTTTGAGGAAGTAACAAGCAATGTGGATAAAGGGGATCCTGTGGATGTGGTGTACTTGGATTTCCAGAAGGCTTTTGACAAGGTACCACATCAAAGGCTACTACACAAAATAAGAGCTCATGGTGTAGGGGGTAACATATTAGCATGGATAAAGGATTGATTAGCTAATAGGAAAGAGAGAGAGAGTAGGCATAAATGGGTTATTTTCAGGTTGGCAAGATGTAACGAGTGGAGTGCCACAGCGATCAGTGCTTGGGCCTCAACTATTTACAATCTATATCAATGACTTGGATGAAGGGGCTGAATGTATGGTTGCTAAATTTGCTGATGACACAAAGGTAGGTAGGAAATTAAATTGTGAAGAAGACATAAGGAGTCTGCAAAGGGATATAGATAGGTTAAGTGAGTGGGCAAAAATTTGACAGATGGAGTATAATGTGGGAAAATGTGAACTTGTCCACTTTGGCAGGAGGAATAGAAAAGCAGTATATTATTAAAATGGAGAGAGATTGCAGAACTCTGAGGTACAGAGGGATCTGGGTGTCCCAGTACATGAATCACAAAAAGTTAGTATGCAGGTAGAGCAAGTGATTAGAAAGGCAAATGGAATGTTGTTGTTTATTGCAAGGGGAATGGAGTATAAAAGTAGAGATGTTTTGCTACAGTTGTACAGGGCATTGGTGAGACCACATCTAGAATACTGCGTGCAATTTTGGTCTCCTTATTTAAGAAAGGACATAATTGCTATAGAGGCGGTTCAGAGAAGGTTCACTTGGCTGATTCCTGGGATGAGGGGGTTATCTTATGAGGAAAGGTTGGACAAGTTGGGCCTGTATAAACTGGAGTTTAGAAGAATGAGAGGTGATCTTATTGAAACATAAAAGATCCTGAGGGGACTAGAAGGGGTAGATGCCGAGAGGATGTTTCCCTTGTGGGAGAGACTAGAACTAGGGACCACAGTTTAAAAATAAGGGGTCTCCCATTTAAGACGGAGATGAGGAGACATTTTCTCAGAGAGTCGCGAGTCTGTGGAACTCCCTTCCCCAGAAAGCAGTGGAGGCAGGGTCATTGAATATTTTTAATTGTAAACAATTTTACAACACCAAGTTATAGTCCAGCAATTTTATTTTAAATTCACAAGCTTTCGGAGATTTTCTCCTTCCTCAGGCAAATGTTTCAAGCTCTTGAAACATTTGCCTGAGGAAGGAGAAAATCTCCGAAAGCTTGTGAATTTAAAATAAAATTGCTGGACTATAACTTGGTGTTGTAAAATTGTTTACAATTGTCAACCCCAGTCCATCACCGGCATCTCCACATCATGAATATTTTTAAGGCTGAGTTGGATAGATTCCTGATTAACAAGGAGTCAAAGGTTATAGTAGGGTAAATGGCAAAGTAGGGTTGAGCTCACAATCAGATCAGCTATGATCGTATCAAGTGGCAGAGCAGGCTTGAGGGGCCAAATGACCTACTCCTGCTCTTAATTCGTATGTTCATACTTGATGGGCCGAATGGCCTGGTTCTGCACTGTAACACTATGATTCAATGCAGCTTTCCTTTTTATCTTGCAAAATTTGGGATTCTGCCTTGTGTACCATGTTCACCTGCTCTGTGTTTATTCTAAAAATGCGAGGTGTACAGTAAATGTTAATTATTCATGTCCAGGCCCTTTGATTCTTTGCTGGGTTTAGCAGAGGCGGGTTGGTTGGGGTTGGGGGGGGGGGGTATATTGAGAAATGTTTGTGGGCTCTCATGTCTGAATCCCACAAGGGTTTACATTAACATGTCAGCAAGAGTGAGGTTAGCATTTTTCAGTTTGCTGACAGAATACTACTGACACTGAGCAATGAAAGAACATTTTTGCACATCATTAGATGACACTATTAACATTTTACTGTTTATTAACTGCATAACATGCAGCACTGAAAGAGCATGCCTGCATTGCACCAATAAAATATCCTCCACTAGTTTGCATTTCTCACAGTTGCTGACAAATCTCTGCTTAATCCCCTGCCCCCTTGAGATGGCATTCTACATTAACCATTTGGAGCCAAAGACAGCTCAGTGATTAAGGTTTCATCAATCTTGGTCAGGGCAAGAATTTGAAGTATTTCAAATCAAACTGAGGGTCCCTAAGATGGAGAAAATGACCACAACATCTAATTAATGTTAGTTTGAAAGAATTGAGCCACATCAGTGTCTCGGGAGGGAGGGAGGGAGCACGGGATTCAAAGAAGAGAGAATTAAAAATTTTGGACCTTGCAAAGACTTTCATCTGAGCAGCTTCCCAGCCTCTCCAATAGCTGTTAAAATATTTAAAAGAAACAATGGCATCTAGGAGTATACAGCAAGTCTAGCTCCAATCACACTTGAAAACTGAAATAATCCCAGCGTTGTTTCTTTGAGGGGAGGAGGGGGAATATAAAGGAGCAAGGAAAAGAGAGAAACAGTAACAGAATTGACAGCACCCAAGACAACAATGTCTTCATGATTTTTATTAATGTTGAGAAATTCCCAAAATCATTAATGGTGCTCAGATGCCATTCAAAAGTTGAACCTTAAGTAGAACTCACCTCAGTACAGAGCAGAGTCAAAAGGCTTGTTCCATCTGGCCAGATCAACAACTTGACCAAAAGGGCTTTTATTTTTTTTGTCACTTTCGCTCAGTTTGCAGGAGTCTGACATCCATGATTTTATATTAATTCCATCCATGACTTCACATTACTACAACCCTAACCCTTATCCCAATGATGGAACAGTAAATCCTCATTTTAAGTGGATCTACGATGCTGTCAGGATGACTGCCAGGATTATCCGCACTTTGGAATGTAGCTAACAGAGGATGACCGGATCATCCAACTTTGGCTGCACAAATGGTGTGAAAGCACCTTAAATATAATAAATACAGCACTATACTAATGACTCCTGTGCCACAAGTTCAGAGTCTGTTCGAACATGTACCAATATGGTATGTGTCTCGAGATCCACCTCTATCCTCACACGACATGACCACTACTGGATGATGGCATGCATCTCATGAGAGCAGGCATACATTTCCAGATTTTTAATTAAGGGCAACTTACTTTGAAAAGAATGCTTCAAATGCCAACTGCCTGTGGATGAAAAAGATCCAATGGCACTATTCAGACAGGATCGATGAGCTTTCCCTTCCCTTAATCAACACCAAAAACCGATGATCTGATCATTCATTTCACTGTTGTTTATGTGATCTTGTAATCAAAATGCCCAATCCATTTGGCTACAGTTACTACACTTAAGTACATAATTCTGAGTGAAATGTTTTAAGACATTTAAAGAGTTGTGATAAGGTCTTATATAAATGCAAATTTGAGCATGGTGTCAGCCGTGGCTCAACTGGTAGCACTCTCGCTTGAGTCAGAGGTGGTGGGTTCAAGGCGCACTCCAGAGACTTGAGCACAAGATCTCGGCTGACACGTCAGTGGAGGGAGAACTGCACAATCAGAGGTGCTGTCTTTCAGATGAGATGTTGAACCAAGGCCACGCCTGCCCTCTCACGTGGACATAAAAGACCCCATGGCACTATACCGATGAAGAGCTAGGGAGTTCTCCCCAGTATCCTGGTCAATATTTATCCCTCAACCAACATCACATACAGAATAACAGGTCATTATCATATTACAGATTGTGGGACCTTGCTGTGAGCACATCGGCTGCCGCGTTTCCTATATTACACTTCAAAAGTACTTCATTGGCTGTAAAGCGCTTTGGGACATCCTGAGGTTACAAAAGGCACCATATAAATGCAAATTCATTCTCTTAAATCTGCTATATATATATATATATATATATATATATTACACACAAACACACATATACACATACATAATTGTAATTAAAATAATCTGTATTTGGCATAGTGAAACAAAAAGGTAATAAAAAATAGGTCACCAAATTTTATGATCAAACTTTATTAATTCTACATAGCACTTTGTTTTGTAGGCATTTTATTCACATGAAGGACATCCAAACGGGGAAGTTACTGAGGAGCAAAAGTTAAACTGGAGGGGGAAATTCCTCCATTTTTAATTAATTTAATAAAAAAATTAATAAAAACACATTTAGTAGTACGACTATTAGATTCAAAGCAGAAAGTATCGCTCAATGAAGATGGAGTCCACAATGATTCAAGAAGCAGGATTGAGAAATTTAGCCACCTAGTGCAACTAGAATATATATATTTTTTAAAAGTTGATCTGGTTGCCAGTCTTGGGCATGGACAGATTTTCCAACACTGAAAGTATATCCCAGACATTGTACTTTTCTACAGTGGAGTTTCTCATACATTTAACGCCTCCACCTGCCCAAAAACCACTGATTTACAGAAGTTCAAAGGTATGAAGTCATCATTCAGACTGTGTGAAGTTGATAACAGTGAGCACAAGGTGCAGAGATGCACTAACTAGTTATAGGATTCTACTCCTTACCTATTTAGAGATTTTAAATAAGTTTATTAATAAAATTGGGCACTGGGTGATGCAGTGGTTTGCTGTGGTCAAGGGAGTATTAGGATCACAAAGTCAAAGCTCTTTGGTCCATTCGATCTCATCCTTTCGAGGATCACAAGAAGGTGGGCTTAGTTATTGCTCCCTCACGTAATGCAAGGGTCAGAGTAAAATCGAGACTTTTTCCCCTCAAAGATTGGAGGAAGCCTGAGGGCAAGGCAATCAAGACTGCTTCACTCAACCAACCCAGGAGTAGCATTGGTGGAGATTTGCGACCAACTCAACGGTCTGTCTCTACTCCTAGGAATCTGATCCGTGGCAAAGTGTGAGGGAACAAGGGTGAGAGTGTATAATGAGACAAGATGTACAAATGGAACGTTGATTTACTTCAACCAATTTCACAGCATTCAAAGGTGGCTTAGGACTTCAAGAATTTCATACTTCGGCACAAACAGAACAACACATGGCAGCAAATGGACCATTAGTTCAATTTTTCCGTTTGAAAATTCATCTTTTCAGCAGGCAGAATCTCACTTTTATTATGCCACGGTTGGCTACTTGCACAATGAATTTCAGGGCTAGAACTTAAGCTGTGCACTAAAAAAAAGTCTCTAGCAGCCCCCAGGGAAGGAAGAAAGTGAAATTTTCAGCTAACTCATTCGGCACTTTGATACAGGTATTAATCGCCAACTCCTGCTGAATGGCATTTTTAAAAAGGATGAAGCTAGGAGACTTGCCTCTTGTAGCCACATCATTCGCCTGGAACTGCCAAAGTTGTAAGAAATCTGTTTAGATTCATTTTTTTTTAAGGGAAATCTCCACACAATCACTCTCCCCGGACAGTCCCCTCCCCTTTCCAGAGCACATCAGTTGCATTCTGACTTTTATACTGAGCGCTGTATTGCCTAAGTAACTGGTGTATAGCGTGTGGTGTAACACTGCAACAAAGCAGTCTGAGCAGGTGGCGAATACAGTTTTGACCTTTTTTTTTGCACGTTACCAGCTGTGCTTAGCAGGAGTCGATTTTTTAAAAATTCTTGGGATGCCAGCGTCGCTGCCAAGGCCGGCATTTGTTGCCCACCCCTAGGTGCCCTGAGAAGGTGGTGGTGGGCTACCTTGAATTCCTGAGTGATTTTGATACAACTGAGTGGCTTGCTCGGCCACTTCAGAGGGCAATTAAGAGTCAACCACGTTCGTGTGGGACTGGAGTCACATACAGACCAGACACAGGTAAGGACAGCAGGTTTCCTTCCCTAAAGGACATTAGTGAACCAGTTGGGTTTTTACAACAATCCAACAGCTTCATTGTCACTTTAATGCTACTTGCTTTTTTTGCACTGCAAGAAATGTCGTGATAATGTAAACACTGTGAGTAATGTTCACGTTGGTTGAAGTCACTTTCAAAATAGATCAACAGGTGTACTGGAAAACCATGCATTTTGGTGCTCAGATCAATATCCACCATCTCTCCTAGACTGTTACCACTCTACGGAAGTGTGTGGGAACGAGTGACTATTCAGCAGACATTTCCAGTCACCGCTCTAGTCAGCCTCTTCATGACAAGTTTCAAACCTCCTGATTGCCATGTTCCAACCACCGTCCCCCCCCACCCACCAAGCCCTGAACTTTCCCTCCTGATTGCCATGTTCCAACCCCCTCCCCACCAAGCCCCGATTCTTTCCCTCCCTTCCGATTGCCGTGTTCCGACCCCCCACAACGAAGCCCCGATCTTTCCCTCCCTCCCCCCCGATTGCCGTTTTCCAACACCCCCCACGATCTTTCCCTCCCTCCAGATTATCATGTTCCGACCCTCCTCCTCCTCCTCCTCCTCCTCCTCCTCCTCCTCCCCCCCCCCCCCCCACCCCCGCCTCGATCTTTCCCGATTGCTAGGAACTGTCCCCAACTGCAGCCTCCTGCTGCTGGCTTTCCCGTCCGGCAGCCGGCCAGCCTGTCAATCTGGCCGGCTGCCACGCAGGAAACGGAATTTTAATAACGATAATGAGTTCCTACCGATAAATTCGGCACGGCCACTGCGTTCCCGGGATTCCCCCCCCACCCCCGCAAACACATTCCCTGCCAGCAAATATCGGGGCCAAAGTATCATCAGCAAAGGTTCAGCAGCACACAAGCATCCTGGCCGGCCAGCTTAAGAGTGGCATCTGATAAAAGTCTGGAAGCTAGGCTACAGATTACCAGCTGGTACTCTTAGCTATAGAAAGTTTCAGAAGGACCTAGAGAGTGCAGAATGAAAAAAAGGCAGGATGTATGAGAGCATAACTAGAGCAATCTCGTGGTAACACACAATACCAGAATGAAGCTCAAGTAGTTTGTAAAGATCTCCAGAACCCTGAAATAAAAACTAAATAGATCACTTAGCATCAGTTATCTACAAATGGAGCTTTTATAAGGGCTATCATATTGAGTTTAGGTGCTTTCTAGGGTCAGCTGACAGCTGGTGTCATGGCTGAGAGACAGCTAGTGCGTCCACTCGAGTTTCCGTGTCACGATGTCTACAATGAAGGACTATTGATTCCTGTATAGTGGAGATAATCCAGTGGAGTTAATGGAGTGTGCTTTTTTTTTAAAAAATAAAAAAAGAACTTTTCTAATACTCAGCAAATACCGACACCGCTACACACACAATCCAATTGGATCCAGTATAAAGAAGTGAATAAAATGCATCAGTACCTGCTGCGGTGACCTACACACTAATTTGTACTACCCAAGAAGAACATGCACACCCAGTGAAGATCAACTTTGACCTTCATTTTGTTTCTTCCCAGTGGGGAGTTATTGAGTCCAGCTTTGGGAATCACTCCCCTTGATGGTGCCCAGCTCTTCTGGACTTCAACATGAACCCTTTAGTGTACTTTCAGTGCATGCTAGTTTGGATCTCTACGAAGGATGCCCACTATTAAGAAAACCAGTGGGATATACAGCTGGGAACAAGCACTTGGTTTGTGCTTTAAAAAGAACGATAAATGCAACCGTTAAGCACCTAAGCACCGGGGGGGGGGGGGGGGGGGGGGGGGAAGAGGAGTAAAGTGTAAGTGAGCTGCTTAGTATATTGAGTTGATGGGATCCTTGGAGCTCAGGATGGTTGCACAGTGAACAAGGCGCATTGTTATATGAAGTAGGAACACATTTAAATTCGTCAGGTCAACAGAATGCATTATGTAATTGGTTAACCTGAAAGGTTAAGCGCTGATGCAGAGAATCTTATAAATTAAATTGTCCAATACAATTCTACAAAGAGCAAGCAGCACTTATGTTCAAGTCTTATACCCACCTCCCCCAGTCCTATGCTCATGAAAATGTCTTTTGAGGAGGAAATGAAGAGTCAATAATATAGATGCTGCAACCACCAGGGGCAGCAATGCAAGAGTAGTGGGAGTGGGAATGCAGTGAGCGTGACCCACAACTATCTCGGCCATCAGTCATTCTCGTCAACTCGGAGGTAGCAATTCATAGTTGCATTGGTGGATCTGGTGACAGAGATGTCACCTGTTATCTTAACCCCAGGGACCATGGAGAAACAAAAGCCTAGTAATTATCATTAGACAACTGCTTCATTCCTCAGCTATTTTGGCAGATGTGTTAACCCATTTAAAGTGAATAGTTTAAAATAGCAGACTGAAGAATGTTTTATGAATGCATCAAGCTATTGTCTGCTAATAACCCTGAATAATAATTTCAAGGCTTAAAGGTTTTATTCTCAATTGGAGCATGGGGGTATAAACTCTGCATACCAGGCCATGATGTATGTTTTGAGCAGCATCCTAAATTGTTTCATGAATAGCTTTTTTTAAAAATAAAAGACACGCTTTTCTGTGGTTCTCACTTCCAAATTTTTTTTTAAAAAAACTGGCAGGGTTTCTCAAGTTACAATGCCCATCCCTGCCAAAATACCTGGCTTGGAAAACATCTACATCAGAGCTGCAGTAGACTCAGCGACTAATCACCCGCTTGATAATCTAACTCAATGAACCAAACCAACATTTCAAGTCAACCTGGCCAAGAATGACTTCTAGGAAATCTGGTGATAACAAATCTAAGCCTGTTCCTACCTAGGTGTCAACCTTGACTTGCCTGAGTCAGACAGTCGTGGGTTCAAGTCGCACTCCAGAGAGCTGAGCACGTAATCCAAGCTAACACTTTAACGGAGTTCTGAGGGAGTACTACACTGTCGGAGGTACAGTCTTTCAGTTGAGAGGCCCCGTCTGCCCCCTCAGGTGGATGCAAAACATCCCACGGCACTATTTGGAAGAGGAGCAAAAGGAGTTTTCCCTGTTGCCCTGGCCAATATTTATCTCTCAATCAACAGCACTAAGAGATTATCTGGTCATTATCTCATTGCTATCTGTGGGATCTTGCTGTGTGCAAATTATCCCTTTAAACAATACTTACCATGCGTTCTGCTCACGAGATGCAGCATCCAGAGCGTTTGAGTTGTACACTTGCCAGAAGTCAATGTGGCCTGGGTGTAATGACTGATCCAAATAGGGTAAACTGCACGCTGAATTTACAAAGGATTCCCAAAATGTTTCAGTCGATTCAGAAACACTACTCGCAGGATCATACTGGTACAGACGCAGTACTTAATTACAAGTTAAACATACAGAAGTTTAACTAGACAAAATACTAGTGAGGTAATATTGTTTTAAAGTCCATGTCAGCATTAATCCCCTGCAGCAGAAAACAAGTCTTCGATAGGGCTGTTAAAAAAAAGTTTCTCCAAGATAATGTTCCACAAACATGATTTCAGTATCTAAATCAAGCGTCTTTTAAAAATGTTTTTTTCCTTTGAAATCAATCAAGCCTGATTAACCAATATTGAAATTGAATGGCCAGTGATGGATGGAACAAAAAGCATATTAAAATGCCCTTTACAGAGCCTGGTTACATTTTCTGACAGTGTTCACACTTGTAACAGAAACTTTGACAAAGTTACACAAGTTCAACTGACAAAGCACTCTGCCTATCTATCGAAAGTGTACTTAAGTCAATCCAACAGTGACAATAGCTATTTACACTGGAGAAAATAGCAGTTAGCAATCCAGAATTTAAGTGAAACAGATCAACGGGAAACTTTTTAGTAACATTCCAGCCAATCTCTCGACAACTGATGCCATTTTCAGTTGAAGGACAGGAGAACAGGCTCCACCTTAAATCTGGATACGTATGATGCACACAAATATATATATATATATATATAGAAGCCGACATTTCATTGCAGTACTGATGGAGTCTACTCGGGTGGACATAAACGATGCCATGATGCTACGTACAGAGGCCAGACTTGCTGTCCCTCACGACGCACCTCCAAAAATCTGGACATCTACTGTTTGTGGGACCTTGCTGTGCAAAAATTGACTGCATAACAGTAATGACTGCACTTCAAAAGGTAATTAACTGACTGAAATACCTTGGGACGTGATAGTCTTTCTCCTCCTTCTTCCTTCTCCTCTTTGATGTTGCTCATGATTTCTTCCTTTCTCTACCAAGTCCCAACTCCAACACAACCATAGCTGAAGTTGAGGCTAACTGGGTCCAAGTGGACCTGGCTCATGGGCAGGGCTGATTATTGGTACTGTAATTGTTATAGACTCTCCAGGTGAAACACATGAACATGACGAGTTACCATGGAAACAGATATCTAAAGCCTCAAAAGGGATGTGATAAGACGCTAGAAAAATGGAAGTTCTTTCTTTCGCTTTTTTTTGGTCGCCCAAGGCAGATGGGGATTTTCTTTTGTCAGAATAAACAGGTTTAAACAAACTTTCCTTTGTTAGAAGTTACCACATGCAGCAATAAAACTGACTGACAAACAATGTATATAGGATATGATGCACTAAAAAGTTAAGATGACATCAGCTTTTACTTGGGAATGGGGACCCCCCATCTGAGCACTGTGCTGGTGAGGTGGTTTGCAGCTTTGGTGTCAAATTGCTTTTTTCTTCTACCAGGCTCTTGGGGCCACTACAGCATGCTCCGCTCAGCCAGTTTTTCGTGCTCCCCTATCTACCTGTCTGCCCCACCTCTTTATAATCTATTCACACACTGCCTGTGTCTCATTTATCTCTATTTCTTTGATTGCTCTATTATTGCTTCGTATTGTCTCATGCTAATATCACTTCAGCCACTTAACCAGCTCCTGTTCTTCAAACAAGCACTTTACAGTCAGTCTGGGCCTGGAATTTCCTGTATAGTCGCGTCCAGAGACACGCACAATCGGAGCACAAATAAAATACGTGGCCTAAAAGATTGTGGAATTATGGGCGAGTTAAGCGCGCAAGTACAAAACGCCCAAATTTCCTTGAACCTTTACGGTAGTCTATCGATCCCTTTTCCTGAACGCACCTGCGGCCAAAATAATGGCCCTGCTCCCAAGTAACAGAGTTGTATAAGCAGGCTCCCTGCAACTGCACCTGTTCAGAGGTTCTCCTCAAACAACAACTAAATTTTCAGGTGCAGCAGGAAACAGTCATTTTTCTGATGCTTTATTGCAATTTGTTGTACATTTTTAAAAAATTATCCTCACTGAGACCTGCACTGTATTTCCAGTTTCTTTGAAAGCATTTTTATGGCATTAGTAGAAGTCACATTAAAAATTGAAACGCTTCCCCCGATTGTAGGTTCTTAAACGTGCTGTGCCTGATGTGCGTGAATGATGGTTAAATGAGTTGAAACTTTAATTTTCATATTTAAAGAAGAAACATATGATGCGAGTTCGGTGTTTTCCTTGGGCCCAGATTGTTTACGCTGATTTTTCTGTCAATAATAATGTTATCGATGATCTTCCGCCAGACTTCGCAAGCACACGTTGTAAATATTTATGAAACCTGTTAAGTACAAGTAGGGTTAGCTATCGTGACTCCCTGAATCCAATATTTAATTATTGAAAATTGGACATGATGGCCACTTTCTCTGGATAGTTATTTCACTTTACGCTGCACAAACATAAATCCATTCAATGAGACTGCTACTCCATGCAGAGCTATCAAACATCTCATGACAATATTGGAACCAGTATATTATAAAGAAAGTCACCCCTATAACATAATACTCACTCGCACCAACACCGATGGGGACATAAGGAATTTGTGCTCCCAACGGTGACCTTAACCTGCATCAAATATTCAGGGACTGAGGTCAGAAAATCCTCTTGGATATAACAGTCCTGGAAAATCTCCATACCCAAACTCCTGATGAGTGCTCTCAGTGGGCAAAATTCTTATGCCGGGAGTACATATTAGTAAAATTTACCCTTGTGATTCCACTAAGCGGAACAAGCTCGAGGGGCTGAATGGCCTTTTCCTGTTCATATGACAATCACTGCTCAAAAACAATCCACAGTTTCCCCTTTCAATATCTACATCAACTGTATGAACTGCCACCATTCTGGGAGACTGGCATCAACATTACAAATCTAGTTTGCTTATCCTGGGAGCAGAAACAACAACTTTTCATCTGCCATTGGAATAAGGGGTACAGATTCAGCAGTGTAAACTTCAACAGTCAGCCCCTGGAATCCAAACTAAAACAGCGGCACTATAAAAGAGTGTCTTTTAAGCTATAAGTATTGGAGTAGGAAAGCTTAAAATGAGTCTGAAGAAAATGTCATTTTAAGCCATAAGCTTAGAACTAGACACAATTACATATAATTTATTTCAGCGTCCCTCTGCAATGGCAGGAAGGGATTTGCAATGTTGCCCGAAAATCGCCATTTTGTTTACAATGACCCAGAGAACAGGAAATAGTACGTATGGCCATGTACACATGCTTAAGCTTCAATCCCAAGGGTGCAAGGCTGGAATGAATGGGAGTATATACAAACTTGATGTTGGTAGCTACACCCTTGCATTAAACCAAAGTGTTTTTTTTTAAAACAAACAAAGCTTGACCTATGATTATGCCCTTCAGTAGAGGCTTGTGTGCTTGGTCTTGTGAAGGAAAGGTGCTAAAAGCACGCAATATTAGCCATGGTAATTTGCTAAACCCTCGAAAGAAGGGCTGGAGAGCTATAAAAACCTGCTTTACTAAGCGTGGGGTCAAAAATTACATTCAAATCAGATGGAAATAGGCAAGAGGTCCACGAAGAGAAATATTTGAGGGAAGTGGTAAATAGACGGAAGCAGCATTTTTATACACTGCTCATATCTGGCCTGTTTGAAATGTCAAACCGTTTTAAGGCAATTCTCCAGCTTTGCCCTTTCTAAGGAAAGGAGCTGCCAAAGTTTGAGTAACAGACAGTTCCGTTGCTGAACCGTTTGCAATTCTAATCCACTTGAAAAAGAGCCTCTCGGAACATTTTTACAGAAATGAAACCAGTAAATTACCACAAGCTACAAAAGTCATTTAACAAACTCATTGACGGCCTGGAGTTTTATTTTTAAAACTCAGTCATATCGGAAAACGTTTGGAGTTAAGTGGAATGTCAGTGCAGACATGCAAACATCAACGACCTCCAATAAACTTTAAACTACTCAACGCTCGATTACAGGGCGGCAAGTGACTGAAAGCAACAGACCAAATCCCGAAGACTCCACCTCCATAGTGTAATCCTGACCCTGGAGGGGATCTCATTATCTCAATTTGAAATTTCAACAAATATTTCATTAACACGCAAAGTACATCGCAGACTGGCGCATCCTCACACCTTTGGACACTTTCATTCTCTCTCAGCTTGGAAAATGGTAAGCCGGGGACAATTCCTTAATTCAGAAACTGCTATTTATGAAGGAAGAACAGACTTGCATTTATATAGTGCCTCAGGATGTCCAAAGTGCTTTACAGACAATGAAGTACTTTTGAAGTGCAGTTACTGTTATGTAGGCAAATGCGGCAGCCAATTTGCACAGAGCAAGATCCCCAAAATAGCAATGAGATAAATGACCAGATAATCTATTTTAGTGATGTTGGTTGAGGATTAAATATTTGCCAGGAGAACTACTCTGCTCTTCTTCCCAAGGGATTTTTTTTTAAAAAAACGTTCACCTGAGTTATGTTCACCTGCTCAAGACTCAGGAGTGGGGCTTGATCCCACGACCTTCTGACTCAGAGACAAGAGTACAGAAGTAATACAAGGAGACATTTAGCACTTGGACCTTCCAACACATCCGCATTTCAGATCACTCGTGTTTAAAAAGGTACAGGCATTTATATCATTAGTTAATTTACTGGTACATTTTGTGTCAGACTAAACGAAGAGTTTGAGATAACCCAAAGCTTCTGAATCCGCAGTAAATCTGCTTTCAGCACTTGCTTGAGGCCCCATTTTCAAAATCTCCCTTGGGTTGAAAGGTCACCTCTTAACAGTGGAATTCCTTGGCTATCCTGTAACCAGACTAACTGCTCACAATCTCATAATCCAGGCAATTCGGGCAAAAATTAAGCTGTATGCATATAACAATAAAGCACATATAGATCCTAGTATGCAAATAAGGAAATCCGATAATCAAAAGAAGTCTAGCAAATTATGTATCTACTGGAAAGTTGTAGCAATGTTAAAACATTCAGACATTACAGGATGTGAAAAGCAAATGGACATGCCGGCTCCACTGGGACATGTCCAAACACCACCAAACCTACAATTTTCAACGAACGACACTTGTGCGGCAGCAGCACTCCTGAGTTAATGAGCAGCATCAATCTCAACCAGGGAGAATTATTGCATTTACTATTTAGCAAAATGTCACAATTTCAGAATTCATTTTTTTTTTTTTGCAGTGTTTTCACTCAAGGGCACATATGAAATCCAACAAATAGAAACGTGCACACAGGAAAATTCTCACCCTCACCAGGAACACTGAGGTTAAACATTATAATCTTGAACTGTATTTTGCCACCTCATCACATTTGTCAGAATAATAAATTCTAGCAAGAAATTTATTCAGTGCCTTCAACATCCTCAGAATTACCCAAAACACTTTGCAGTAATTTCCACACAAACAGCAATGAGATGAATAACTAGTTCGGGGAGAACTCTTGCACGAATAGCATCATGGAATCTTTTATATCCACTTGAACAGACAGGTGGCTCAGGCAGTGCATTATTCCTTTAGTACTGGACTAAAGTATCCGTCCAGATTGTGTGCTCAAATCCTGGGAGTGGGGATTGATCCCACAACTTCCTGACTCGGAGGCGAGTGCTACCCACTGAGCCACAACTGACACTTTAAAAGCAGTTCACTGTTGAACAGTTGACTGTTTCTATACTTTGTGGAAGTGTAAAAGGGAAGAGAAAAAAAAAAGGGGGAAGCTGCTCCAACTTCCCAGTAGATTAAGGCACAGCCAGGCGAGGTACTATGCTGTACATATCAAAGTTCCAGATTTGATCCTGTACCCCAGCAGAACAGCTGCCAGTGCACCTTCAGGAGAGGAGGGGGAGAAAAGAATGTCAGCAAACAAACAAATATCTCGCCAATCATCTCACTCACGTTTCTGCAATTCGGCAACAGACAGATTTTATTGTGAAATGTTTATTTTCTTCCTTTCCCTTCCTATTACTCTCTCCACAAGTTAACCACCTTCCCAAACTGCTTTGGAAACAGCCAGCAATCCTGCTCTTCAGCTGGACTCAAAAGAGGCGGGTGAATGCAGCGCAGGGTGATCATCTCTGCTGATAGGGGTTGCGCCTCACCTCAGCTCAGTGCTTTCCCAGTGGTGCAGTCGAGTTTGAAAATTTAGACTGGTGGATCAATTGAGGGGGGGGGGGGGGGGGGGGGGGGGGAGAGAAGAATAGAAATTAGCTGCACAATCCTGCATCGCAGCAATCTATGACAGAGCTCTAAATTACAGTGCCGATGTTCCGTACCACCACAATGCTACACATCAAGGATTCAGAAATACTGAGACAACAGAAATTTGTGTACAAATAAACATTGCAGCCACTTCTCCCACGGGAGCAGTTAGTGCAGCACTGCAAATATAGCTGGATAGTCAAATTCCTGCGAGGAATGTGCCACATCTTCATAGCAGACTCAATACTATCCCTCCTAACTAGGAACGTGTATCCCCAGGTTTTGACAAGCAAGCAGAAATTCCTTCCCGTCTAAAATTCTCTATTATTTCATAGTGAGGGTGAAAAAACACAAACGAACATTTATTGGCACTTTCAAACTACAAGTCACTTCAGGAAGACTTCTAGAATTGGAAGGGATTTTTAAAAAAAGCCAGAGTTCTCAGCTGTGTGTGGGGTGGGGGGGGGGGGGCAGAAATGAGCGATAAAGATCAGATAATCTCCAACTTAGTCTCTTCTTTCTACAGATTAGAATCATACAATCTTACAGCACAGAAGGCGGCCATTCGTCCCATTGTGCCTGTGCCGGCTCTTTGACAGAGCTATCCAATTTAGTCCCGCACCTCAGCTTTTTCCCCATAACTCTGCAAATTGGGTCGGAGATATTTCAAAGCTGCTTTTACATTGCATTAAACCATGCTAGTGCTGCGTATCACGGTGTCGATAGCAACATCTGAGGCCACTGGCTAGGATGTTTGGCTCAAGTAAACTGGCCAGATTCACCATGGTCAAACTGGCCAGATTCACAACCAATTCACCAAGGCGAGCACCTGAGAATCCCAGACACCAGTCTTCGTGAAACTCTCATATCGGGAGCTGGAAGCACCAGTGAAATACATAAGCAGCTCAAAACTGCAATACCAGCTGAGAACTAACTTGATAGCAGCCAGCACCATTCAACGGATTTCCAGAGCTCGCCTCAGTATACTCTCATCTTTCCTAAGGCACGAGTCAGAGACATCAGACCCCAAACAAAAATCTTAATACCAATAGTGTCCACTCCCACACTGACAAATCTGCTCATCTAGGGGGGGGGAAATAACTATTTTCTTTATTGGGAGAAACTTCCTTTTCTTTTTCCACTCATGGCTTATGTTGTTGGATAAAGACTTCAAAAATGTACTGAAATTTCATCTCCGACACATTTCTTCCTCAAGGCAACCAACACGGGCAGTGAATATTCTGCTTGGATTGGCTTCTCTCGAAACATATTTCAAAGGCTGTTTTTGTGAGGAATTTTGTGTTCGTCAAGAGTGGAACGCGTTCCATTTTGGGCACCCAATGTCAGCATCAAGCACTCTCAGGTAAGATGTAGCAAGGCTAGATTTAGAGTACACCCTTCTCCATGGCCCCACTCCTTACTGCAACAGGGGCATTCTTTCTATTTCTCACAGCAGTCATTTTGTATCCTCGGGCAAGATTATGAGTGTAAAGTATCAAAGCATGGACTGTTTTGTGTTCACTATGAATTGGACTAGGACTGCCACAATTTATTTTACACTGGTACCCTGCAACCAGAAGATTGGGTTGGCTTTGAGCTCAGACTCCAGACACAAAATGGCCAAACCGTAAAATGCTGTGATGGGAGGGCAGAACATGCAACAAGTTCCACACGCCCATTGTGAATGAGCATCCCACTCGCAGAGAATAAATACTGAGGATTGTCACTTTCTGCACACTTGGGAGTTGACATCCATGCAACGACACCAAACTGCTCCCAAATCCTTTTGTTTCTAGTGCAAAGAAATCTATACGCATGCATCGACTTGAGTGCTGCACAACAAAGGTCCCCTATTGCAGTTCAATGTAAATGTGAGAGTGAAGAGACTTCCTTTACTAGAACATGGTTATAATAGCCCATTGCGGTGCAGAATGAATTTATGTGGTGTTAAGGTTCAGAAAATAAGGGAATGCTCTCACTTTAAAACTCGAGACATGTTGTACAATATTCCATTGTCATGCAGGTTGAATCTAACTGGTGTTAATGGAATGGTGTCATCAGTGGCAGCACTCTCACCCGAGTTAGAAGGTTGTGTGTTCAAGTCCCACTCCAGAGACTCGAGCACATAATCTAGGCTGACACTCCAGTGCATTACTGAGGGGAGGTGCTGTCTTTCAGATGAGACGTTAAACCGAGGCCCCGTCTAACCTCTCAGGTGGACGTAAAAGATCCCATGGCACTATTTTGAAGAAGAGCAGAGGAGTTGGCTAATATTTATCCCTCAATCAACATCACTTAAAAAAGAATTATCTGGTCATTATCTCATTGCTGTTTGTGGGATCTTGCTGTACACAAATTGGTTGCTGCGTTTCCTACAGTACAACAGTGACTCCACTTCAAAAGTATTCCATTGGCTGTAAAGCATTTTGGGACACCTTGAAGTCATGAAAGCTGCTATATAAATACAAGTCTTTCTTTCTTTCATTCTACAAAAGGGAAAATAGTCTCTTTAAAACTCCAAGCTTATTCAAACTAGTTTAATCAGCTGGAGTCTTCTCTCCTTCCGATAGCTGTGAGCCAAAGCTGAACAAGCAATGCCGGTGCAAGGCTTCTTTATCATTCATCGGCACATGCTGCCATTTCCTACATGACAGTTCTAATATCTAAAAGTTGAACAGCTAGTATCTACACCACTGGAGGAAAACGAACCAGTTAAGATTTTGACAGAACTGAGCATGCAGCTAATAACCTGTTGCCACAGAGTTTGAACCAGTGTAAATCGAATTCAGAACTTGCACAATGTAATATCACCACAATATCTTGATACTTCTCTAACCAACCACCACCCCCCCAAAACACAGAGGTGTAGCAACAATTCACCAGTGAAGAGATATCATGCTAATATAAAGTTCAGCCCCCAGTACAGGAGATCTTTTGGATGGCACTTTCACTCCCCTCCGAAATTTAAATCAATCTCATCCTGTGTAGGATGTATATAGGGTTGCACATAATCAACAACCATATCTTCAATCCTACATGCACAAGTAGAAACAGGTCTGTTGCTACTATACTTTTCAGTAAAACCAGGATCTGACATGGAATAGCCAGTACACAAGTAATTTATCTCAATGCAACATTTAAAATCACAGGAGCCCAATGGTTGTAGAGAGTGGCTTGACCTTCCTTTCAGTTAAGAAAATGAAAGATGCAGAGGTTGACCATTCAAAACTCGAGGGAGGTGTTTGCATTTTAATCGTTAAAAGTGAAGACTCCATTTTGCTTCTCTCCTTCTCTTTCCCCCCCCTTCTGCCGTGCATTGCTATGCAGGAGCATTTCTCTCCGCTCCCAACAGATTGCCCTGCCGTCACAGAGCAGCCAACTCAGCACTACAAGGGGATGACGTAACACTGGCGGCCAGCTGACCAATTGCAGCTCATTGGCCCCCCCAGCAGCTGAAACATCAATTTGTGTTTATCCCAACAGGGACCGAGGACAGTAAACTAGCTTAAATCACTGCAACACATTTGGGCTACTTCACAGAATCATCCACCACATCACATACACTCAGCAACAGACCAAAAATAGTATTGGAGCTACAGTGTCTGAATTGACAGTCCCTTCCGTAGTTTATATATGCATCTAAAAATCTTTCACAGAATCAATGCAACATTGCTGGAAGCATTTATCATTAACCCCTAGAGGAGAAGAGTGTGGGGGAGGGAGGGTTTGTTAATACATACAAGAGCACTGCATCACACCAATGTACTGCTCATTACGACATGCGTCAGCAATACATTCACGTTCAGAGTGAAGGACAAAGAGATGAGAGCGCAGCCTGTGTGGCTGTCTGCAACACTGTCAAAGGAAGAAGCGAGAAAGGGAGAAAAAGAAGGAAAATGGTCCGGAGGACAGAGGTTTCTATTGCAGCTACTGGCTAACAAAGACCTTATTAACAGGACAAAAGGCTAAAAGAAAAAAAACTGCCAAAAACTCACTACCTCAAAACAAAAAAAAAGGATACCACAAGAAATACAGAGGGAAGAGAAGAGAAGAGAGACTTTCTTTCCTTCTGTTGTGATGCTGATTCTGCCAAAATTTAAAAAAAGGCTCATCACTGAAGATATCCATTTCATCAGTGAGAGAAAGAGCGCTCTCCAGCAATCTTTTCCTCCTCCAATCGCTCCCCCCCACCCCCCTCCCCTTGGAGCAATCAACGGATTATTGCTAACTGTGCGGGAGGGAGGCAGCCTGCAGCTGCTGCGTCTACTGGTGGAGAACTGGCTAGTTAAGCTGCTGACTACAATGTGCTGCTCGTAGCTGTTTTTATAAAATCAGCCGACCCTGGCAAAGAGGAAGAGAGTGAAACAGATTAGAGAGCGCGGGGGTACACAGAGAAAGCGAGACCGACAACAGCAGCAGAAGGGTGGGGAAAAAACAAACAAACAAAAAAAACCCACACACTAAAGCGGACTGCCTGGTTTCTACATCAGCAATGGAGCTCATTCGACAGCTTTCTCAACTCAGAGGACAAACCCCACGACTGTTGATGGCGCTACCCTCTGGGGTAGAGAGGATGCATGCACCTGCATAGCCGATTGGGCCTCACCTCTGCTGGTCCTTTCTATTGCTTTGGATTTACTAGGAGCCATTTTGTGCATCCTTTTTTTTATTGAGGAAGAGAGGAGAATAGCACTGGTATCTAGTGCTGAAAACCAGGGACTGCACTCTTGTAGAGGTAGGTGTGACAGGCCGTCCTCATTGCATCTCTCTCCTCACTCTCTCTCTCTCTCTCTCCACCCCTCCCCCCCTCCCTTCCACTGTCGATCGCTAAAGGCATTGATAGCCTGCTGTGCCGGGGTAGAGACGATTTTCAAATCAGTGCCGATCCCAGACTATGGTGAATTATGAATGTGCCACATCATGAATCTCTTGTGGCAGGTAACTGTGCATCACACCTGGAATGCTGCCCTGGTTCTTCTTGTCTACCTCACGGTACGGATGTGGAGTGTGTGCGAAGCGTCAAACAGAGAACAGAGTTGTCCAGTTATCTGCTCCTGCAGTAATCACTTCAGCAAAGTCGTCTGCACTCGCCGTGGACTCAAAGAGGTTCCTCAAGGGATCCCTTCCAATACCCGGTACCTCAACCTCATGGAGAACAACATCCAGCTTATCAAGGCAGACACCTTCAGACACCTGTACCACATGGAGGTCTTGCAGCTCGGCCGGAATTCCATTCGGCAAATAGAGGTTGGTGCATTTAATGGACTGACTAGCCTTAACACACTGGAATTGTTTGAGAACAGACTGACTGTGATACCAAGTGGCGCATTTGAGTCCTTTTCAAAACTGCGTGAATTGTGGCTCAGGAACAACCCCATCGAAAGCATCCCATCATACGCTTTTAATAGAGTGCCATCTCTGCTGCGTCTGGACCTGGGGGAACTTAGAAAACTGGAGTACATCTTGGATGGTGCTTTTGAGGGCTTAATTAACTTAAAATACCTTAACCTATGGATGTGTAACTTGAGCGATATACCAAATCTCACACCACTGGTGAGGTTGGAGGAGTTGGAAATGTCTAGCAACCACTTCCCGGAAATTAAACCGGGATCATTTCAGGGGCTAAAATCATTAAAAAAGCTCTGGCTTATGAACTCGCAAGTCAATCTGATTGAGCGGAATGCCTTTGATGACCTCACTGCACTGGTGGAACTAAATCTGGCCCACAATAACCTCACTTCGCTGCCACATGATCTGTTCGCACCGCTGAGGTATCTTGTGGAGTTGCACCTGCACCACAACCCGTGGAATTGCGACTGTGACATCCTCTGGCTCACCTGGTGGCTGCGAGAGTACATCCCTACAAACTCTACTTGCTGCGGCCGCTGCCACTCCCCACCTCACATGAGGGGGAAATACTTGACCGAGGTGGAGCAGGGCTCTTTCCAGTGCTCACAGCCAGTTATACTGGAGCCGCCGCAGAACCTAAACATCTCCGAAGGGAGAACGGCCAAACTGAAATGTCGAACGTCCTCCATGTCATCCGTTAGGTGGTTGTTGCCCAATAGCACGGTATTGAGTCACGGCTCGACACATCCCCGCATATCTGTATTTAACAATGGAACCCTATACTTCCTGCACGTTTTAACAACAGATGCTGGCACCTACAAATGTATGGTTACCAACGTGGCAGGGAATGCTGATGCATCAGCCTTCCTGAGAGTTAGCATGGCGGAGATCAACACGTCAAATTACACCTACTTTTCCACCGTTACCGTGGAAACAACGCCAGACACCGTCAGGACTAAAGTGCCGCCGTTTCTGTCGACGCCGCCCACTTACAAGCCAGCGTTCATCTCCACTCCCACAGTGCTGCTGCAGAGCACGAGGAGTCCAAAAAAAGTGGTGGTGGTCCCGACTTTGGCTGCCATAGACACGACCCGCACCAGCCTGGACGAGGTGATGAAAACCACGAAAATCATCATCGGCTGTTTTGTGGCAGTGACGCTGCTGGCAGCCGCCATGCTTATCGTGTTTTACAAACTCCGCAAGCGGCACCAACAACGGAGCACGGTGGCGGCATCCAGGACTATAGAGATCATTAACGTGGACGAGGACATCACGCCGTCAGAGGGAGCCGTCGTACTGCCCTCGGTCCACGACCACATGAACTATAATACGTACAAACCAGCACATGGGGCTCACTGGACAGAGAACAGCCTGGGTAACTCGTCCCACATTACAATACCCGAACCCTTTAGTATACCGACACATACCAAGGAGAAAGTTCAGGAGACTCAGATCTGACTTCTGTACACACATATATATATAATATATATTATATATTATATATAAAATGCAATAGAATGCACAAGTTGTCAGAATTTTGTAAAAAGTGCAAAACTCAGACTGTTTTCTTGTATATGCTTATATCAAAGCAACCATGGCTGATTAAAAAAGTGATTATATATATATATATATATAAAAAAAACTATTTTCTAACCTGTAACTTATGTTTAAGAAGAGACAAAGCTGTTCAAGATGCTTTCATGACTTTGGAGAAAAAAAAAGAAATGGGGCCGAACCAGTTTAAAAAGGGCATTCTGTAATTTTTAAAGCCAGTGCTATGAGGATGCAGTAAAACATATTTATACGGAAATTCTTTCTAAGCCCAATATCAGACTTTACAGGTTTATCTTGTAAAAGCACCAATTTGTACTGTGCCAAAATGTTAACAAAAAAAGGCAATAAAAAAGGGATTTTTGTTTTGAGAAGAGTTGATTTAATTTATAATGGAAGAAAAATCGCCAGACAACCTTTTCATCCGAGTGAAACCAGCGAGGGTTCGTTCCACTACAAGACAATATTTTCTGTTTATATATAAACACACTCTTTCCTGCATGCAGTGATACTGTGAATTCTATAAAATGGTGGAAGTATGGATGAGTCTGCTAATTACTGTAAAACACAACCTTGCTTTGAGATGCAAAATTATGTGAAAGAGAGAGAAAGAAAGAGAAAGAAAAAAGGGAGAGAGAGTGCAAGAGAGAAAGAAAGAGAGAGAGAGAAAAGAGAGAATGAATGGAAGGGAAAAGAGAAGAGAACAGGGAGGAACGTTACTTGATCTGAAAGGCAATATGCAGTGGAACTTCCTGAGAAACCACTGCTGCCACAGAATTTCAAAAATATCTGCAGCAAACCCAAAATAGGGGAGAAAGGAGGAGAGAATCAGGGTGCATTATGAACCAGTAACCCTTTCAGAACTTCTGCACGAAGAATAGAATGTATTTGTCAAGGCTAGTGATTTATAAAACATTGCGTAATGTTGGCTGTTTCTCAAACCCTGCGTTCTAATCTTCAGCATTAGAAGTACTTTGCTTTATTGTTGGCAGAGTCCAGCTGCAGTGTGTCGACTGAAGGTTGTAAAGGACATTCAGCATCGAAAGGGTTAACAGACAGTATATTAAATTCTTGTATTGATCATCTGTCATTGCTAGTGATTTATTTTAAAACATGACTCAATGCCTTGAGTACCAGGAAAAATGGGGGGGGGGGGGGGGGAAGGGGGGGGAGGGGGGAACCTGCCGGATTTCTGTCATTTAAAATATGAAATCCACAAAAGAAAATTATGAATAGCATTCCTGCACGACAAAGATTAGAAGATTTGGGCTTAAAACTGGGGGGACGCACCAATGGTTTAAATGGTGTTCTGTTTCAAACGCAGCTCAAGTCTGCATTGGAAACAGAAACTGAAAACTCCACTGCTTGCTCCAATTGCTGTAATGTATGAATACCAATCTTGTTCTTGTAAAAGTTATTTGAATTTTACTGCCATAATCCATCTGCTGACTGTGCTGGTTCTAGCCCAGCATTAGCATGCATAGAACACTGGCTGGCTAATTTAGAATTTTCTAAATGTCGACAGAATAGATTGAAACGGAATTGCAGTTGCATAAACCCGCAAGCGGCCTGGGCAGTAGACCGGCATCAAAAAAAAAATGCATCATGTTAAACTATTAAATTAGGTCCTCAAGAACGGTGTTGATTAAGCAATGCTTGGTCCTGCATTGTAACCATGAACGTGCCACTGTGTTTTATGCTGAGACCGGGAGGTGGGTTACCGAGAGCTGATGCACCAAGCACTCTAATCAGCTCAAGGTCTGCTACTCCAGCACAGCACACACTAGAACATTCATCGCTAACATAAGCAGCTGATAGCTGTTCTAGCGCTTAAGCAATGCTGGCCTTTACTGTGTATTAATGCTCATTGCTGCTTTTAATTTACAATGGATTATCAATCACGTTGCCACATCTGATCAATGATGACATTCAGGGAAGAATGAATGAAAGTATGCGTTTGAAAAGAGTGCATAAAGAACAGACATCTATATATTTGTCTGTGTGCCCCCATCACCCTGGCAACCTTCAAATGCACTGCAGGAATACACTACCCATTGCACAGTTGTCTTTATTTTTGGGGGGGGGGGGGGGGTGGTGGTAATAGTAATAGAAACGGATAAAACAGTGAAAGAACAGTAGAAATGCAGCACACCAGAGTGAGACTAAGGACAGTTGAGATGTTCTTAATCTGTTTAGACTTTGGTCTCTTAATTTCAGAATGCTAAAAAAACAATACTTTTTGCAGATTAACCAATTTTACCTATGAAACAGGCTTCGAGGCAATGCCACATATAACAACTTGCATTTATACAGCACCTTTAATGTAGGAAAAATGTCCCAAGGCACTTCTCAGAAGCATAATCTGACAAAAAAAATTGACACCATGCCAAAAGGGGGAGATATCAGGACAGGTGACTAAAAGCTTAGTTAAAGAGGTGGTTTTTAAAGAGTATCTTAAAAGGAGAGAGAGGTAGAAGTGAGAAAAAACAATTAGGGAGGGAGTCCCAGAGTTTAGGGCCTAGACGGCTGAATGCACGGCCACCAATGGTGGGGCAAAGAGAATGTGCAGGAGGTCAGAGTCACAGGAATGTAGAGTTCTCAGAGGGTTGTAGGGCTGGATGAGGTTACAGAGATAGGGAGGGATGAGGTTATGAAGTGATCTGAAGATGTGGATGAGAATTTTAAATTGGGAGACACTGGGGGACCAGAAGCTATTGTAGGTTAGTGAGCACAGGGGTAATGGGACCCATCAGTTATAGGTTACATGGATCCTACAAGGGCAATTAAAATCTTATCCAGAATGCTGGTTTTAAGTGGTTTAGAAAAGTAGAGACACATTGTAATATTTAACAAGAGTATTGTGTGCTTTCAATCTTGATTATTCCTTGATGGAAACAAAAGTAATCCCCCAAATTACATATTAATGGTTAGGTGCAGTGTATTGTACCTACCTCAATCTTTGATGTGGAGATGCCGGTGATGGACTGGGGTGGACAAATGTAAGGAATCTTACAACACCAGGTTATAGTCCAACAATTATTTTTTTAAATCACAAGCTTTCGGAGATTATCTCCTTCGTCGGGTGAATAGTCTCTATTACGAACTATGTTTCAGAATGTCCAATTCTAGTCTTAGTTTGGAAGGGATAGGGAGGAGACACTGAGAAAGAGAGAAAAGGGAGATTGATAGCTAAGGACCTCTGACTGCCCTTGTCAATTTGTTTTTGTGTTCAATAGATTCAGTGACAAACACCATCGATGTATTTTGAAAGCAAGACCTGAGGAAATTCAGCACCACTTTGTGTGTTTGCAAAAAAAGTTTGTCAAATTTCATTCAGATCTTCAAAATACATACAACAGATGTTTTGTTGTTCCAATCAATGGATTTCTACAGAAAGGCTCCTGAACAATAAGGACACTTCAAAACAATTATAACCCATTTAAGTATGTGCAATGCACATTAATGAGTTTGGACTTAACCTCAACAAATGACTTCCTCGATTTTTTTGGGGTGGTTTCCACCCCATCCTTTGGAATCAACGCTTCGTAATTTTGGATACTGAAAATTATTATTTTTTTTTTAAATGGCTTGAAGTAGACTCTGCACGTTCTCCTGCTGTTCCAGCTTTGCCAGCACTGGACTATGCTGCAGCATCACGTTCTGTCAGACCAGACACAGGAAGCCATTTGCTGGGCTTTTTCTTCCATTTCATTTCAACTGATTCCTTCCCGTGTCCAGGGGTCTGTACAGATTAGCCTGACATTCAGTTGCAGAGAATCTACAGTGTCTAGTTATTTGATTTGTTAGCCACCCACATGATTTTTATTTTGGAAAACAAATACATTTGTTGACTTCCCTCAAGGATTTTGAAATGTGATTTTTAAAATTTATTTTTGCTGATAATCTGCTCAAATGTGTATTTGTTTGTAATGCTTTTTTATTGCCAACCTGTCTGTTTATCAGATAAAAATATCATACACTGGCTTACAGATTGATGCTGATGTAGAGCTATTTTAACATAGAATTTACATTGATGCAGTGAGTGCCAGCGTAATTGTGTACACTGATATAATAGTGTTACATTGTTCAGGTGTAGGCTTGGCCATATTTTGGGGGGTGGGAAGGGAAGGAGGCAGAACAGGAGGGGAGAAGTGGAAGAATATTTCTGTATTGCCCAAAGCAGGAGGTGGTGTACTTCCATTTTCCCTTTCATGTTAGTTTCTTTTTCTGCAGGGGTGTATGGTGAAGCTGATTGAGGGGAGGATTTAAGTTCTCCTGGAAGGTTTTCCTAACTGTGCCGTGAGCTATGCTTAGTACATTCAGGTAATGAAAGAATGGACTCATTACAGTGCCATAAAGAGGGTTTAACCCTTTTATAGCAAAGTTTAGAAACTCAATGTTTTAAGCTTATACCACATTCTCCATCAAATAATTTTCACACTTTATTCATGTGATGTCTTCCCTCAATGAAAGAAAGTAAACAACTTACCATCATCAGAACACCTGCGCAATGCACAGGTCAGTATTTTACATCTGGTACTGTCTCCATTTCTTATCTGGTACAGAGCATAAAAGGTGATATGATCTATATTCTTTTCATGCTGTTCAACATTAACTCATGAGTGATTAGGATGATAAGCCCATCTCTGACATAATTCATCCCCCCATACCTCATCTTAATAATACCTTAAATTCACATTGATTCTGTTGAGGGGGCTTTCAATTCTCCACACTAGAGGTGAAAATAACTAAGTGTGTGATTTTAATAAGACCTTCAGAGCCAGCATTCATCTCTCCAATATTGAGGCTAAGCACCAGTGAGTTATCTGGAATGTTAACAGTACAGATATTTATCATATCACACTCCCCTTTCCCCTGCAACCCATACTCTAAACGGAGAGAATATTGACACCGCTGTGTCAGCCAATGAGTTGGAGGCGGGTGGGAACTTGTGGTTTTAAAAACAGTCTCCAAACTCATAACCGAAACTACAGCAAACAGCATTTCCCGAGTACTGCAGGATTATTTCTCCAGCATAATGCAGCGAGTGGAGGATAGTTACATAATACAAATTATGTGTGTAAAATCAATCCCAGTCACTTACAGCGTGATTGACGGGGGAGGCAGGGGAGAAGAAAGAAAAAAAGCCAGGGCTCCCATTCCCGATCACTTGCATAAGTGTGAAAGTAACGAGACAGGAAAAGGCTCAACTGTGATGTCCTCCACCACTTGCTGTTTAAGCTTCCACATGAAGAATAGGTACTTGGCAGAGGCACTAGAGAGTACAGTGCCCAATGAACCACACCCTAGAAAGGAGTGAATGCCTTCAGGAGATGAGGAAATTGGCATGAGTGGGTGGGAGGAGGGAAAGAGAGAGAACAGGAAAATATTCTTGAGACATGACCCACCAGATATATATAAAAATTTTAAAAAAGATACATATGGATGACTTAGAAAGTCAATCAAGAGGTTCAACTGATATATATTACAAGAGCAAAGTTCGAGCACTTTTAAACTGTTCTAGAGGAATTGAAAAGTAGGGAAGTTATGTTAAACTTGTATAGAACCTTAGTTCGACCACACTTGGGAGTACGGTGTATAGTTCTGGTCTCCAAATTACGAAAAGGATATAGAGGCACTGGAGAAGGTGCAAAAAAGATTTACAAGGATGATACCAGAACTGTGAGGTTATAACTATTACAAAAGACTAAACAGGCTGAGGCTCTTTTCTCTAGAAAAGAGAAGGCTGAGGGGTGACCTAATAGAGGTCTTTAAAATTATGAAAGTGTTTGATAGGGTAGACGTACAGAAGATGTTTCCACTTATGAGGAAGTCTAAAACTAGGGGCCATAAATACAAGATAGTCACTAATAAATCCAGTGAAGAATTCAGGAGAAACTTCTTTACCCAGAGAGTGGTTAGAATGTGGAACTAGTTGAGGTGAATAGCATAGATGCCTTTAAGAGGAAGCTAGATAAACACATGAGGGAGAAAGGAATAGATGGATATGCTGGAAAGGATTAGATGAAGTAGGGAGGGAGGAGGCTCATGTGGAGCATAAACACCGGCACGGACCAGTTGGGCTGAATGGCCTGTTTCTATGCTGTAAATTCTATGTAACTCTACGTAAACCCCAAGGCTTGTAATCAAGTTCTCGCTTTTCTTTTCCCTAATACCGTACACAATATATTCAGGGTTTTATTTTTATTTGTAGCTACATCTTTAAATGTCGTTTTGTTATTAATCTACAGGCTTGCAAAGTAGAGATGCGGCGATATCGAAGCATTATTACTAATAACTATGTCAAATTTGAAGGTAAAGAGCATTGAGTAACTGGCATGAAAGATCACAAGAATTCCTTTGACCTTTGCTGGTACCAATGTTCATACATTGATCCTATGTATTCCCTCACCTCCTAATACCAGTACCATGAATCTGTTAAAATGAAACAAGCTTGTTGCACCTACTGGCCTCTTCCCTCTTCCTATTGCTGAAAACTTCAATTCTCGAGAGTACACTGTTAAGCTGCAGATATATAACAGTAACATTCCAAACGAGTGATGTAATTGCCTAGCCTCTTCAGTCCAGAGAGTCAGGTGGTTTACATAATAACCCCAATGTTACGAGTATGGTTTGTATTTCTAGCGAATGACCCCACTCAGAAAGGGGGTTACCATATTTGCCATCACACTAATGTCCTTGAAAATCTTGAGGTCGTTCAATGTTGCATAAGAAAAGACTTGCATTTACATTGTGCCTTTCACGACCTCAGGACATCCCAAACCGCTTTACAGTCAATGAAGTAGTTTAGAAGTGTAGTCATTGTTTTAATGTAGGAAAGAGACTTTCAGGTATTGATAAATCTACTGAGTAAGACTCCTGATGTAAGAGAGGTTATTAAGTTAGAGCTCCCTGATTATTCAGGTTAGCACATAACAGATCTATACAAGCCAAAAGGTCGGTTTCAAACTCTCATGCCCTCTAAATCTATACAACAATTGGCCTGAGTGCCCCATGGGCTTAGATTGGGGGTATGGGTTCTCCATTCTTATGCCCCATCTATTGCAGCTCATCCTGGAAAGGGGATGTGTAGCAAGGATAGGTTGAGGTCAGTTTGATTCACCCTCACACCCTTCCCTCCAGGTCAAAGAGCCTACAGAATTATATAGAATGGACAGCACAGAAACAGGCCAAGGGGCCCAAATGGTCTATGCCAGTGTCTATGCTCCACACAAACCTACTCTCACTCTACTTCATCTAACTAGGGAAAATAAACTGGAAAAATTTACTGATAAAGAAAGAAATAGAACAACAGTGGGAAACATTTAAAACAGCGATCAAGAGAGTCCAGGAGAAATATATCCCACTAAAAAGCAAGAACAAACTAGCCAGTAATGACACACCATGGATGAATAAAGAACTACGGGCAAAACTGAAACTAAAGAAATAGGCATCCAGTAAGTACGTAGATAACAAAGGAGAGGATGACAAAAGGAAATGCAAAAAGATTAGAAGAGAAGTCAAAAAAACAATTAGGAAGACAAAAAGAAACCACAAAATTAAATTATCAAAGAATATCAAAAAAAGAGTGAAGTATTCTACAGACTCAGAAATAACAAAAGAAAAATCAGAATAGGGCCACTAGGAATACACACAATAAACTCATTTGCAATGACGGTGAAATAGCAGAAATATTAAATAATTACTTTGCTTCAGTACTTACCAGGAAGACTAATATGGTGGATATGACATAAGAGATCAAAAAAGATGTAAAGACATTCAAGATAGAAAGGGGGAAGATAATTGATAAACTAACCAAACTTAGAGGATAAGACCCCAGGTCCAGATGGATTGCATCCGCGCCTACTAAAAAGAAGTTAGTAGTAGTGCCGGAGGACTGGCGGACAGCTAATGTGATTCCTGTATTTAAAAAGGGAGATTGGTCTATAGTTCCCTGGACTTGTTCAATCAGTTTAACGTCGGTGGTAGGACAGATAATGAATCCGCGCTCAAAGATGTAATAGAGAAACATCTAGAAACCAAAAATACAATAAAAGAATAGTCAGCATGGATTTCAAAAGGGAAGGTCATGCTTTACCAACCTTATGGAATTCTTTGAAGAAGTAACAGAAAGCAGAGACAAGAGCAATGCAGTAGATGTAATACATTTGGATTTTCAAAAGGCCTTCGATAAGGTACCACATAGTAAACTCATGACTAAGGTTGGAATCAGGGGACAAGAAGCAGAATGGATAGCGAGCTGGCTACAAAACAGAAAACAGAGAGTAAAGATAGTTACTCAAACTGGCAAAAGGTGGGAGGTGGTGCTCCACAAGGATCGGTGCTGGGACAACTGTTGTTCACCATATACATAAACAATTTGGATTCAGGAATCAGAAGTACAATTTCAAAATTTGCAGACGACACCAAATTGGGGGGTATAGTTAATACTGAGAAGGGCTACGACAAAGTACAGGAAGACATTAATAAACTTGCAGAATGAGCGTGTAATTGGCAAATAAATTTCCATATAGATAAGTATGAGGTGATTCATTTTCCAAGGGGTATGTGGCCTCAATTATTCCTACCAAAATGTGAGTCTAAACGAGGTAGAGGAGCAGAGGAATTTGGGATACAGATACAGGTACAGATACACAAATCACAAAGTAGCGACGCAGGTTAATAAGACCATTTTTAAAAAAAGCAAACCAAGCACCGGGGTTCAATTCTAGAGGGATAGAACTGAAAAGCAGAGAAGTTATGTTAAACTTGTGCAGAAACATGGTTAGACCACACGGAGTACTGCGAACAGTTCTGGTCTCCACATTATAAAAAGGATATAGAGGTACTGGACAAGGTGCAAAAAAGATTTACTAGGATGATACCAGAAATGAGAGGTTATACTTCTGAGGAAAGATTGAATAGGCTGGGGCTCTTTTCTCTAGAAAAGGAGAAGACTAAGGGGTGAGCTGATAGAGGTCTTTAAGATTATGAAAGGGTTTGATAGGATAGACAGAGAAGATGTTTCCACTTGTGGGGGAGACCAGAACTAGGGGCCATAAATATAAGATAGTCACTAACAAATCCAATAGGGAATTCTGGAGAAACTTCATCCAGAGAGGGGTAAAAATGTGGAACTTGCTACCATGGGGAGTAGTTGAGGCGACTAGCACAGATATATTTAAGGGGAAGCTAGATATACACATGATGGAGAAAGGAATAGAAGGATATGTTGATAGGGTTAGATGAAGAAGGGCAGGAGGAGGCTCACGTGCAACATAAACACCAGCATGGACCTGTTGGGCCGAATGGCCTGTTTCTGTGCTGTACATTCTTGGTAATTCTTTGTAACGCAATGCACTTTTTTTTAAAGTTTAAATAATGTTTTGTCTATATAGCAAATTCCCCAAAGATGTGGAAATAAACAGGCTGGTTCAGCCTCAAAGTGGTCAGGGAGAGGGAAGAAATCAGTGGTTAGGGAATGGAGTTTGTGGCAGAGGCTGAAGAGAATGGCTTCGGTCAGCCCAAAATTTAATACAGGCACGAGGGGCCGAATGGCCTCCTTCTGTGCTATATCATTCTGAGGAATAGACACTTTAGCAATGTGCTGGAAGGTGCCCAGCACCTGAGGAATTGCATCCAAGCACCAGCCAGTACTTTCAGGAGTAGTATAGAAAATTGGACTGTGATGGAGGGTGCCGTAAATAAGCACATTAGAGTTGGAATCTCAGTGAAGAGTGCGGTGTTTACAATGGCAACAAGAACCCAGATACCAACAGTGCAGAAACTGCCCGAGAACTGGTTATGTAAAATGGAGGTTCACTACTGATTCACCTAAATCACAGAAACATAGCAGCAAATCTCCAAAGCTACTTTCAGGCAGATGACATTTTTATTATTGGGGTGGGGGGGGGGGGGGGGGTGGGGGTGGTGGTAGGTGCATACTTTGGGAGAGAAAGAATGGTAGATACACGTTGTGCGAGGAGGGATAGTAGGTACATACCACCAGAGACCTCTAACGGTCTTAATTTCAAATCCGCTATTGCTGGGATCTAGTTTACCCCCCAAGCTCCATGATTCATGGCAAAGCTTCAGGATTTTGGTCTAAACACACATAGAAAACCAAGCTTCAGCAGCTTTCCTCTATCTTCCTTGTGTTCATCAACAGACCTGCAACTTGTGTAGACAGACACTTAAGATTTTTATCAATTAATGAAGTTTTCCAAAACCCTGCTATGTTATCCTGTCGTTCTCTCTCACTGATAGTTTACTTTGCAATTTGATGTTCATTGTAAAGAATGATCCAGAAGCCAGTCTTGTACCACAAAATGCTGATTTGGCTAATTTTTCCTCCCGCTACCCTATAAAGTGCTCAGAGATGTCTTTCTATACGAAAGGAGCATTGGAGAAATGCTTAACCATTGTAATTTCTTGGAATCTCAGAGTATCTAACCTATGCTGAATCCAACTAAATCCTGCTCTCAAACATAGCTGTGCAGGTAATATTTCTGCTGTAGTTCAACGGCCAATTCTAATCAGCTACAGTAACAAAAACAATTTAATTAAGAGGCACAAAAAACAGCTAAACGATAATGAATATGAGACCATACATCCATTTCTATTTCCTCTGAAATTAAACAAAGAAAGATTTAGGAAAAATGACTTGCAAAGATAAAGAGATGCTATTTGGCTCAGGTTCAACCTCTCCCCAATCTCAGCATCTAATTGCCTTTTGAGTACTGCCGGAATTTTTGCCTGTAATCTCCTTCCCCGAGACCACTCCAGGTATTGATCACTCTGTGCAAGGAAGTACTTTCTGACATCGGTCCCGAACTTATCTTTTACCAGTTTTACTTACTTCTCCTTACATAACTGGTTTAACTTGAACAAGTACTCAGGATTAATTTTTTTATTCCACTTCGATTCTTTACTATGTCTATAAGGTGTATCAATCTAATCAAGTCAATTTCAGGTATCCAAAGTAAACCAATGATCTAGATTATATTTCTGAGAGAGATAACTGTACACCTTACTGTTATTGGCACCCAGTGTCAGGCACTCCTAATTCAGTTTTTTTTACTAATACCTGCAACATACAAAGTCTTCAGTTGCTCTATAATCACTTCCGTGATCGGTACTGGATTTGATTTTTTTTTCCACGAGTCATTAAAATGGCTCAATACTGTAAGTAAAAAGTCACTAAAACATTTAACGACCAGACCCCATGTAACCAAATAGCATTCTATTTTTAATTTTAAACGTGTGGTCTCATGCCCCAATTGCTCACTTGGTAAACCAGGAAGGTCTTGGCTCGGTTCGGAAGCGCCTTGGGACGATTTACTTTGTTCAAGGTGCTCTATAAATGCAAGCTGTTGTTGTTTGCAGTCTGTGCTGATTTAGCTGATCGCTGCTGGGATGAATGTAAAGGAGCTATGATTGGTCTCAGCAATAGGGACGGTAAATCATCCAGGGCTCCTCATTAATATCCAGTGGCCCCTGCTGTTAATGGTGGGCAAGAGCAAGACTGAGTTTAACTGTGATGCCTCTTCCCCCACCCAACCCCATTCCTAAACAATTGAATAGCCTGCCAACAATCAGCTTCGAGGCTCTGGTGAAGAATGACTACTCTGCCCAGGTCATGGAGGTCATGCGGGGCCAGTGGAACTGTACATCAGTCAATAACCCGCAGGAGAAAAAGGAGGGAGAATAGGGAGCGAAAGTTAGCACAATTAAAACTAGCGTCTCAACATTGTGAACGTGTCATTTTCAATTTAGGATTCCAACCAGTGAGGGTACTTCACCATGCAGTTACCCCACCACAGTAATTTTATTATAAATAATCTAGTCACGTGGCAGGAAAATGGAAGGCATGGCTGGAACTTTCCCAGGGTAAACACTGCAGCTACATCTTTAAAAAGGTCCAAGTTAAAGCACACGGCTTTAAGTAAAGCTAAAACTTTAAGCAAATATTTTAGTAAATTAAATTCTAACCCAGCCTTATAAAACAAAAGAGGCTAGAAACAGGATATTTGAGATTACAAAAAGTATAGACCATTTGTTGCAAGCTGTTTTTCAAAACTTCCTCCCCATGAGCTGTGTTACTGAATGTATAAGACATAAATTTTTGAAGGGCAACTGAATTCCCCTTTTAAAAAGGGGACCAAAGTCCAAAGCTTCATAAATTTTAAAAAAAGGATGTTAAGTCATTGTGCATTTTTATCCACCTCGTTACTTTTATGCAACTGATACACAAAGAGAAACTCCCTGTTTAAAATGCACAAACCAACATGCTTGGTCTTTTAAGGGGGCAAGCATGGGATAAAGCTGTTTGGCTTGCAATGAAAAAGATAACGAGATGCTGATTTGCTTTAACTTTTGTCAGATAGAACCAGAGTAATTGAATATCATCCAGTATCAAAGACGTCTTTCACCTTCCTTTATAATAATGAGATGAAGCCAACAAAAAAAAATCAGGTAGGTTTATGGGAGTCACTATATTAACCACAGCAGCTCTTCCAAGTGAAGGATACAAGTGCAGCACTCGATCAATTCCAGGGCATCAGATTAATATTTCAAGGAGTAAAAATGAGCAAACAAGCACTGTCGATAAAACCCTGTCCATTTTTTAAAAAATATTTCACCAGGGAATTGTTTTCCCATTTAAGATTTCCCCTTCATCCATAGAAACTCAGAAATCAAATATTCCAGGATATGAGCCATACATGACAACCATCTTTGTCACTATACACAAGGGGACCTGAAGCAAAAAAAAAACACTGGTAGCTTAATTTGGGATTTATTACATCATGGGGTGGGGGGGGGGGCGGGGCAAGTGGGAACAAACACACATTGATACAGAAATACACACATGTATAATTTTTAAAACCCACCAAAAAGGGGCATTTTTCACATTTCTATGCTGCAAGAAAGCTCCGACAACCAGAGGAAGCATTGTCACAAGAGGATGTGCTGCAGCAGCTTTACTGCATACCAAATACATTTAACAAGTGACCCCATCACAGAATGAACGAGTAATCAAGTCAGGAGCAGATTCTTTCTCCTCCACACGTCCAGTCCTTAATAGAATTTTTACTTTAAAAAGACGTAGATTCCAACCACAGGTCTGTTCAGAATGGTCTCCTCTTGATGAGTTTTAGGAGCACCTTTACAATATTATCAACAAAATAAAAACCCACGCACAACTTATTGCAATTTGAAGCTGTGCTGTCTGAAACACACTCGAGTCTGCCTCTCACCTCGGGCTGCTGTGGAATCTATACTATTTATAGAGCCAACACGTTCAGAAATGCAAACGATTTTATTGTCCACTTATGATGTCCACCTGTCACCAACAGCACAGCATATGTAAAGAGGACGGGTTCAAAAGTGGCAGGACCAGAAGCCCGACCAGGAGAACTGTTCCCTTCCTGAAACAGTTCCAATGTAAATGGGGTAGAAGAGACTATAATTTTTGTTAAACCGTTCATTTAGTTTAGATTGGTGGCTTGCCTTCCGTAGAGATGAAATCCCACCAACACAGTCCCACGGTGTTAAGCATAACATTAGTATGGCGCGCTCCCTATGCATTTCCGATGCATCACAAAAAAGAGGCACAGATGCACTGAAAGGAATAGTAAAAGCGTTTGATTTCTACTCCTCTGGAAGGAGGTGACTCACATGGATTCAACTCTATAGGCAGTAACCTTACTTCGCCTCACCCAAAGTGCCATTCTTCAGGTCGTAGCCCAGATAAACATTTGTGGATAATTCAATCTCAAAGCCCATCACAGTCAAGTCCAACTCAATCCTTACCCAACATCCACATGGAAACTTTTTTTTATTCTTTCATGGGATGTGGGCGGCGCTGGCAAGGCCAGCATTTAATGCCCATCCCTAATTGCCCTAGAGAAGGTGGTGGTGATCCGCCTTCTTGAACCGCTGCAGTCCGTGTGGTGACGGTTCTCCCAGTGCTGTTAGGGAGGGAGTTCCAGGATTTTGACCCAGCGACGATGAAGGAACGGCGATATATTTCCAAGTCGGGGTGATGTGTGACTTGGAGGGGAACTTGCAGGTGGTGTTGTTCCCATGTACCTGCTGCCCTTGTCCTTCTAGGTGATAGACGTCGCAGGTTTGGGAGGTGCTGTCGAAGAAGTCTTGACGAGTTGCTGCAATGCATCCTGTGGATGGTACGCACTGCAGCCACAGTGCGCCGGTGGTGAAGGGAGTGAATGTTTAGGGTGGAGGATGGGGTGCCAATCAAGCGGGCTGCTTTGTCCTGAATGGTGTCGAGCTGCTTGTGTTGTTGGAGCTGCACTCATCCAGGCAAGTGGAGAGTATTCCATCACACTCCTGACTTGTGCCTTGTAGATGGTGGAAAGGCTTTGGGTGGTGTCCTCAGTGTGAAGACGGGACTTTGTCTCCACAAGGACCGTGCGATGGTCACTCCTACCAATACTATCATGGACAGATAGATTGGTGAGGACGAGGTCAAGTAGGTTTCTCCCATGTGTTGGTTCGCTCACCACCTGTCGCAGGCCCAGTCTGGCAGCTATGTCCTTCAGGACTCGGCCAGCTCTGTCAGTAGTGGTGCTACCGAACCACTCATGGTGATGGACATTGAAGTCCCCCACCCAGAGTACATTCTGTGCCCTTGCTACCCTCAGTGCTTCCTCCAAGTGGTGCTCAATATGGAGGAGGACGGATTCATCAGCTGAGGGAGGGTGATAGGTGGTAATCAGCAGGAGGTTTCCTTGCCCATGTTTGACCTGATGCCATGAGATTTCATGGGGTCCAGAGTCAATGTTGAGGACTCCCAGGGCCACTCCCTCCTGACTGTATATATCATTGTACCCCCACCTCTGGTGGGTCTGTCCTGTCACTGGGACAGGACATGCCCAGGGATGGTGATGGAAGAGTCTGGGACATTGGCTGAAAGGTATGATTCTGTGAGCATGGCTATGTCAGGCTGTTGCTTGACTAGTCTGTGGGACAACTCTCCCAATTTTGGCACAAGTCACCAGTCCCCAACAGGAACCACTGGACAGCAAACAGCATTAGTTAACTTTTCCCTCTCTCAAGTCTTATAATATGAGGGTTAATTATAAATGCAATTAGCCTCATTGCCACCACTGCTGAGGTCAGTTAACTCAGCGCAGAACAGGGACCAAACCCAAGATCTTCTCATAGCTCAGCACCAAGTGACAACGCATTTGATCACTGAGCTACCAAGTAGCTCCACTTTCCCCCTTAACGTCCAACAAATAAATGCAACAATCAGAACAGAACAGAAACATTCCATAAAATGTGGTCACTGTCCATTGAAAAGGAAAGACTCAATTCTGTAATAAGATTAATCGATAAATGTTTATCTCAATGCCTTTTATAATATTCCCATCACCATCTACACAATGAGGAGGTTCATACCTCACCAGATTTCATACACTACCTGTGACCACATCAAGCTTGCTTTTATGATGCAGCATGCTCATTCTCTGTGCAATGGGAGCAATGTGTACTCTGGTCAAGCACTTATCACGAACTCCAGGTCATACAACAGAATCTACAATTCCACAAAATCACTGGTGGTGGGGGAAGGAGGAGAAAGTCAGAGGAGGGCTAAATGCAGGTTAGCTCAAGGTAACCAGTGCCTGTAGTCTGTTTGTGCGGACTGCAAATTGACCCAGTCCTATAATCAAGGACAGCAATGAGAATAAAAATAAAACGTCCAAGATTTGCGGTACACTTTTAAAGAGCACAAAGCCCACCCTCCGATTACACAGTAATTACAATTCTGGAGGAGGGCCCAGATTGTGCAGAAACATTCAACACTTTGCACCTATTCCTCATTGCATGATCACAAGATAATTACAGATGAGGAAAGCCAATCTTTCCATCCTAATTCATTCACACAAAGATCTAAAGCCCCACCCTCCAATTTCAGTATCTAAAAGATTTCAGTGTTTTCAGCTCACTGCTCTTCCTGGAAGTTTATACCACACATTGATCACTATGCCTGAAGAAACAATTCCTGGTATCAGTCCTCAATTTACCTTTTACTAGATTGGATCTATGCCCACCTGTCCTATTCTTACCATGTTAAGTACTATTACATATTTCCCTTTCCCAGTCCCTTGACTATCTTATAAACCTCCAAAAGGTCACATCTCAGACACCTCCTTTCCAGGCTGAAAAGCCCAAGTCTCTCCAATCTTTCAACACACTTGCATTTATTTATAAGGCATCAGCCTTGGCTCATTGGTAGCGCTCTCACATTTGAGTCAGATGGCCATGGGTTCAGGCCCCACTCCAGAGACTTGGATTAGCAAAGGAAAAAAAAAGACAGGGTTCTGACATCTGAATATTATATAGTGAGCCCTGCCAAAAAATGTGCATTTACTTCAGGTGATGTTAGGATCAGGCTGTGGTGCATTCCCTTGCAGTCAAATAGCCTGGTAAAACTTACTGTCTAGGCTCATACATTAGGAATGGTCACTTGGGAGGAAGATCCACAGGTTCACCAGAACCTGTGGGACCGAACCCCAGTCAGTCAGAGTCAGTGCCTTGAGGATTGGATTCTTTTATTAAAAAGCCAAGCGATCAAAGTCACTCTCCACACACCTTTCACCCCTGTGCTCGCTGATCTACATTGGCTTCCAGTCCAGCAACGCCTCAATTTTAAAATTCACATCCTTGTTTTCAAATCTCTCCATGGCCTCGCCCCTCCCTATCTCCGTAACCTCTTCCAGCTCTCCACGATCTCTAAGCTCTTCAATTCTGGCCTCTTTCGCATCCCCGATTTTAAATCACTACACTATTGGCAGCCGTGCTTTCAGCTGCCGAGGCCCCTGAGCTATAGAATTCCCTCCCTAAACCTCTCCCCCTTCTTTAAGACGCTCCTTAAAATGTACCTCTTTGACCAAGCTTTTGGTCACCTGTCCTAATATCTCCTTATGTGGCTCAGTGTCAAATTTTGTTTGATAATCGCTCCTGTGAAGCACCTTGGGACGTTTTACTATGTTAAAGGCACAACATAAATACAGGATGTTGTTATAGTTATAGTGAACAGTTCTAATGAAGAGGTCAGAGAGTAGACTGGCTTCTTACCCTTTAGGCCAGTGGATAATACATGGGATGCAAAGACCAAAAAGGGGAAAAAATACATCATTTGAGCTTTTTCTCGAAGATTTAGTACCCTGTTTAATTTTAAATATTGAATGCAGATCAAATTTTTTGAAAAAAGACTGATAAATGGGCATGCAATGTTAAAATTGGATAGCCCGGTGAAGGACAGAATACTTGAGCGTGGTCTTGAGTAGCTTCCAAGCCTTTATTCAGAGATTCCCCTTACACACACCACACCCTAGCTAAGCTCTCTTATAAAAAGGATTCAAGGGAGGCCCAAATTGATAACCCACCACCTGAATACAATTAACACTAATTGATATAAATCATATAATTAACATGCAAAAATTGAACAGATCTCAGTTTTACTGCTAAAACCTAGTATCCAATGCAAACTCTTCCAACTTTTATGAAACTGCTCGATTTTCAATATACTGGGCAAGTTGGGCAACAGTAATTGAGTTCCTCTACAATATCATAATTTTCCCCAGAGGAGCTTTTTCCCTTCGTTGAGGGTTCTATAACAAGGGGACATAGATTCAAGGTAAAAGGCGGGAGGTTTAGAGGGGATTTGAGAAAGAACTTTTTCACCCAGAGGGTGGTTGGAGTCTGGAACTCACTGCCTGAAAGGGTTGTGGAGGCAGGAACCCTCACAACATTCAAGAAGCATTTGGATGAGCACTTGAAATGCCATAGCATACAAGGCTACGGACCAAATGCTGGAATATGGGATTAGAGTAGACAGGGCTTGATGGCCGGCGCGGACACGATGGGCCGAAGGGCCTCTATCCGTGCTGTATAACTCTATGACTCTATGACACCAGATCATAGTACTGCAATTTTAATATCAGGCAGATTAAATTAAAAAAGGTCCCTTTTGAGCAACTCAAGTAAAGCCCAAAAGGTACATTTTAATATAATTACAGGCATTTTACACACCTGTCAACTTCCTTTAACTGAAACACGTGAGACATCATTTTCAATTTCCCCTACCACTACTCCTCCAAACAGCGGAAAGTTTGAAAATAAAAGTTCTTCTTTAGAATTCAGAGTAAAGTATAAAGCATCCAAGGTAAATGCTGAAATAGAATGCTTTTACTAAAGGTACTACTCCATTTAGAGGTCCAAGCAGATGAGAATGCCAATAGAATTCCTGACTTTGATATTGTACTTTGATTTTTTTTAAGCTACTCCAATATTAAAAAAGGATGATATCAGAACCACTGAAAAACAAAATAAATTAGAATATGGAAAAGGTCCATTCATCTCCATTCTCTCTTTAATGTTTCAAAAGGCACTTCTACATTAGAGCTTGTTTAGTTTGCGTCGTCAGGAGAGTGGCCAGGTGCTCGCTTCCCATGTTTACATTGCTAAAAGTGGCTCTCTTATCCTGATCGTACAATCGCAGGCCCTTAAAAGTCTGAGTCTGCACGTCTCACACAGCTCCCCCACAATCCCAACTAAACCAGCAGCAGACGCAATGACATTTTCCTATCGCCGACAGAAGGGAGAATTTCTTTAAGATATATACTTTGAACATTCAGTTCAAAACAAATTTACGTTCAAAAATCCTCAACACGCGAGTAATTAGGACTTGCACTGCCTGCAGCTGTGCTGGAGCCATTAAGCAAAGGAATATGGTACACCATTATTTCCATCGATTCTACCTCTTACCTAATTAACGTCATTTAATTTTTTAAACTTGTGGTGTAAACAGAATACATCATGAAGACTCATGGGATAAAGCCAGGAGCAGGCTGACCCAATAACTAAAAAAGCACCATTTCCCCACAAGTGTTTTCTATTCATATACTGCATTGATTGTTCTGTGAATCACCCATTTACCACCCCAGTTTCCCAGCTATCCAATTAAAAAGGTTCTGTTGCACAATTTCTGACATACTTTTAGGCAAATTTTTCCAAAGGGCACAGTCCATTTACTAATTTACTAATTTGCTTTAAAATTAGTATTTGCCAATAAATGTGAAATGAATTTTACAGTGCAGAAATAGGCTATTCAGCCCAAAAGATTTATGCTGGAGTTTATGCTCCACACGAGGCTCCTCCCACCTTCCCTCATCTCACCTGATCAACATATTCCTCTACTCTTTTCTCCCTCGTGTACTTAGAGCTTCCTCTTAAATGTATCTCTGCTATTCGCCTCAACTACTCCTTGTGGCAGAGAGTTCCACATTCTCACCACTCTCTGGGTAAAGAAATTTCTCTTGAATTCCCTATTGGATTTATTAGTGACTATCTTACATTTATAACCCTAGTTTTGGACTCCCCACAAGTGGAAACATCCTCTCTACATATAACCCCTTCATAATTTCAAAGACCTCCATCAGGTCACCTTGGTCTTCTCTTTTCATTCTCCTTCTGGGGTCGACGAACCTATTATCTGTATCCAGCATTTCAATTTTCATTTTAGACCAGCATCCATGGGTTTTCTGGGTGCTTTTTTCTCCTTCAATTTCCTACTTTGCTAGGGATGAAAAACTATAGTTTTGAGCAGAGACTTGAGATACTGGACCAACTGATACTGGAAAAGAGACTTAAAAGGAGATTTAACATAGATATTTAAAATGATGAAGGGTTTAGACTATGTCCTCTGGCTGTGGAATCAGTTACAAAGGGTCACCAATTTAAAATAGTCGGAGAACGAGGAGAGAGGTCAGGAGAAATTTCTTTACACAGAAAGTTGACTAAGAATGGAATGCTTTGTCATGGGCCGCAGTTGAGGCAGAAACCATTTCATATTTTAGGGGTAGAGGGGATAAACATTTGAAGCAGAGGAAGATACAGGGATATGGGGAGAGTGAGAGGCTGTGGGATTGGTTTCGGATTACTTTAGCAAACAGCTTCCACAGACACGACGGGCCGAATGGCCGCCTATGCTGAACACTTCCACGGTTCCATTTTCTCGCCTCACTCCTTGATTGGATCCCTCACCGCTCTAGCTAGTTGCAAGTTCTTTTAAATGTCTTTCCATTGCCTCACTGAGATGATGTTTTATATTATATAACAATTTGCTGCTTTTCTTTTAAAGGTGGTGTAGATTATTGAACCCACTAACTTCCTCACTGAGAACTTGTGTTTTTGTTCCCCCCTCACTTCTGCAAAATGTTTATCTTTCAGTCTTCAGTTCTGAAGAGCTGTATTCGAAACACTAAGTTTTCTCTACAGATGCTGACTGACCTGCTGTGCATTTCCAGCATTTTTAATCATGGTTTCAGATTTCTAGTATTTGCATTTTTTTTTCTTTTGCTAAAATATATACAGAATGCAACAGGTTTTTTTTAAAAAATATATACAGAATGCAACAGGTTACAATTATGGGAACTGCACTCTTGAAGGCAGTATTCAGATAACTGAATGTTAGCTGTACGGTCCATTTATCAGAACAGAATGCGATGGGGCCCATCACTGTCAAACTTGCTGTTTAAGCTACAAGATGTGGGTTTTCATGCCATGAAATGTGAGTTTTTAATAGGGTCTTTGCCAAAATAGGAAACTTAAAACAGGGGAGAAGCTAACATTGTACAGTGCTAATATTTTGCAGTTAGTGGAATCTCTCCCTGACCACATTTCCTTTTACTCAAGAGGACCCTCATCAGACAATAAATAAAGTGGAGCTGACTGCATATGTACATGGATATAATCTATTAAAATATATTTTTAAAAATACAAGCAAGCATCCCTCAAGTGGAACAAGGTGGTGCAGTGGACAAGCACTGTTCTAACGACATTGCTGTGGGAAATAGAAAAATTCAGTGTTGCAGTAGAGGGTGAAATTGCAATTAAAGATATTGGTGGATAATTATAAAATGAGCTCCACTCGGTATCTGACCATTCAATATTTGACCTGGCAACATTTGATGTTGGAACTGGGCACAATTTAGAAAAGTGCTCCATTCCTAAGCATCACACCTTGATTGTTACAGAACAACCATGAAGATTGTTGTTCTCTCCCCTCTTCTCCTGAAGGTGCTACCTCACATTAGGGTACAGTTCCGAGGGAGTAACTAGCGCACCACTACTTCACTCACATGCTTATACAGCAAGTGCCAGCAAGCTATTTCATCCTGGAAGGTATCCAATCCTGTTCTCACTAACAATTCGCACGTGCCTTTCCAATAGTGGTCGCTGGACGGTTATCCAGTCTGATTTTACCCCTCCCTAATCTAGAGGTGCTGAAGCACCTCTATGCCACCTCATGTTGGCTGAGATTAGCCAAAAGCACAGATTGGGAATCAATCTGGGACCTTTTGTCTGTATGTCACTGCACAGAGCAATACATTTATTCAGAAAGTCACAAAGGAGCTCAGCCAAAAATACTTCAGTTACAATGTGTAAAAGTCAATGATAACCTTTAATTTTATTGCCAAAATGAGAGTGTTCAATGATAGTGTTTCACTGACATCGAGAGTTAAACCTCAGGTAATCTGTTCAACCTGGAAAGGTGTATATTGAAAGAAAGGGAGCCATTAACCATATGGTGCAGATTTGGAATTTGAGCTTTGATAAGGGACTCATTAACTATCACAAAGTAATGAGCAGGTTAGTTCTGCTCTCAATCACATCGAAGCAGCTGAAGGCAGTTAAAAGGTGTTTACAGCAAAGTTATTACAACACAAAAGAAAATTGTATTTCATGACAACAAAATTGCTTTTAATAGTTTTCAAGTTAACAAGTGTGATGCAGTAGGAGTTATTTCTAATTAGAGTCATACCAGGTCGAGTTGTCAGTGACATAATAACTAAGAAACCCCAACCGCCTCAGGTACCCAACAGTTTTTGCCATGGAGCAATTAGACACAGGGAAGGTGCTGGGGACACGCAGAGGAAAAATCACCCATGGTTCATCTCAACTATCTCCCAGCGCACAGCTGAGCAGTATTAGTATTTTTTGTTTCATCATTCCACCACTGGTGGCCATGTCTTCAGCTGTTTAGGCCTTAAGCTCTAGAATTTCCTCCCTAAACCTCTCCTCCTTCAGACCAAGCTTTTGGTCAGCTGTCCTAATGTCTCCTTATGTGGCTCAGTGTCAAATTTTGTTTGGTAACGCTCTCGTGAAGCGCCTTGGGATGTTTCACTACATTAAAAGGCGCTATATAAATGCAAGTTGTCGTTTTTCTTGTAGTGAGTCACCTACCTGGCCTCTTAACCAGTGAATAGAGACAGCTTGTGAGAAAGGGAAAAGTGTACCAAGTTAAATGTTCTCAACTGGTTTAACAGTAGAGCTATGATTGGTCTCTGCACCTCTGGCTGATGGAAGCTTGGGGGGATGGGGTGCTCAGCCAGGATACCCACAGAATATCCACTCTTGATGAATATCCCAGTCACCCCTACTACAAAGTGTACTTGTGCATACACATCACATTAGGGCAGGGTCAAGTTTGGCTGTGGTCCTCCCATGACCAAGTAGCCAGATGACACTTATTGTCCAGGGTCTCAAGAACTTTCACTTAAGAAAGGCACCAAAGGCCTGCCACCATCCATGGGGAGAGTAAATGCCTTCAGAAAAGGACAGAGGAGGAGAGAAAATGGAGGAAAAGTAACAAGTGTTCAAATCTGGGTTTGATTTCCAAATTCTACTGGTTGCAGATATCAGCCAGTGATATGGGGATGGACCAAGCAGTTTTACTCTCAGCAATGGAGTTGGGGTCTGGGGGAAGAGAACAATTTCACCCGTAGACTACCCATGACTAGACCTGGAAACTTAAATACTAAAAGGGATGCTACTGCTTTCTGGGAAGGACATTGTCTGCTATTGCAAATGAAGCTTTTGCAGGAAGTGATCCATTTTTAAAAATAAACTTTGGAAAAGATTCCAGTATTAAGGACAAGTGAGTATTTTACACTCTGCACGCAACACATTTTACACAGAAGCAATGAGAAAACTCAACAGGTGTGGGTGATGGAGGCTGTTTAGAGGTGACCTAAAACCAGAAAACTGGGCAACAAAAATTGCTGCAGCATCAGTTTCTGAACTAAGGGTAGAATCTGTGCTTAAACATGCTTGCAGGTCCATGCGGCTCATCACTATTCTGAGGCCTTCTGCCAGGCCTTGGATGAAGCAGTATTTTCAGAGATTCATCAGCAAGCACAATTCACAACAGGGTCTAAGTTCACCCAGTGATAGTGGATCACTTCTCAGTACTCAGAGGGTTAAATTCCCACCTTCCTTTGTGTCCTCACCTCCCACTTTTAGATTCCTTTCAATAGGGAACACGAACGAGGCAAATAAAACGGGTTACAAGCAATTATCTCTTTATATGGGAAAATGTCTCACAAAACGACAAAATAATGCATGTGTTTCTCCCCCCCGCCCCCCACCCTCAAGCAAATGATTTCTGTTTAACATTTACATCCTTAAATTTAAGGTCTGTTACAGAATGCAAACCACACAGAACTCTTTACAAAAAAAACCTAGTGCATTAGGCGAGCCAAGGCTGCATGTTAAAATAATACTTTTCACTGCATGATTCAACACATCAAAGCAAAAGGCATGGTACAGGACCGGGGGGAAGAGAAGCAAGGAGTAAATAAATAATAAATAGAAATCTTGCCTTTTCTGACATGATGCTTTATTTCCCTTGAACAGACTGGCTCACTGTACAACAGTAACATTCTTTGAAGTTATTTCAACATTCAATACTTTCAACTCCCACTTTCCTCTGCATCCCTCTCTCTCCCACCCCCCCCCCCCCCCCCCCACCAACCTTAAAAAGTGCTGGGACACACATCAAGTTATTCGGGGGCTGATTCTACTTCAGTTGATAATCTATCCGAATGCTTAGTGCTGGCCCTGCTAAAGCTGTACCCATGATTATACTACCAACAGTATCAGAGATATCAAATTGTAAAACTGCAGTGTTTATTTTCTTGGCGCTGATCTTTTTGCAAACGAAAAGTCACCTGAAAAGCAGAGTGTGTAGAGCTGGGACTGCAGGTGGCACAGCAGAGCAATTAGCTTCCTGATGTGTCAGCCATGGCTCAGGAGGTAGTGCTCTCGCTCTGAGTCAGAAGGTTGTGGGTTCAAGCCCCACTCCAGAGACTTGATGTACAAAATCCAGGCTGACAGTACTAAGGGTGGGCTGCACGGTCGAAGATGCCATCTTTTGGATGAGGCATTAAACCTGCCCTCCCAGGTGGATGTAAAAGATCCCACAGCACTATTTCAAAGTAGAACAGTGGCCAATATTTATCCCTCAACCAACATCACAAACAGATTATCTGGTCGTTATCACATCGCTGTTTGTGGGAGCTTGCTGCATGCAAATTGGCTGCAGCATTTCCTACATTACATCAGTTACTACACTTCAAAAAGTACTTAATTGGCTGTAAAGCACTTTGGGGCATCCTGGGGATGTGATCAGCACAATATAAAAGCAAGTTTCTTTCATTCATAGGAGCCCACAGTGTGGATTTTGGGGGAAGGATGGAAAAAACCAGCTGAATGTCTGCAGAGGAAGGTTAAGTAAGTGACCACCAGTTAGTTACAGAGCAACATCTTTCTGCCTTTGTCAGTTGGGGGGAGGACTCGTGTAGAGCTGAGAGACAAGGGAGGGAAAATATGGAATACATCACTGATTTCCCCCAATGGCTTAGTAGGGAAGTGCACCATCTGCTGAGCCATACAGACCAAGTTAGCTAATCTCATCCTCATCCAGTGCATCAGTTGAAGGTGCTACATTGGCCACAGCCGCCTTGAGAAAAGGAAGTGGGAAAAATTAGCCAGAGTTCCTGCTCCTGATTGCTATTCAGTGATTCCTGCTAGAAGGTATGCATGTTCAAGAGAACACAGGACAAAACGCTCCCATGGTCTAATCACCAGATGACACCCAAGGCTCACGCATGAAGAGTGGCCTCTTGGGTGAGGTACCAGAGGGTTGCCAGTTCTTGTGGAACTGAACCCCAGCATAAGTCAGAACTCAGAGAAAATGCCATACCCAGCAATTATTTTTAAAAGTTTTTTTTAAGAACTCACTTATGTAGCATCCTTCACATCAGAAAGACGTCTCAGTCAGAACAACTTGAAATAGATGGAAAATAAAAACATGGATATGCAGTAGAAAGGAGAGAACAGGCAAATGGAATTAGAGGGGAGGCCCAAAAAGAGTCGAAATGGGCTAGAAGAGCAATGGGATCTCAGGGTACAGATACACAAATCACTAAATATAGCAATGCAGGTTAATAAGGCCATAAAAAAGGCAAACCAAGCAGTGAGGTTCATTTCTAGAGGAATAGAATTGAAAAGCAGAGAAGTTATGTTGAACTTGTATAGATCCTGGTCTCACTATTATAAAAAGGATGTAGCGACATTGGAGGAGGTGCAAAAAAGATTCATAAGGATGATACTAAAACTGAGGATATACCCATCAGGAAAGACCACAAAGGCTGGGGCTCTTTTCTCGAGAAAAGAGAAGGCTAAGAGATGACCTGATAGAGGTCTTTAAAATAATGAAAGGGTTTGATCGGGTGGATATTGAGAAAATGTTTCCACTTGTGAGGGAGTTCAAAACTAGAGGTCATCAATGTAAGACAGTCACTAATAAATCCAATAGGGAATTCAGGAGAAACTTCTTTATCCAAAGAGTGGTAAGAATGTGGAACGCGCTACCACAAGGAGTAGTTGAGGCAAATAGCATAGATGTGTTTAAGGGGAAGCTAGATAAGCACTCAAAGGAGAAAGGAGAAAGGAATAGAAGGTTACACTGATAGGGTTAGATGAAGTAGGGAGAGAAGAGGCTCATGTGGAGCATAAATGCTAGCATAGACCATTTGAGCCGAATGGCCTGTTTCAGTGTGGTAGACTCGATGTCCACTCTTTTACAAAGAAAAATGCTTCGAAAAAAGGTTTTGAAACCAGGAACCGAGGAGGTATGGGAGAGGGATTAGGAGGGCGGGTTCTAGAGAGCAGGGTCACAGTGGCCGAAAGAGTATCTACGAGTGGTGGACTGAAGAGAACAGGGAACAAACAGCAGTCCTGTGTCAGAGAGTGAGGGGTGTGAGGGTATTCATATATAGGGTGGGGTAAAGGAGCAGACACAGTTGAATGATGAGGATTTAAAAACTGATGTGGATGTACACAGCTGTGAGTGGAGCCTGACATGAACCAGGGTGATGGAAGTGCAGGGCTTTGAGCAGTAAGGACACAGAATGTGACCTTCTAAAGAGGATGGAATTGGGGAGTTTGACTAGGACAGCACAAGAGAACTCGAGCCCGGAGGCGATAAAGGCTCAGATTAGAGTCGCAGTAGCTGTGGGCAGGTGGAGTGGAGGTAGCTAGTGCTACTGTTAAGACAACTAAGCTTCACAACAAACAACTCACTAAGGTTCCATGCTGCCATACCACACCTGAGCTGCCAATCAGGGAGGGTGTTGTAGTTAAGAGGAGGGTTGACAGAGCCAACCAGAACTGCTTCAAGTTTTGCTTACGTTGAGTTGGAGGAAGTTTTGACCCATTCACGATTTGACGTTGGGCGGCAAGTTGGAGCCAATGAATTGCTCTGAAATCAGAATAGGCAGCAGAAAGGTAAAGCTGGATGTCATCAGCACATATAATGGAACTGATCTCCTGTCCAGGTGATGTTACCAAAGGACAGCATATAGATGGTGAAGAAGAGGGGACCAAGGGTGGAACCGTGGTGACTATGCAGGCAAAGGAAGAGAAGCTATTGTTAGATAGATCAATGACGAATTGCATTTATATAGCGCTTTTAACGAAGTAAAACATCCCAAGGCACTTCATAGGAGTGTTAACAAACAAAATTTTGACACCGAGCCAAGTAAGGAGATATTAGGATAGGTGATCAAAAGTTTGGTCAGAGGTAGGTTTTACGGAACTTCTTAAAAGGGGGAGAGAGGTGGAAAGGTTTTGGGAGGGAATTCCAGAGCTTAGGGTCCTAGCAGCTGAAGACACAGCCACCAACGGTGGAACGATGAAAATCGGGAATACGCAAGAGGCCAGAATTGCAAGAGCGCAGAGATCTCGTCATCTTTGGGACAAGGAGGTGGTTTGGATGAGGGTAGAACGTGGGGAGAGGTCCTACACTGACCTGATCACCCTAACCTAAAAACATACCCAACAGCAACAGTGGGTGGAGCATGGAAAATTCTATTCCTGCTCCGTGTGTGGAAAGGGATTCATTCAGTCACAGCACCTACTGAGACACCAATTTGTTCACACTGATAGGAGACCTTTTAAATGTTCTGACTGTGAGAAGAGCTTTAAGAGCAAATGGGAACTGCTGATATATCATCAACGCACTCACACTGAGGAGAGGCCGTTCACCTGCTCCATGTGTGAAAAGGGATTCACTCGTTCATCCCACCTTCTGACACACCAGCGAGTTCACACTGGGGAGAGGCCATTCCCCTGCTCCATGTGTGGGAAGGGGTTCACTCATTCATCCAACCTGCGGAGACACCAGCGAGTTCACCTGTGACTGCAGGGGTTGGATTCTGCTGTTAATCACATCCAGGACTGAACCATGTTGGGGTTTGTTTTTGATGTTAATAACCCCTAGAACTGGGCTGGAGTTTAATATTCTGGATACATATTAAATGAGGTAGAAGATCAGCCATGATCTTATTGAATGGCGGAGCAGGCTCGAGGGGCCATATGGCCTACTCCTGCTCCTATTTCTTATGCTCTTAACGCAGCAATCTCTCGGTCAACACAGAAAAATAGCTGCACAATGAAACAATGCAGCACATTAGCATTAATGCATCAATGCATCAACTTATTAAATCATATTAAGAATAAAAAAATAAGTAGATCCAAAACTCACTGGATAAATAGCTGAGAACCCCTGGGGCCACATCTCAATGACTGCTTGGTGATGCTCTATTTGTTTTTGTGAGGAATGCTTCCGCTAAACGTAATCAGGCAGAGACTTGTAAATGTTTAAATTTTTGAAGAGAAGCGTGCAGGCAGTGCCAAGAATCACCACAGACATGACTCATGCAATCTGAAAGGTAAGGCCATAGCTCCCCCGGTACTCGGGGCATACTTCACCACAGCAATTTGGCCCTTACTGCCACCTTTGTTTTAATATAAAGGAAACAGAGGGGAAGGCTAAGATTAAATATAAAACTGTCTGCAATAAATTCCTGCCAATTTGACCTGGGGACACAGGGTCTGGGGAAGAGGAGGAAGAGATTCAAACAAACATTAAGTCACTAAATGCCACTTCCCGTGGTAGCACAATTTTCATCAGCGATACTAATCTGGGTTCATTACTACCGCGCAAAAAACAGAAGTCTATGCGAGCAGTACAGTGAACATGGCTTGTGACAATCCAAGAGATTAGAATATAAGCCCAGAGATCAGGACAACCATCTATAGTGGATGCAGTTTTGGAGGGGGGGGGGGGGTGCAGAAGAGCATATGGGTTACTCAAAGACACCCATCACGAGGATCCCTTGATGGCACGGTGGATAATTAGCATTGTATGGTCTAGTACTGAGCCATATAAACCAGAAGGTGCCAAGTTCTAGATCTGGCCTGTGCTGAAGTAGAGGATTGCAGCTAGAGCAACTATAGGCTGAAAAATGCTGAACCCAGGCTATCAATTTGCAGAGAACCATTTGGGCTCCTTTGGACAACTTAAATGAACCTAAAAGAGAACAAAGTCCAAAGATACATGATTACAAGTTTCTCAATTTACACAGGTGATTGTTAAAACTGAATGTTTCAAATTTTTGAAAAAGCATTTCTGTTCTATTCAGTGAAATATTTTAAGAGCTGACTGTGTGCCTAACAAGAGTGGGCTCCTGCTTGAAAACACTTTCAATCATCTTACCTCAGCACAGGCCAGGTCTAGAACCTGGGACCTTCTGGTTAAACGGCACTGATGCCGCTTGCATTACACCAAGTGGCACACGCACATTGTGTAGACTCATCTTTGTACACAAGAAGTGCAACACATCAGATAAGTAACAGTCCATTAACACTTGTCTCAATTAACAGATTTGTTTTTCTGGTGCTAACCTCAGTGTGAAGAAGTCTGTGTGAACGTTGAGCATTGGAAAGAGATTCAAGAGGTAAATGTCGACAACAACTTTGTGTTACTACAGTAACCGCATTCTTTGAAAAACCTTTAATTATTGTATGATCTTGGATAGTTTTCTATATACTAATAAACTACAGCTTTCAGTATGAGATACAAGCCAAATCGCATTTTGTAAATCGAGGAGCACGTTATGTGGGATCTCAATCGCAGAGAACGATGATGGATCACAGCATCATAATTAGCTTTTGCTATTCACCCCTCTTCTCCTGATGGTAGGGCCTCATACCACGGGCATATCTGAAATCAGCAAACTCACAGGTAAAGGATCCAACCTCTGATCCCCTTCAACTGTATGGCTCCATAACAACACAGTGTACTGACTGAGCAATCGAAGGAGCTCAACCATATAATTTCCAGACTGAAATATGGCATCAGTTATTAGTCAATAAAGCATTCTTCTAATTGCAGGCTTGAGGTCACGCAGATCCCTCTTCCAAACACTACACGCTGGGTAGTGCAACACATCCAGCCCCCACCACACAGCGGCCATAGATTCAAAGTATCATAGCATTAATAATATTCTGCATCACTGGCACTTCCTATCTCATTATAACATCAGCCTTCAGAAATTGATGAAGGGAGGGGTTTAAACACGTCAGAGTTTTAACCCCTCATTAAATACACCAGAAACAAAGCTGCAATATTCTTAGGATGATGGACTTAATTGCATCCAACCCTAGCCAAGCCAGAGCGGACATCCTAGATATTCCTCAAAGACGACAGGATTTCAAATCGATCTTCAACAAACTGCTTTCAGTTCAGGACATTGTGCAGCTCTCAAACAAATCACCTATCTCCAAGGTGCACAGGTTCTATTACTCCACACACAGTGAAAGGGGGCTGCTGCATTACTGAAGTGTTGTTTTAACCTGGTTTTGAATAAATTAGAAACTTGTTGAGCCATAGAAGGACAGGAGCTGTTTGAGCAAGGTGACTGGAAAGATGTTGGCTTGCACTGCTTGCAGCTTCTAACACATTTGCAAAGTGGTTTGAAACTGGTAGACCCTGCAACCTGCTCGCACATGTACAGAATACCTCAGCAGCTGAAACGGTGCTCGGCTTGGGCAAGTTTTACCCGGCATGCGATGCAAACCTCTCAAGACTGCACCACAGCAAATCTGCAGAAAGAGCCGAGCTCACACCAGAGTCTTCCTAAAATAAAATATAATCCAGTCACAGCTCAGTAAACTCACTTGCACCCTCATCAAAAACACCATTAGTATTCTGCGAATCATACCCTCTGCTTTTGTCTTGTCCTAATCTCCTTAATCCGCAAAGAATAGGGGGGGAAAATCCATTGCTTGATTTACATATGATGCCTTTTTAATAAAAAAAGGCACATTCGATGATTAGAAGTTTTATGTGCACACTCTTTTAGGAGATGAGCTTGAAATTTATGATATCTGCTCATCAAATTTAAAATCAAAATTAACGCAATCATTTTTTTAAAAAACATCTCAAAAGTAAAACAAACGTTCACTGCAATATTGACATGAGCATAGGCTTACCTCTACCTCCACAAAGTATTGCAATAAAATTTAACTTTGTCAATTGAACCCCATTGTTCCAACTCAAGCAAGTCACCATTGTGAACACAAAAATTAAAACGCATCAATTCAACAGAGATAGGTTATTTCTCATTGGCTTGGTGTGGCGTTTTGGTCAGAAGCTGCTTTGCATTACACAACTGGTATCAAGGGCAAATTCTCAATCCCAGCTGGGCTGACAAAGTGCCCCATATATCAGAGACAGGGCACTTCAACCAGTAGCACAGCTAACACAACAGAGGCAATGTCACAGGAGAAGCTTTCTTGCCGTATCTCTCGGTGAGGAACGGTATATGATGCAGGTAACTGGAGGATCAATAGAGACATGACTTCCTTTCTCCTCTTCAAAAGGAGGAATCATAGGATCATAGAAAGGTTATAGCACGAAAGGAAGCCGTTCGGCCCGTCGCGTCCGTGCCGGCTCTATGCAAGAGCAATCCAGCTAGTCCCACTCCCCTGCCCTATCCCCGTAGCCCTGCAAATTTTTTCCTTTCAAGTACTTATCCAGTTCCCTTTTGAAGGCCATGATTGAATCTGCCTCCACCACCCCCTTGAGCAGTGCATTCCAGTTCCTAACCACTCGTGTAAAAAAGTTTTTCCTCATGTCACCTTTGGTTCTTTTGCTAATCACCTTAAATCTATGTCCTCCGGTTCTTGACCCCTCCGCCAATGGGAACAGTTTTTCTCTATCTACTCTGTCTAGACCCTTCATGATTTTGAATACCTCTATCAAATCTCCTTGCAACCTTCTCTGTTCCTGTATGCTTTTTTAACCGCTTTCTCAACCTGCCCTGCCACCTTCAACGATTTGTGCAAAAATACCCCCAGATCTCCCTGTTCCTGTACCCTTTTTAAAGTTGTGCCCTCTAGTTTATATTGCCTCTCCTCGTTCTTCCTACCAAAATGTATCATTTCGCATTTTTCTATATTAAATTTCATCTGCCATGTGTCCGCCCATGCCACCAGCCTGTCAATATCCTCTTGAAGTCTATCACTATCCTCCTCACTGTTCACTACCTTTCCAAGTTTTGTGTCATCTGCAAATTGTGAAACTGTGCCCTGTACGCCCAAGTCATCAATATATATCAAGAAAAGCAGTGGTCCCAGCGCTGAACCCTGAGGAACACCTCCCCTCCAGTCCAAAAAACAACCATTCACCACTACTCTGTTTCCTGTCCTTTCGCCAATTCTGTATCCATGTTGCTACTGCTCCCTTTGTTCCATGGGCCGCAATCCTACCATGCAGCACTTCAAACGCCTTTTGAAAGTCCATGTACAACACATCAACTGCATTGCCCTCATCTACCCTCTCTGTTACCTCATCAAAAAACTCTATCAAGTTAGTTAAACATGATTTGCCTTTAACAAATGCGTGCTGGCTTTCCCTAATCAATCCACACTCGTCCAAGTGACTGTTAATTCTGTCCCGGGTTATCGATTCTAAAAGTTCCCCCACCACTGACGTTAAACTGACTGGCCTATAGTTGCTAGGTTTATCTTTACACCCTTTTTTGAACAAGGGTGTAACATTTGCAATTCTCCAGTCCTCTGGCTCCACCCCGCTATCTACAGATGTTTGGAAGATTATGGCCAGTACCTCCGCAATTTCCCCCCTTACTTCCCTCAGCAACCTAGGATGCATCCCATCTGGGACCGGATGACTTATCTACTTTAAGTTCAGCTAGCCTTTCTAGTACCTCTTCTTCATCAATTTTTAGCCCATCCAGTATCTCAACTATATCTTCCTTTACTGAGACTGGCAACATCTTGGTAAAGACAGATGCAATGTACTCATTTAGTACCTCGGCCATCCCCTCTGCCTCCATGAATAGATCTCCTTTATGGCCCCTAATCGGCTCCACCCCTCCTCTTACTACCCGTTTACTGTTTACATGCCTGTAGAAGACTTTTGGATTCCCTTTCATGTTGGCCACCAGTCTATTCGCATACTCTCTCTTTGCCCCTCATTTCCTTTTTCACTTCCCCTCTGAACTTTCTATATTCTGCCTGGTTCTCACTTTTGTTATCAACTTGACATCTATCATACGCCCTTTTTTTCCGTTTCATCTTACTCACTATCTCTTTTGTCAACCAGGCAGCTCTGGCTTTAGTTGCCCTACCTTTCCGCCTCGTGGGAATGTGCCTAGACTGTACCCGAACCATCTCCTCCTTAAAGGCCGCCCACTGTTCAATTACAGTTTTGCCTGCCAATCTATGATTCCAATTTACGTGGGCCAAATCAGTTCTCATCTCATTGAAATTGGCCTTCCTCCAATTGAGTATTTTTACTTTAGAATGGTCCCTGTCCTTTTCCATAGCTACTCTAAACCTTATGATACTATGATCACTGCTCCCGAAATGCTCCCCCACTAACACTTGCTGCACTTGGCCCGCCTCATTCCCTAGAACCAAGTCCAGTAACGCCTTCTGCCTCATTGGGCCGGAAACATACTGATTAATAAAGTTCTCCTTAACACATTTCAAAAATTCCTCCCCCTCTTTGTCCCTTATTATTATTGTTATCCCAGTCTATATTAGGATAGTTGAAGTCCCCAGTTATCACTACTGTATAGCTTTTGCACCTCGATAATTTCCCTGCAAATTTGCTCCTCTATATTCTTCCCACTAGTTGGTGGCCTACAGAATACACCCACAGTATGTAATGGCACCTCTTATTTCTTAACTTTAACCAAATAGATTCTGCCTTGACCCCTCCAGGACATCCTCTCTCTCCAGTACTGCAATATTCTCCTTAATCAATGTTGCCACCCCCACCTCTCCTTTCTTTCCTTCCCTATCTTTCCTGAACACCTTGTATCCAGGAATATTTAGTACCCAATCCTGCCCTTTTTTGACCCAGGTCTCCATTATCGCCACAACATCATATTCCCATGTGGCTAATGGGGCCTGCAGCTCACCGACCTTGTTTACCTCACTTCGTGCATTTACACACATGCACTGCAAACCAGTCTTCGACTTTCTTGTGCTCTTAGTCTGATCCCACCTAATACTGTACTATTACTTGCTCTAGTGTTATCTTTCTCCCCCGATCCTTGGTGCCCCTTGTTGCTCCTTTCCATTGCTACATCCTGGTGCCCATCCCCCTGCCAAATTAGTTTAAAGCCCCCATAGCACTAGCAAACCTCCCCGCAAGGACATTGGTCCCAGCTCCCTTGAGGTGCCACCCGTCCGGCCTGTGCAGATCCCAACTTCCCCAGAACTGGTCCCAATACCCCAGGAATCTAAAGCCCTCCCTCCTGCACCATCTTTCCAGCCATGCATTCATCTGCTCTATCCTCCTATTTCTATACTCACTAGCACATGGCAGTAATCCAGAGATTACTACCTTTGAGGTCCTGCTTCTTAATCTCTCTCCTAACTCCTTAAAATCTGCCTGCAGGACCTCATCCCTCTTTCTACCTGTGTCGTTGGTACTGATATGGACACAACCTCTGGCTGTTCACCCTCCCCCCCAGAATGTTCTGCAGCCGCTCAGTGACATCCTTGACCCTGGCACCAGGAAGGCAATATATCATCCTGGAATCACGTCTGCGGCCGCAGAAACGCCTGTCTGCTCCCCTAACTATAGAATCCCCTATCACTATTGCTGTCCTGACCTTTCTCCTCCCCCCTTGTAGAGCTGAGCCACCCATGATGCTGTGGACTTGGCTCTGGCTGCACTGCACTAGTCTGTCTGGCGGTCACCCAGTCCCTCTCTGCCTGCACACTCTCAAGCTGGGGGGGTGACCATCTTCTGAAAGGTGTTATCCACGTAGCTCTCAGCCTCTCGGATACACTGCAGTGACGCCAGCTGCTGCTCAAGGTCTGAAATCCGGAGCTCGAGCTCCTCCAGCTGACGACACTTCCTGCACCTGTGGTTGTCCAGGATACGGGAAGCATCCTGGAGTTCCCATATGTACAGGCCGTGCATTCGATGGGTGTGAGCTGCCCTGCCATGCCTCGATTTATTACATGTTTACTAAACTTAACAAAAATAAATTCTTAAAAAAAAACAACAGAAAAAGAAATGCTCACCAGCTACCAGCCAATGGTGAAAGGGGGACTTATTCATTTTCATAGCATATTTTCATCTTAGCAAAGACAGACCAGTTCAGGACTCTGCTGCTCTCATGACCTGCCCCAATGAGTTGGGATACAGGGCATCTCATGTCCAATAGCCGCTCCCCTGGAGTCGTCACTTTGGACGAGCCTGACCTGGGTTCTCCCTCATCTGCGTAGCTCAGCAGCACACAGCATCACTAGTTCACCACCCCCGGACCATCTGCTTCACATGTTCACCATCTGCCAACCCCCCCCTCCCCTAACCATCTGCTTCACGTGTTCACCAGCTCCACCCCCCAGCTTCACGCGTTCACCATCCTCCACCCCTCCCCCAACCGTCTGCTTCACGTTAACGATCCATCACTCCTGCTTCCTTAGTTTTTCTGGTTAGTGCAGCTGTCCAATCCATGGTATCAGTTCAGAAACCCTCTGCAAAGCCAGTAACATGGACTTTACAGGGATGTACCAAGGTCACTTGTGCAATAATTTTTTTTTAGCCCTGCTTGAGTGAATTTTTTCTAATTGTCGAATTGCATACTACCACAACCAACTGATCAAGTCTTAAGGTATATTAGTTCAAAGTGAGCCAGGAAAATTTAGCCAGAAGACAAAAATGGAAATAAGTGAAAGCAGATTTAAAACCAATAATTATTTTTTTTTTAAATCTCAGAATTGATACACTTTTAGAATAATCTGCCTGCCAGACCAGTAGAGGCAAAAACATTGTGGTCACTCAAAATGCAGTTGCATGCTGGACTGGGAAAATTAGAGTACTAAGAGACGCCTTATCTTGCCCATTACTTGTCTTAACAACTTGCATTTATATAGCGTCTTTAAGGTAGTGAAACATCCCACGGTGCTTTACAGGAGTGTTATGAAACAAAATATGACACTGAGCCACAAAAGGGCATATTGGGACAGATGACCAAAAGCTTGGTCAAAGAGGTAGGTTTTAAGGAGCGTCTTAAAGGAGAGAAAGGCGGAGAGGTTTAGAGAGGGAATTCCAGAGTTTAGGGCCAATGGTGGAGGGATGGAAACCGTGCATCTGTAAGAGGCCAGAATTGGAGGAGCACAGAGATCTGAGGGATGTAGGAGGTTACAAAATAGGGAGGCGGCAAGGCCATGAAGCAATTTGGAAACGAGGACAAGAATTTTAAAATCGAGGGTTTTTTTTGATACATTTGAGCACTGAGTAAGTAACACAAGTGAAAGATACCACACAAGGAGAGAAGGATTACACCAGCTTGCATTTATGTAGCATCCTTAACATAACATCCCAAGGTGTTTCAGAGGAGAAATGGACAGTGATGGTTGAGAGTTGACCAAAAGTAGTCAAGAGGAGGTTTTCGAATGCAATGAGAGAAGTGACAAAGTTAAGGAATTTAAAAGAGGAATTCCAGAGAGCACGACCAAGATGACTGTTGGCTGTGCCCTCCTTTGAAGGAGGCAGCTGGATTACAGATGGCTGGGAATGATTACAAGAACGAAATCTTAGAGGGGAAGAGCTGTCATTAACATAGTTTATCAGAGTTATCTGAACCTCCCCCCACAATGGTGGGTTAAGTGCTGTGCTGATACGAGCAAATCCCGAGACACAGGTCTCATTCATCCAGTAGCATCTCCAAAATAAACTTGCCAGATTTATTCAGGTGATTCAGCAAGAAAATTACTTTTTTTGGAAAAACGCGTCTATCTTAGCAAACCCGGCAAGTTTACCTTGGAGTGACCATTGGTTGTGCAATGCTAGTGTGACTGGAGTCAGCAGTATTAACATAGATTTTATGCAATATTAAAGTAGCTTTTGATCTCATTAGTCTAGGGTGGATTGAATTTCAAGGTACAGAGGTGAAAGGACAGTGTACTGAGAAACTTGCTCTTTAATGCAAATTAGGCAACAGAACCAGTAGCTCTCAGAAGTCAATTGTCCACCAAAGACTAGAAATGTATTGACTATACTTTATGCAGCACAGGAGTGTTTATGATGAAAGTGATGGCATCAACTGGCTAATCAACCAAGAAAGGCACCACAACTCAGCCTGATCCTGTCCTCACCCAAGGCACTTAAATAGGGGTTTCGCTGGATTCTGATCAGGAGCAGGAATACTGGCAGTTTTCTCTTTCTCCCCTACCAATCAAGCCTTTGATTGCAGAGGCCAACTCCAGTGAACTGACTGATGCCCTAACACAGCACAGACCAAGGTTAGTGGTTAATGTTTGAAAAAAGCTTCAACAAGTAGGATGCACAATGAGGAAGCAAGGTGCAGTAAGCATTCATGAATAGTGAAATTATTCATTGGGCCATCAAACTCCCACACTGTTGCTTAATATACTGGGATCAGCACAGTTGACCAGTACTAATTGAATCCTTGCATTCAATTTTTATGTAATAGTTTTGTTTAAAATCAGCCTTGTTATTTTATCTAATTTAACATTTCCAAGCTTGTAATAGCCCTGATCTCATTACGGAGACCCATTGTAAGCTAACATTTAACAGCTAAATGGACTAATTAGGATATGTGTGAATCCATTTATTAACACAGTGAGTGTTAGTTTGGTATAATTTAGTGAATTCCTATCTGCGGTAGGATTTCAGTGGCACAGCATATTACAGGACCAACACGTAGCACCATGCAGTGCTGAGAAAAGCATTCAGCTCAGCTGTGATGCACCCATGGTTATACAGCATCTATCCTCCTCTTCACCCCCCACTCCCTCTCTCTACCCTTCCCCCCACCCCACCAGAAAGCTCACTGTCCAGACTCTCACGTGAAGAATGGCATGTTAGGGCTACCAGCATCTACAGAACTGTACATCCAGAATAAATCACTACGTTCGGAAAAGGAGGAAGGGAAAGAAAACAAATTGGAATATTGAAGACTTACAATGGTTCTTACCTTTCAGTATTCAAGCAAACAGAACAGACCCTCCCATTTTGACAGCTAATGCCACTAAAATAGCAATATGTCAGTAGTCAGCTGTGCTCCCCAAACCCTGCCCCTCCAAAACAAGTAGTAACAAGCAGCTGCAGGAGTGCTGAGAAGCAAGGTTAAGCTCTGAGACATCAGAACTACATGAATGAAAAAAAGATCTCCCTCATTATGAATACTCTGGGATAAGGCAGCTGCAAGACTTTTTCCTGGAATATTCCTTCAGTTGACATTTCTTGAGGATTTCAGATTTCCAGCATCCGCAGTATTTTGCTTTTGTTTTAGTGTTTAATTCACTGTTACTTCTCTTCCAGGAATGCCCACCTTGAAGAATTTCTGCTCTTCTACTTGCTTAAAACCTGTTAATCTCTTAGCATCTTCCTGTTCTGATGAAAGGTCATCGATCGGAAACGTTAACTCTGTTTCTCTCTCCACTGATGCTACCTGACCGGCTGAGTGTTTTTCAGCATTTTCTGCTTTTATTTGAAGGTTTAAACTTTACCACTAATATCATCCAATTCCAAAACACAAGTCAGGGCATGGTTAAAATAATTTCAATAGTTTGACCGTTAAGCCAAGTAAATGGGACTAGAAGCAACTCTATTCTTCCTAGAAAATGGCACTTCAACTGTCCTATGCATCAGCAGATTCTCCACGATTTATTCTCTCCTGCTCCCTCCTCTCTTTACCCCCTTTGGAGAGGCATTCCGTCGTCATTACTTCCTCTCCTCCTTGATCTGACATTTAGACTTAAGAGTTCTAATTAAAACCTAAACGATTAACAAACAGGCTACAATAACAGATCAATAATTTAACAAAATATAATCCTACAACAGTTTGTTTTGTCAGCCAAAGCCTTGCAGGACTCTCCAATGTCATTACCTAAATGTGAACAGGATTTGTTCACACTCTTCAGACTCCATTTATCAATAACTGCAAGAGCTGCAGGACTGAAGTTTGGGACCTCTGCCCTGCCATTATCCATATGAAAAGGTAGGATATAATGGCTCCAACAATTAAATATTTCATGTTTGTTTCAGCCTTGCCATTTTTCTTGGTGTCACTTTGTTCAATCGGGGGAAAGGCGAGCAAGTATTGACTCCAAACATCCCTTTCTCCGTGTCAACTACAAGCACTGGACCAAAGGGTTAAGTAGTATTATGAGTTGGTGCGGACAAATTCCTATACTTACCACAATGTACAGATTTCTGGTAGAGACAGATCTTAAAGTGGAACCGTCTTAAAGTGCAATTTAGGAGAGATGAGTGTTGCTGCCCTCAACATCAAGACAGCATTCAACAGAGTACATCGCCAAAATGGCCTAGCAAAACTGAAGTCAACGAGGGTTAAAGGGAAAACTTTCTAGTGGTTGGAGTCATACCTGCAAAGGATGATGATTGTGGATGTGGTAGGCCGAAACATCACTGCAGTCAGGGAAGGGTCCTAGACGTTGTCTTCAACTGCTTCATCAATGGCTTTCCTTGCACAGGGTCAGGAGTGGGGTTGGTCGCTGATGATTCCAGTGTTCAGTTCCATTCACAAATTCTTCCATTATGAAGCAGCCCATGCCAGCCTACTACAGGTACCATTCGTGCCACCTAACCTTTGGGTAATGACCATGCTGAACAAGAGAAAGCATGGTCATCCCTCCTTGTCCTTCAAGGATATTACCATTGCCAAGTCCACCACCATTATCAGCAACCAATGACCAGAAGTTTAACTGGGCCAGCCATACCAACACCGTGGTTACAAAACCAGGGCAGAGGCTGTGTACTCTGTGACAAGTGGTTCAACTCTGACCCCTCAAAGCCTCTCCAAAATCGACACGGTTCAAGTCAAGAGTGTGATGGAACACTCATCACTCGCCTGGATGGGTGCAGCCGCAACACTCAAGAAACTCAACACCATCAAGGACAGAGAAGTTGGCTTGATCTGTATCCTTACCACTGGACTCAATATCCACCTCATCCATCACCGGTATACTGTGGCTGCAATATGTACAATCCACAGAACATATGCAGCAGCAACTCACCAAACTCATTTTGACAGCACCCTCCCCTTCAACCTCTACTGTCGAGAAGTGCAAGAGCAGCAATGTTATGGCAACACCATCACCTCCAAGTTCCACTCCAATTCACACACCATCCTGATTTGGACATATATCGAATTTCCATCATTGTCGCTGGGTCAAAATCCTGGAAATCCCTCCCAGCTCAGCCCACTCTGTAAAGCCAGAGCAGAAATGGTCCTTCCCCAAGCCCATTCTGCATACTCTCTCAACAAAATAAGTTATTTCACATAATTCTATGCTCTTTATTCCAGACGTTTAATTTCCTTGTTTCGGTAGATACAAAAAAAAGCTTTACTCAGACAGATGATTCAACAACTAGTGGCATTCTTGTGTACCACAGAATGTCATTCAGGAATGACAGAGAACATTTTGAAAGTTTAAAAAAATGTGAGGCAGCTGAACATTGATCTTGTAACAAAGGATCCAAATTAGTTACAATGGGTAAATCACTCTAGTCTAAGAGAACCAGCAGGCATCTAATGGAGCCATACCAGCACCGCAACAATGATGAGGGTGGAAGTGAGAGACAAAGGTTAAAAATAAAAAAAGTCAGAATTTGCACTTCGGATTATTTAAAACTCAAAGACAAGAACAAGTTTCTTGTTAGCACGGAGGCCGCCATTCGGCCCAATGAGCCTGTGCCGGCTCTTTGAAAGAGCTATCCCATTAGTCTTACTTCTCCTGCTCTTTCCCCATAGCCCTACAAATTTTTCCTTTTCAAGAATATATCAAATTGCTTTCTGAAAGTTACTACTGAATCTGCTTTCACCACCCCATCAGGCAGCGCATTCCAGATCTTAACGCTGCGTAAAAAAAATTCTCCTCACCCGCACCCGCCCCTGCCCCCCCACCCCCACGGACTTTTGTCATCATTTCCGTGTATCTGGTCAATTTTATCTCTTTGCAAATGAAAGCAATAGCCCCTCCTCCTCAAACTGATTTAACTAGAAACATGGGCAATGTTGAGAACATTCCTTCTGCAGGGTGGCTTGGGAAAATATTCATTCAAAACAGCAGGCCCAACACTGACATGAAGAATGGAACACAATACCAGGATCAAGGAAACAGCAAGAACAAATAGCTATTTATGGAGAAGATAATTCAGGGCAACAGCTGCTCATGGTGTCATGCATAAATCAAGAGTAAAGAATATACTCTTAATTCTAATACATGGGAGAAGCATTATCAGGAATGATGTACCCTGGATAACAACAGCCACTGCACTTCAATGTTAAATTCACTGTCCCAACGATTGAAGGTGTTTTTGAGATGTAGTCAGGCATTATAAGTCTTTTTTTCTTCACGCTTTTATCTGGGAAGCTTCAAATGAGTCCAGAAGAATGCAAACTGCAGAGAGTTTTTCTGCCCCTCTCTCAACCTTTAAGCTTCTACTCCTAAAACCATGTGCAAAATCTGGACAGATGGTCACCTTACACCAGAGAAAATAAACATCTGTATGTGTGTACACACAGGCATGCATATCTAAATAAATTCTAGTGTAAAATATTTAAAATTTCGTGCAAAACCCTTAAAGACAGCCACATTCACAGACTACTAATAACGTTGTATTTTGTTAGCAAGTGATTTCTGGTCAAAACTGACACAAACACAATTTCATCAGAGTGCACCCTTGAGCTTGAAATAAATTAGAATTTTTTTCTTCCAATTATTGCCTCTAGGATACATTAAGAGTGAACATAAAAGCTTCAGCTAAGGTCTGACTTTAAGCTTTTTCTACTAACACTGAATTCCCAACTGAACCCAAAAAAATTCTTGAAAAGGAAAGTTTTAAAAGCTGCTGACATTACTGCCAGTTGCACAACACAGATTATTACAGAAAATGGTATGTACATCCAGAGATCAATTGAAAAATACCATATTAAAGGGACGTGAGCAATGGACACTTGAAGGTGCATAAAACCTTTGTTCTTCATGTTTCAGGCAATAAACTAATCTATACAAGTACTTTGAATTTTTTTTTAAATCACACTAAAACCAATTAACAACACTGTTGGGTAAATACCTGGATACATTTATGTTAAAGGGGACCTATAAGTGTCACTGACTGTTCAAGTCAACTTGTAACTAAGCTTTATTGATGAGAAGGTCCCAGCTTCAATCCCAGTCTGCGCTGAGTTAGTTGATCTCAACCGAGATGCCAATTGAAATGTTACAGTCTCCATTGCCCAGGTTGGACAGTGTATGAGTGTGGACGTTAGGTGATTACTGGTTCAACTATGATGCTGCCCATCTAGGCTCACAAATAAACAATAGCCATTTAGGCAAGGTAACACACGATACCTGCGAAATCTTACTACAGTACATTGGGGTGGGACAGGGAAATGAGAGAGAATGGGGAGTAAAAGTTTTCCACACCCAGCAATCCAAAACAGACACTCTCCTCCACTAGCCCCAGTTTGAGTCTACAAAACTGCTGTGTATTTGCTGCAATTTTTGAGGAGCTCCTTTACAAATGTTCAAATTAGATTTCTTTGAAACAAGGTTTACATTGTAATTATTGAAGTTCAGGCAGACATTACCTCAACGTACACAACTTGCCCTTTTATTTTAATTCAAATTTCAAAGACTTATTAAACCCATAGGAATTTTATGCAAAGGTTATTTTTTTTAATGCTCTGTTCTTTAAAACTGATATTGAAACTTGTTACGAAAGGCTCCAAAATGTGAACTTCAAAAAAGGAACAAACTTCATAATAGATTACCTGATTGAAGTGATTCAGAAAGGGTTCAAATAGTTGGGGCCTTGCATACAAGAAACATGAGATTTCATTTTATATCACATTAAAATATTAATTTGAGAATGGCATTTAAACATATTATTGTCCCAGAGGGAAGAAAATACCAAGCAGTTCTCCACAATGAGAAGGAAAATTAAGGCTGAATCAACATGCATGACACTTTGTCAGATTATCTACCCAGCTTTCTTGGAGGAGGGAGGACAAGACCAAAACTGATTTTTAAAATCTGAGGCAGTACAGTATTCTAGAAACCCCTTCACCCCTTCAAACCCAACCACAGGCAGATGTTTCAGCCCAGCCCAGACCCAATGGAGTGAAGTCCCTTCATTCAGCCAGCTGTGAAGTTCCTAAATAAAATGATTTTGGGCAGTCTCAGCAATTCCTGGTGACGACAAATGCACAGTGCCCTAAATTTGAGATTGAATTGGCACTCTTAATATTCATAAGGATAGTCAGTGTGAAAAATGGAAATGTTACGGTGGTGACACAGGGCATGGTCTTTGCAGGGCAAGGCTTAAGGCACTGTAATGGGAGGTTTGTTCAATGTCTAACCTGCACTACGACTAACCTTGATGGGACAACGTAGAGGGAAATTTGTCCTACTCTGCATCTTAGCTGTCATAGAGAGAAAAATACATTAAAAAAATAACAAAAGGCTGCTTGGGCTTAAATTTTGCCCCACTCCTCAAACATTCCATATTTCTTTCATGAAGGGTCATACATCAGCTTTGGTATTTTTTTTTGAAAGAATCTGCACTACTTTAATAAAACCTGACTGTCAAAGGTATCACAAATGGGCCACAGGCCTTGCAGGAAATGAGAATCAGTGGTGGATTTCTTTCAAGTACTGCTTCGTTTTGTCAACCTGCCTACTTTGTATTTCCAAATGTCTTAAAATCAAAGCAACAGAAAGTGCCCTTTATCATGCATCAACTTTCACAAAGTACAAGCCTGATTCTTCAATTATTTAACACTGATCTAACAAACCTTACATGAAATGAAACTTGGCATTTTAACCCCATATAATTATACTTACTTCAGCAAAAACTCTTGCATTTGTAGGTCAACAGCCAATTCCTACCAACCTGATCTTAAAGCTGCACAAATCCTCGAAACATCTAAGATACAATTTCAATTATTTTTTGTGACCAGCTGAAAAACCCCTGAGCCAAACAGAAACCGTATTCATTCTTTTTATATCCAGTGTCAGCAACAAACACTCCCAGATCAGACAGAGGGCCAACTCTGTTCAAACACAGAGCAGAGGTAGGACCAACCATGTTCAAGCATGCTGAGATTAGGTGTAGCACCGAGTAGAGGCATGTTAAATCTTTTACAGTTGAACACTGCACCTTAAACACAATTTAAGACAACTGAACAACTGCACCAGTAATATGTCCGTTTCCCACTTCGACTATCTTTATGTTCCTTAAGTAAAGTTATGAGTTTATTACCAAAAAAAGGGACAAGCTTTGTGCTGTAGTCTTGCACCTTTTAGGAACAGAGTTGAAACTCTCCAGCCTCACTTTATCCAAAACTAGGAAGTCCATCTGGCAGAAAGGAGAAATTTCCAGCCCGTTAGTCTGGGCTAGATTCAGCTCCAGGTCCAAGAGGTGATGCGTCAGAATGCTTGTCCACTATAGCACCCAGTTTTGTCGCTGATGTCCTGACTGCACCTTACAAAATGGCTTTTTAAGAGTTTTAGCAGAGGCCAACTTCAGAAGCACACTACGTTTAATGGGGGTGAAATTTGCCTTCAGCAGTCACGTAAAATGGGCAAAACTTCATCTCATTGAAGTCTTTCCATTGACAATCGGGCTAGGTGTAAAACAGGCTGCCAATTCTCTGTTGCCCGCTTTGGATGCTGCCAAGGTCGAATTTCACTGTCAATATCTTCATGCCACTGAGCTCTGCTATTGAAAGTCCTCTGAGCTAGAACTGCAGTTCAGGGAAACATAAGGAAAAGGCGAGGGGCAAAGATTAAAAATACAATAAAACATTGTGAATCTATTGCTTCAATTGGGAAAGAATTGGAAGGAAAAAAAATGCAAAAAAAGTATCTTAGCAATTGCTCCAAGAGGTGAAATTTACAAATAAACCTTTACCAAATCTATAATGCTCAGCTACACTCTGCAAGCTTCAAAACATTCTATTTTGGAGCTAGCCAATGTTTAATCTACAACTCTACCCATCTGTTTCTATGAATGTCTCCGCTCAGGAACTTCTGAAAGCTCAGCAGGAAGCAAAAGCAAACAAGTACCTAAATGTACATAAACTTGGCCCAGCCCAGTGACCCTGATTCCTGACGCAGGCAATTTCAACTTAATTTACAGATCAAGCCAATTCTTATGAATTGAATACTACAAAATCTCACCTAAAGCACTGATTCAACCATGAGTCATGATATATGCTGACATGTAGAGCAGAACTGAATTATTAATTACAAACAGAAGTGTAAAAAATATTCCAACCTCCTATCCTCTCCATCTCAAAGACCACCTACTTTCACCTCCATAACATCGCCACCTCCACCCCACTTCAAGGCTCGACAATTTCAACGCTCTCCTCGCCGGCCTCCCATCTTCCACCCTCCATAAATTCCAGCTCATCCAAAACTTTGCTGCCCACATCCTATCTTGCACCAAGTCCTGTTTGCCTATCATCCCATTCCTTGCTGACCTATATTGGTTCCCAGTCTCCCAGACTCAAATGTAAAATATTAATCTGTGTGTTGAAATCCCTTCTCATCTCTAACTTCCTCCAGCCCAACAACACCCACCAACCACCCTCCCACCCCCAAACCCCAGAACAACTCTCCATTCCTCTGGCTCTGGCCTGTTGGGCACCCTCGCCCCTTCACCCCACCACTGGCAGTGTGCCTTCAGCCACCACACTGGAATTCTCTCCCTAACCCCTCTAGTTCCTTCAAGACCCTTAAAACCCACCTCAGCACTGGTCCTAATATCTCCTCCTTTGGCTCGGTGTCCAATTTTATTTCTTACAACTCTGAAGCACCAGAGGACATTCTGCAACATTAAAGGCGCTACATAAATGCAGATTCTACTCGTTATCAAGTTCTCTCCGTCTCATTCAAATCTGTGCAACTCCTTTCTCATCTCCTCCAATAATCTTCCATTATTTCTATAATGTACAGGCTTTTAAAACCCAACCTTGTAGTCACCCTAATACTACTTGTCCATTCACTTGGTCTTTTCTCCTGTTCTGCTCGGTTTTGCCTTGGTCGTATCCTGCACGTTAGGCCTTGGTCCTCCATATGAGGTTTGTCAATTCATAAAGAGCCAGGAAGCTCCAGAATACACAATTTCACAATCCCTGCCAACATGACATGATGGACCACTGTCACAATCCTTCTCAGAGAACCCCAGCTAGAAGCTTAGCAAGACAAGCAAAGCAAAAACTTGCCCAAAAAGACACAAAAATTGAGTGATGTGGAATTACAGTCAATGCTGCAATCAGAAGTTAAGTGTCCATCCCCAACAAAACATTTCCTGCAACTTGCATTACTGTACACAATGAAGCACGATAGGTCAGAGGTGGTCACTTCCCTAATTATGGTTTCAAATTTGCAGATACACACTTCAGTGACTTAGGATAATAAATATTTTGAAAGCTCCAGTTCAGCACTTCCAGTACTTCAAGGTGGATGCTACAAAACAAGAATCAGAACACTGAATATTGCATTTTTAAAAAGAACCCAAAAAAACGAATTGTATGAACCAACACTCATTTCCACCAGTAATTGCTTTACATTAGTGGTGTTTTGCGACATATCAAGGTGCAAAACATGGTCATTCCCTAGGGCGTTTAATAATTAATTCAGGAGGTTTATGAAGAATTAGCTGAAATCCAGCTCTCTCCCATCAGTCACATCCAGAAAAAGCCATAATAGCCCCTTGGATGTATACAAAAAAAAACACATCTTGGGCTGAGGTGGTAAGAAAATTAAAGCAAATGTCACCAACAGACCTGAGCCCTAAATTATGAGGAAGCTGAATTAATCACTAATTAAGTCATTAATCCAGGTGACTTTAAGTTCAATAGTTTCAACTCTGATTCAGCTCCCTCACCCATGCACCCTGCCCAAAAAAAAAAATTCCTTTCACCAGTTCCCCATATAAAATAATTCCACCCCCACAAAAAAAATCTTTTATCAATCATAAAAGTTTATGGGTGCTGTTCATCACTCCACTTTATTTCACAGCAGCGCCTATTCCATGTTCATCCTACAGTGGGGCAGACTGGGTAGAGCCCCTTACCCCGCGCTGCCATTAAGTTGGTTTGTGGATAAGATATGAAGTTCTCGTATTCTGTTCCTTCTGCTACTTTCCATAGATTAAAACTTTTAGTTTTGAAATTGCAGGAGATACAGTAACTCTTACATGGGTTATTTGCCCCCTCCCACAACCTTAAAGTTTTGTTTAAATATCCATTCCCTCAACACATCAACTCGAAATGGCCACAAATTAATGAGTCTTGATTTGATCAGTGAACTCTTTAGGCACTTGTGTGCATGCAGATACATTGGCAAGTCTTAGGCTGCATTGTGCATATTATGTACATCCAGATTTCAAGAAGTTCCTCTAATGCATTTCTGCAGCACCTGTAAATCTAAACTGAATAATAAGACTATTTTAAATCGAAATGTCACAAGCTATTTGACATTTCCAACATTGCTGAATCACTTGGAAACATTCCTTCACAAACCCTGTCATTTTCAACTCCTGTCCTCACGGCTACGAGAAAGACGGCTAACATTAATCAATTCTAAACCTCTTGTATTGTAAATACAATTGGCTTAACCAAAAGGACTGCCAAAAGGTCCTAGGAAATGACAGTCGCCCTGAGCTGTCCATCTTTCAGCTCATACTATGGCACTGAAAAAAGTGCTACTACAGTAATAAAATTGAACTCATCAGAAGTGACTTTAATACAGAAATATCAAACTACAAAGCCACTTAAAATTGCAAAAAAACACTATTTTGGATCATTTAACCCCTGCCTATCCATTACACCCATTTTTAATTTTAATTTTTTTTCTTTATAATCTAACCTGCTCTATTTTAACTCTGCTTTGGAAAATAAAATCTTCAAAACATTTTCCTTCACTTTTTTAAATTCATTCATGGGATGTGGACGTCACTGGCATGGCCAACATTTATTGCCCATCCCTAATTGCTAACGGTGGTGGTGAGTCACCTTCTTGAACTGCTGCAGTCCGTGTGGTGAATGTTTGCCCACAGTGCTGTTAGGTAGCAACTTCCAGGATTTTGACCCAGCGACGATGAAGGAACGGCAATATATTTCCAAGTCAGGATGGTGTGTGACTTGGAGGGGAACGTGCAGGTGGTGTTGTTCCCATGTGCTTGCTGCCCTTGTCCTTCTAGGTGGTAGAGGTCGCGGGTTTGGGATGTGCTGTGGAAGAAGCCTGGGTAAGTTGCTGCAGTGCTTCCTGTCGATGGTACACACTGCAGCCATGGTGTGCCGGTGGTGAAGGGAGTGAACGTTTAGGGTGGTGGATGGTGTGCCAATCAAGCGGGCTGCTTTGTCCTGGATGGTGTCGAGCTTCTTGAGTGTTGTTGGAGCTGCACTCATCCAGGCAAGTGGAGAGTATTCCATCACACTCCTGACTTGTGCCTTGTAGATGGTGGAAAGGCTTTGGGGAGTCGGTAGGTGAGTCACTCGCCGGAGAATACCCAGCCTCTGACCTGCTCTTGTAGCCACAGTATTTATGTGGCTGGTCCAGTTAAGTTTCTGGTCAATGCTGACCCCCAGGATGTTGATGGTGGGGGATTCGGCGATGGTAATGACGTTGAATGTCAAGGGGAGGTGGTTTGACTCTCTCTTGTTGGAGATGGTCATTGCCTGGCGCGAATGTTATTTGCCATTTATCAGCCCAAGCCTGGATTTGTCCAGGTATTGCTGCATGCGGACACGGACTGCTTCATTATCTGAGGGGTTGCGACTGGAACTGAACACTATGCAATCATCAGCGAACATCCCCATTTCTGACCTTATGATGGAGGGAAGGTCATCGATGAAGCAGCTGAAGATGGTTGGGCCCAGGACACTGCCCTGAGGAACTCCTGCAGTAATGTCCTGGGGCTGAGATGATTGGCCTCCAACAACCACTACCATCTTCCTTTGTGCGAGGTATGACTCCAGCCACTGGAGAGTTTTCCCCGATTCCCATTGACTTCAATTTTACTCGGGCTCCTTGGTGCCACACTCGGTCAAATGCTGCCTTGATGTCATGGGCAGTCACTCTCACCTCACCTCTGGAAATCAGCTCTTTTGTCCATGTTTGGACCAGGGCAGTAATGAGGACTGGAGCTGAGTGGCCCTGGCGGAACCCAAACTGAGCATCGGTGAGCAGGTTATTGGTGAGTGAGTGCCGCTTGACAGCACTGTCGACGACACCTTCCATCACTTTGCTTGTGATTGAGAGTAGACTGATGGGGCGGTAATTGGTCGGATTGGATTTGTCCTGCTTTTTGTGGACAGGACATACCTGGGCAATTTTCCACATTGTCAGGTAGATGCCAGTGTCGTAGCTGTACTGGAACAGCCTCTTGGCTCCCGCCACCCATTCTAAAGGTGGGAATATTTTCCTAAATACTGGTTTTCAGCTCAAAGGCTGGCCTTACCGTCAACCAAATGGCAAAAGTATGAAAACTGTATGATGCAACCTGTTCAACCTTTGGCATGCGAGAACCTGCCAAATCGGTACGGATGGCCACTGGACAAGTTAATGTCAAGAGTGAGAGAAAGCAAATGCAAAAGTATTTGATATCAACTTTTATTACACGTGTGAGGCGGACTATAACAAATCTTTTGTCGGATGCATTTTTCCTGTTCAGAAACTGTCCTTCCAGTTATAATTTTTGATCAGGCTTTTGCAGCCACATAAATCATTGGGAAATGTTGATGTACCAAACTTACATTCAATTTTGTTACATCAACTGTCACAATGTAGTCACGGGTCCTGGGCACCAGGCGGCTCAGTGGAACAAGATTCTGGAGTGTCGCTCCCAACTCCGTTACCACCTTGCATATGAAAAAAAATCAACTGCCCTTGGGCAATGCTACGGGCTATTTACTAGTTTTTTAAAAACTTGCTCGTAAAAGTGTTGCCCCTCTGCCCATTGGGCGCAGAATGGATACAAATATAAATAAATACCACACAAAATATTTTAATGGAAGGAATTTGAAGTGGACAAGGAGACCCGTCACAGCTGCGAGGAGATGCACCAACATGATTGTTGAGGTAAAATTATTGGATAAGACAGTGATGGTATTTAACACGCTGAATGCAAATAACTAGGAGTGGGGGAAAGAGAGGCTTTTGCAAAAGTGTTAAGAAATTTAAGGTGATGCATTTTGGATTACAGGGTTCATAGAATCATAGAATCATACAACACAGAAAGAGGCCGTTTGACCCATCGCGCTTGTGCCGGCTCTTTGAAAGAGCTATCCAATTTGTCTCATTCCCCTGCCCTTTCCTCGTAGCTCTGTACATTTTTCCCCTCATTGAGAAAGTCACACTAGCCTGCCTCAAGGTGATAAACATTCGATAATGCATTGGCTGTTATAAAGGCACAAACATCATGATGTAATATCAAAGCACAGAAGCAAGGCTGTCATCAGGACTTGGACCCATGATATCCTTGAAACCCATTCCAGTCTATGTGACGTAATATACAAAACAGGGATCAATGGGTGCAGTCTCATTTCACTTACAGCTATTTAAAAAAAATATTATTCAGGCCAGACAAAGATCGACCTGTTCGTGACTGAAATACAGGATTTTGAGCTGTAGTGACATTAGAATGTCATTTCATTGTCACAGTATAATAGTGTATCTATGTTTTAGGAAAATACCAGACCTCGTACACACATTATAAAAACTTAAATGTTAGCAATTTTGCTATCATATATATACAGCAACACTTCACTTTCATTTGAACGTGTTCCAGTGTTTTCTTCTTAAAAAAAAACTGATTTCACAAATGTTGCATCACCAGTACACAAAGATGGAGAGGGAGCGAATGTCTTGCGGTGAAAAGAATAATCTATATATTTGACATTAAACAGAAACACATCACCTCGACATTCTCAGCGTACATCTGCAGAAGATTCTCTTCCCCCACCGCCTAGTTACCTGCATTCAACCCTTAAATATCATTGCTGTCTTGCCCAATAACTTTACCTAAACAAACGAGTTGATGGCGCATCTTTCCTGCAACAGTGGCACCTCTTCACGAACTTGGTGTGCACAAGTTCCTTCCGTTGGAGTATTTTGTTTATATTTGGTTGCAGAATTGATGAACAAGACAAGTAACCACAGAAATCAAGCAGTGCTCCAATTCGAAACCCAAGTCTCTGACCACATTACTTTTTTTACTTGGAATCCACACTAACATTTTTATCTTAAAATTTCCACATTCTCACACAGAATATATGGCAGCACAACTATTAAACACCCCTATCCCCAACTTTACTTGCAGGTTACATAGTCTGGCCACTTCATTACATAATCTTGCCATTGTCACATCAGCTTCATATTGAATAGTCTTAACATACTGATCGAAGTATCTAGGGGACTACCATTAACATTTATGATTTAGCCCTGTAAGATACATTATAATTAAAAGATGGGTTACGAAGGATGGCAGAGACCATTGTAGCTTTTAAGGGAACGGTGGATTAAAATATAAAGCAGAGAAAGACACAAGGGTATGAGAGCGCAAGACAGTGGGATTAGTTTCGGATTTTCTTGCAAAGAGCCAGCACCGATATGATGGGCCGAATGGCCTCCGTCTGTGCTGTCAACTTCTATTGTTCTATGATGTAGAGCAGGAGTAGGAAACAAGGGATGAAGTCCTTATGCGAACCAGTTTAACAACGACTTGAAAACAAAAATTAGGCCCTTACAATGAAGAGAACTTTATTTGAACCACTTCACCCTCCGTCTTGGTTGGAATGACAGATTCAATAGGTTTACTAATTCATCCTCATCCATGTTAGACATGCTGTCTATTATGTGATGTCAGAATGTAGAAGTGCAGCAACAAGGACTCATTATTCTCAGCGATCTGAATTTCAAAATGACTAATGGAAGAGTTGGTCTGAGTATTTTTTTTAGTGTAAAAGTTCTTGGTTCTAAATTGTAAAAGATTGCTTTATGCATGTTGTAGTTGCAATATTAGCAATTTTGCTACTGTGATTATTGGCCATTCATTGCAAGTAGTCAGTGTTCAGCTATCAACAAGAACCAATAAAGTTCTAGGATGTACCTCAAGGACATCTGATTACAAGTCAAAGGAGATTAATCTACACTTGTGCAGATCACGGTCATGCCACACTTGGAGTACTGGGAAGATCTTTCCTCCTCCTTTCCCCATCTGAAAAGAACTGAATATGTAGAACAGATCGCTGAAAACATCGTGAGTCCTTATTGCCGCACGTCTACATTCTGACCCCGCTCAGTAGACAGCATGTCTAACAGGAATGTGGATGAATTGGTAAACTTATTGAATCTGTCATTCCAACTAAGAAAGAGGGTAGTTTTGGGCAGCCTAACTTCAAGAGGACATGATGATTCTGGAACTAGCTTAATGAGGACAGACTCACCGAACTGAACTTTTTTCATTTGAGGAAGGCCAGAGGACACATGATCCAATTTTTTTTAAAATGCTGAGCGCTGCAGTTAATGTAGACACAAGCATGTTATTTGGTTTGGAGAGAGTGAGAGGCACAACGGGAGTATAACATTAAAAACCCACAAGTAAGAACAGGGAAGATCTTCCCTCCTCTTCTCCCCATCTGAAAAATACTGAATATGTAGAACAGACTCCAAACAAGAAAAGGTAATACTGTGTCAATATTGGATAAATAACAATGAAGTGAAATGAAGATTACTAGAGTAAATACAGAGAGATCAAGTATCCAATGCAACACAATGGTTCCAGAGATCAGAGTTGCTGTTGCTTTCCATGATGACAGAGGAACATATACAGTAACACTGATATAGTGGCTTCACAAAATGAAACATCCTAAGACACTTTACAGGGAGATCAAGCAGGAAAGAGTCAAGTTATTGGAGGTAACCAAAAGCACGGGCAAAGAAGAAAAAGAAAAAAAGACTTGCATTTATATAGCACCTTTCACGAACTCAATACGTCCCAAAGCACTTTTTAAAGCCAATGAAGTACCTTTGAAGTGTAGTCACTGTTGTAATGTAGGGAATTGGCAAGAGCAACTGGTCAAAAGATGAACCAAACCGGCTGAACAGGTAGATAAGGAAAGAAATTCTGCAGGCATTTCTCCTCCCACATACGGAGAAAGGAACAAACACAGTATCAGGGGTAGGGGAAAAGATGAAGGTGACTGCTGTTTAACGTTCCGGCAACCAGTGTCAGAGGGGCCTGGCATCAGGTTACCAAGAAATGGAGCACTCTGCAAGGAATACAAACGGAGAAGCCACTGTATTTTGCATGGAATTTGCATCCAAATACACCTGCACTCACCACTGTTCCACCCAGTCACGGGTACAGTTACAGATTAGTCCCATCCAGAAAGACTTTCAAACAAGCTGCAGCAAATTGTTTTTCCATTAAAAAAAATACAAGATGGAACTGTAATCAAATGCAGATAGATCTGATTTATGGTTTTGCCAAATATAGAATAAGCTAATGCCCCAGTTGTGTCAGGTAACCATCAACTTCTTGCAGTCTTAGGGAATCCTGATTTCAGCCATTAATCAGACACAGGAATCACTTGAAGCTTCATATTCTAGGATTGCAAGCTAGAGGTTATAGTTTATTTTTAAATAAATTGTACACCATGGAGAAATACTGAAGAATCTCACGACAACCTGAAGACATTTTACAGCTCGGAGTCACTTGAAGAGCAGAGTCTGAAGAAACTATAATGTGGTGTGTTAATGCATTACATCTTCAGTTACACAAGAGCAAATTTGGAGTTACTGGCTCATGCACCAACCCACTGTAATAAGTGACAAGATACTGTGCGAGACTCATGGGGCTTCTGACCAAAAGGAACACTCATAAGAATCATCCAGCACAGAAAGAGGCCATTCGGCCCATCGTGCCGGCTCTTTGAAAGAGCTACCAATTAGTTCCACTTCCCTGTTCTTTCCCCATAGCCCTGCAATTTATTGCTTTTCAAGTATTTATCCAATTCCCTTTTGAAAGTTACTATAGAATGTGCTTTCACCGCCCTCACAGTACTGTAAGTGGAAGCAGGCTTGAAAGGAAACAGTACACTGTTGTATTACCGTACTGTGCCGCAGGCCTGCATTCACAATTCCTATGAAGCAGGCTCCTGAAGTTGGCCAAACCAACTGGTGCAGAGAGCAGGAAGGAAAGAGGAGGAGAAAAGGTCACTAGGTGCTTCATACAAAAGGGTTACTCAAGTTGCACTCTTGCATAGTTCCTTCACTCAGACAAAACAGTGATGGGCAGAGACCAGTTCACTGGACTTTATAGCCTCTTGGCTGAAGAGATTTGCAATTAAGGTTTTGGAGGGGGGGGGGGGGGGGTGCAGGGGAAGGTTCTGTGGGGAAAAGTTGAAAATACACACTTAAAAGTAATTTTCTTGCAATTAAACAGCCAAAAGCACCGACCTAACTAAATCACACTTGACTTGCATGAACTATACCCTTTCATGAGGTAACTATCAGTGCTGTCACATGGTAACATCTATAAATTCTGATAATTATTCAGTGATCAAATACTGCAATCTTCACACATATTCCTTTCAGTGCACCCAGAGCTGAATCAGGAAACTTCATTACACAATACATAAAGGGCAGCTGAGACTGCTGCTCAACAAAAATCAGTCAGCTTCTTCTTGTTCATTCCCATCAAGACAATTGCGTGCTGTACCTTAGCCAGAGAGCGAGCACGAGGACAAGAGTGAAGGATGGAGATGGATGGATGGATGAATGGACCTTAATTATGAAGTAAAAATTTTGATGAAAATCTCAAGGGTAATGGATGAAAGGGGTATTAACATCTTGCAAGGCACTTTACCAAATTAGGAAATCTACCAGCATGAAATTAAACAATCAGTGGCTAGATGAAAGCATTGGACGTTGAATCGAAACTATCCAATTCTTTTAAGTTTAAACTGAAAATCTAACATGGAAAGGTTTCAGGTTGCATCCAAAAAGATCTGCTGCATCACGAACTTAAAGGGGTGACCAGCATGGCAGGACTATGTTAATTTATCGGGCTTCCTTTGTCAGGAAAGCTCTCTTCCCTTTTTCAATTGTAAACAATTTTACAACACCAAGTTATAGTCCAGCAATTTTATTTTAAATTCACAAGCTTTCGGAGGCTTCCTCCTTCGTTTCCACATCATTCCCTTTTTCAGGCATTGTGCTCACAAGTCGCCCCTTCTGATCAGCTATTGCTCAATGCTCATTGGCAGTTCAGCACCATTTTCACTGAATGCTGCAGCAGCAGGCAGTTCCTTTCTGACTATTAACCTTAAGAGTGTCGTAAAACCTTGTAAGCTTTCAAAAGGCAGAAAGCAAAAGATGTGCACAACATTGCCCATGACAATGAAGTGTCCTTTTTTTTTAATGGTTTGTATTTTCCTTTATTTTATTACACTGCAGCCTACTCTTCAGGTCTCTGTGCCACTGCTGCTCCATGAATCAGGGGGAGCCACACAATCTGTTCGCAAGCTTCTAAAATTGCTCCATGATCCAGCCTCTGGGAAGCATAACACGTTCCCTTCCCCCTCCTCTAGATTTGTACCTTTGATCAACAATCTGCTCATATTGAGCATTCACTAGGCAGACTGCCCAAACTGTCAATCTTAAAAAAGGCAATACTAGAGAGAATAATGCAAACCCAAATACTCCGTGGTTCATCACAGTAGAGAATGTTTGTTTCACTTCGCACACACAAATCTGTGTGCTCCAAGTCAGCCAGCACTTAGGAATGATATTTGGGCACCCAGCAACAGAGTCCAGTACAGGATAATACAGGTCCTAAGCAGAGTGCAGCTTCTTTGACAATGTACTGTTGAATATTTCCAGATTAATTAAGAATGTGTTAGACGTAGCATGCAATTCCTGCCCCAATAGGGTGCATAACCTCAATCGCAGAATAACCTCCAATACACCAGTGTGACTTCTCCATTTCTCAAACCAATCATTCTTGGAACCTCTGAGCTGTACTGACTATAGAATTACAATTACATAGAATGCACAGCACAGAAACAGGCCATTCGGCCCAACAGATCCATGCCGGTGTTTATGTTCCACGTGAGCCTCCTCCCACCCTATCAACATAACCTTTTATTCCCATCTCCATCATGTGTTTATCTAGTTCCCCCTTAAATGCATCTATGCTATTTGTCTCAACTACTCCTTGTGGTAGCAAGTTCTACATTCTAACCACTCTCTGGGTGAAGAAGTTTCTCCAGAATTCCCTATTGGATTTATTAGTGACTATATTATACTTATGGCCCCAAAGTTTTTGTCTCCCCCATAAGTGGAAACATCTTCTCTACATCTACCCTATCAAACCCTTTCATAATCTCAAAGACCTCTATCAGCTCACCCCTCAGTCCTCTCTTTTCTAGAGAAACGAGCCCCAGCCTATTCAATCTTTCCTGATAGGTATAACCTCTCAGTTCTGGTATCATCCTAGCAAATCTTTTTTGCACCTTCTCCAGTGCCTCTATGTCCTTTTTATAGTGTGCAGACCAAAACTGTTCACAGTACTCCAAGTGTGGTCTAACCAAGGTTCTATACAAGTTTAGCATAACTTCTCTGCTTTTCGATTCTATCCCTCTGGAAATTAACCCGTGCTTGGTTTACTTTTTTTTTTAAATGGTCTTTTTAACCTGCATCGCTACTATTGGTGATTTGTGTTTCTGTACCCCTAAATCCCTCTGCTCCTCTACGTGTTTAGACTCTTATTTTCCAAGGAGTATGTGGCCTCATTGATCCTACCAAACTATACCACCTCACACTTATCTATTTAGTGCCGGTTTTATACAGTGAACAATGTCCACTAGGAACTGGGTTGAGACCGCCAAACTCATTAGCAGAAAGGGGAAATTATCATCCCAACTGATTTGAAACCAGATCTACAGCTCCCACATAAATTTAATGCAGAAACTCTACTGAAAGCCTTGAGGGTCAAGTGATAATGAAATTGCCTTAAACTGGTTGAGGGCAGATAATCCTTTAACACTTGCAATTCTTAAGAACTTGCAACTGTCTACTTTTAATGAGCACTTGCAAGGATCTATTGAGAATTACTTAAGTCAGCACAGTAATGATTCGCAGCTTCCCTGCATGTCTATTTGTATTATGAACTTTCGTTAAGGCGACTAGAGATCTCATGGAACTTTTTTTCTAATGAATGGTGGAGTTAAATCATTAAGTCTCTAAAATTAACCAACGATGTAGAAAACTTCTTTGTTACAAGTAAATGTGGAAAACACAGACCATAGAGGGCCAACTTCATAGTAACATTCAGTCTACGATTGGCGAACCTGATTGCAGATTTCTCACTCTTCAATGTGATCCTTCTCCCCATTCTAGCACCCCCCCCACCCTGAATACAGAGACATCAGGGTAGAATTTCCAAATGGCAACGTTTACATACAAACGTTTATTGTCCTACATAGCCATGCACTCTATTCTCATGTATGTGTTAACCTATTTATTTTCAATGGGTTGATGTCTGCATAAAAACAAGGAGGTATTTAGTTCAAGCATGTTAAGCCTGTGTAAGCTTCGCCAATCAGAAGTTCTACTTTAAAGAGTAAACTTCAGTGGTTCACAGGTACAAGATGGTGATTATGCTGCCAAACCTCTTCCCTCTTCTCAAGGCATCAGGCACCGCCCAGCACCTTGACCAAGTGGTGATTCTTCATGCGAATCTAAATGGACAAGTATCAGCCAATTATTTGATCTTTGGAGTGGCAGGAGTGGGTGGTGGGTCCATCAAGCCCGATCTTTTCGACAACCAACATCGATTCCCACCCACTTTCCAGGAGTTGCTGGATAGTGATTGGGAGGAAAACCCTGGATGGTTCGTTCCACACTAGCCCATGGACAGTGGGGGCAATTGCAGTATTCCTACATCCATGCAAGGAATCTTACAAGCTTTCGGAGATTATCCCCTTCGTCAGGTGAATGAGAACCTTTTCACTCATTCACCTGACGAAGGGGATAATCTCCAAAAGCTTGTGATTTTAAAATAAATTTGTTGGACTATAACCTGGTGTTGTAAGATTCCTTACATTTGTCCACCCCAGTCCATCACCGGCATCTCCACATCATGGCTACTTCCATGCAGGCAGTGACTGGTTAACTCAGGACTGACTGTAATTTACCAGCACAGTTCCTTCCAAAACCTGGTATCAGAACTTAAAACAAGAAAGCAACATCATAATCAAGATAAACATGACTTATAATATTACATTAGCATTAATAGCAAACCACAAGATTACTTATCACACGCCTGGTGTTTTCTTGTGAGGGGCAGGACTGGAACGCCAACAAAAATCAAACCAAGTGTGATGTACATGCTCATTTTTGTTTAAAATAAACCACAGGGATGTTCTTGATAGGTCTGTAATTTTTGTACTAATTGCCAACCTCTACCACAAAAAGACCAATGTGCCTGAGCTCTCAACAGTCCCATGGATTTCATTTTCTCATGTGATCAGCACTAGATAGCAAGGCAGAGTAATTTTACAGAATGTGTTCAACAAGATCTATATAAATGCTAAATGACAAGTGGCTTAGTGGTCTTGCAAAGGCTGAGCTATGTAGCTGAAATGCCTTGGCCCACATTTTCATACATTTTAAGAATCAGATCATTTTTCCATTTAAAAAAAGATAAAAAGAATTTGTGGTTTATTTGGTTTCTACAAGAAATAGTGAGTACTAATCCCTGCAAGAATCTTGCATCAGTTTAAATGTTATATGGTGACATTTTCTACTGGGAGGCAGGCATCACTGAATGAGTTTATCAATAAACTAATTTTACACTGCATGCCCAAACCTGCAGTAATGGTCTACTTGTCTGACCAGGTTGTCAGAAAACATAAGTCACCCACACTCTTGCATTTTCCAAACCTGCGCATAACAAGGGCAAAACAGGGAGGTGGGATTGGAGTGAATAGGTCCTGTGGAGGAGCTGGCAGCAGGATACACCAAAAGGCCTCTTCCTGCACTGACATTTCTAGAAAAACCACCACCTCACTGGCCAATAAGAGTGTGCATGTGCGCACGTTTTTTAAAATGGAATTCTGTATTGCTGGGGTAAATGATGGGATGAGAAGCTTTAGTTAGAACAAAGACCAGAGAAACTAGGGCTCTTTTCACAAAAACAAAGAAGGTTAAGAGGCAATCTGACAGAGGTCAAACTGAGAGGGGCTTTGATCAAGTAAATTGGGGAAAAAAAACACTATTTCCACCAATGAGTTCGTAACAAGGGCATAAATTGAAGATCAAAAGAACCACGGTAGGTTAGGAGAATTTCTCTTTTAAAAACACATAGGGTTGATAGGACATGGAACACCTGATCAACAACAGGAGCGGAAGCAGAATCCATAATAGCTTTTAAAGGGGAATATTTGAAAAATAGACATTTTAAAAGGGTATGATGAAGGGGCAGGGGATTGCGACTAAGTGTTCAGTCCTTTCACAGATCTGGCACAGACACGATCGACCAAATTCAATGGGAGAGCATTGTATTCTTGGGAAACGACAAAGCCACTGGGTAGGGATGGGGTGAGGAACAGATCGAGCGGAAGGACAATTCCAAATATTTTACTTTATTTTAAATCTAGCCACAACTGCTGGGTGAAATTGCCATGTTGCACACTCTGTTGGGAGTCACCGCAAACTTCAAATTATGAAATAAAATTACACAGCTTATTAACAGAAGAGAAAAAGATCTGCAGTTGTGACCTGAAATAACTTTCTTGGGCAGTGAGGCACAGTGACTTCCTCCCTCACCCTCCTATTAAAAGAATACAGGAATCTGCTACTAGTGGAGAAATGCGGCTTTGTTATCCGTTATTCAAACAATATCTGGAGTGGATATGGGGGGCAATCCAAAAGGTTCAAGAAAGGATCTTGAATTGAAAGCTGTGGGAATATTAAAAATACGGCATTTGAAATAGGGACCAGAGACATAATAAAAACTCAAAAACCAGCACAAGCAGCTGTGTTTCACTGGGTAGAGAAATCACAGATAAAAGGGGTGAGAGGGGTTATTAAAATAGGAGGTAGAGTCATCCTGCGACTTATCACTTCCAGCTCCTAGTGGGTGACTTCAGAGCATCACTCGTGGGGCAGGTCACAGATCCACTCCAGCTGGGAGGATGGGTATGTCAACTTCTTTGGGGTTCACAGGGAAAAAGAGAGAAAGAAATATCATTCTATTCCTCGCTGAAGAAACTGGCTATTCGTAACATCAAGTAAAACTTGGCTGGAAATTTCAAAATCACTGGCGTTAAACGCACCAAAGATTTAACGTTATTTCTTTGTATTCAGCTCTTTAAACCAGGTGAATTCGCATCACAATTTTTTTTTTAAAACTCGAAGCAGAACTCGATCACAATCTGCTGCTGTGTTAAACCTGGCTCCATAACAATTTCAAACCCCTCCCCTTGTAAATGTTTAAATCTGAGCATTTCTTTATATCAACAAAAGTCAATTTAAAGTCAGGTGTTTCTCAATTATACGCACAAAGCCCTACAAATCACATTTCTAAATTAGACTTTAATAATTCAATACTAAAAAAAGGCAAACTGCGAACTTCTCAGACTACACAGTAAGCTGGGGGCAACACAGCAGTTCAGGCTTTTAAAACACTCTTCAAAATGTTTTTCACTTAATAAAACACTACAGGGGTTCCCCAGATGTAATATTTCAGCTCTTGTGCTCGCAGACCTTACACTCTTACTGCCTTTTTGTTAGGGATTTCAGGGCTCCTTTAGAATGTTTCAGTCACAAGAGCCAGCACCCCAGACAGAACAAGCCTCTGAAAAATCTGAACCTTACTGCTGACATCCCCCTTAAAAGGACCAATATGTTGCTCTCAGTGACTAGGACCATTAGTGTTAGCATGCACTGTGTAAACATTTACTAGATAAACAAGGAAGTCATTTGAGCTCACCAACAGATTGAACACCCAATGGGCCAGAGAAGATGCCTGAGCAATGGAGAGCAGACAGCTCACATCCAAGTAATCAGATTCAAGAGAAAAACATGACTGCGCAGTAGTGCACCCATCTATCGGGAGATTTACACATGCCACATATATTTAAATGAAAATCAAAACCAATAGTGCCAAATGTTAAATATTGTATGCTGAAGCAAATATTAATAAAGGGCGACTATAATGCCGATTAAAATGAACTTATAGCAGTTTTAAAAATCTAACTAGGTTAGTGCAAATACCAGCACGGGGGTCAACCATAAACGCAAATCATATCCCTGAAAAGCGCTGAATCGAAGTAGGCTGAAAAATGCTCGAGATCTAGGACCTGCCCACTTTGGTTCTAGACCAACAGAAAATAAAACCTCAGATGCATCAGTGACGAACATGCCTCCAATGGACTGCAGTGCTGCCTTAATCAGCTTCTGTCATGATAGCACTGACACCGGCCACTAACAACACCTAATAGTCACAACAAGGCTGACAATCAAATGAGCTGGGCAGAAGAGAAAGGCTGCGCATGTGTGTTACCCTGATCCCATTCAGTATCCTCCCAAACAAAAAGTTAAGTTGCAATATCATAAGCCCACCAGGAAAACCTTAAAATAAAGCGGACATGGTTCATAAATAATGGACTCTCAAAACCATGGCTTCGTCCAAGAAACCACTATCCAAATTGCCACTACCTCATCATTCTAAGCAATCCTCTGCACAAGTGTCAAACTGGCAGACTACCAGATGGCAACAAATCACAATGAAATAATTACCACCCATGGAGGTTTAGGCATAAACACAGATTTCAAGCTAACCATGAAATCACTGTTTGGCTTTCTGTTGATATATAAATAATATACATTATGGAAAGATTATTAGCATAGACAGCTGGCCCCGCTGTGAACCCTATCCAAATCCCCTCTATCTCCTCCCCAACATTTCAGACGCCCGACTGCATTAGTGCAGACTACTACATGAGTTTACTGATTTTCTGTCCCTCATCTCCCCAAATTAACCAGGGAATTTACAATAATGTTATGAAAAAAGGAATCCACGCAACTAGAGGACATTGCTTGGTACATTGCACCCAAAATCACGGCAGGAATGCAGTTCTGAAGAAGCCTTCTGATATTTAGAACCTGAAGATTCGTCAGTGTTCCTAATACAGCCTGTGTACAACAGCTTTGTTCCTTCGTACCAACAAAATTTATTGCACTTTAAAAACACCAGAACAGCACACACTGCAAACATGAATTAGAAAGGCTTCTTTTAATTGCCATAGAGCTTTCAGCACCAAGGACAAGGCCAACATCACACAGTACATCAGGTCATAAAACCAAGCCAAATACATAGAAGCTGATATATGGCAATATGATGAATTGTAAACTAAATTAATTAGCCAAAACCAAAAATGTAGTCACCCTATACTTAGTTTCACTTCAGTCAATTTGTTAAAAACCACCTTTTCACATGCCACAATCATTCAAAACAAAAAGCATATTTTTGCAAAGAGGATTTTCTCCCTCAGGTTCCCCTCCTCCCCACCCACTTCAAATTCAAATGGTAAAAACCAGATGAATATGTCTGTGCACATATGGGGAAGAATGTGTGTTTAAATATCGTGCTCGGATGACATTAACCTAATGTGTTTCCAAACTCCAGTCATTTAAATGGTGCACCCAAGATAGCTTCCTTAACCCAACACACAGCTGAACATCCTGAATGCTGAAGCCCATTCATTAATGAGATGGTGAGCTAGGGTTGCTGAATCATGTACTATGGGAAATTTATGACTTGTCGGTTACAAAGTACAAATCTTTCCCAATCCTTCTACGCTCCAGGCAACCAAATTTGTGAAACATCTGCCCTCATTACAGTGCTCTCTGACAGCATCCATTACATCATTTTACAGTCAGTAACTGCTCCTTGAAGATGGCATCTGCACACTCCAAAATATATTTCATGTTGTAGAGGGAGAGACTTCCTCGTCAATAAAGTCAGGACCACCAGTACTAGGCAGTGAGGTAAGCAGCAAACTGGGCAAGATTTACAAGTATTGCTGAAACACTTAAACACAACTGTTAAATTAACAGAAAGGAGTCGATTGAATAGACTTAAAAATCTGGTGAAATCAACAGAATTAGGTTTGTGTTAGTAACTCAGTGTCTCACAGAATCAGAGAATGTTTGATTTACATCTGTGATTTCCACATACAGCAAGTTTTTTGACCTTGGGATCTCAACTAAGCTGAGATATACATTTTGGGGAGGGGGGGGTGGGGTTTGAAGGAGAACAACATGTTTAGGAGATCTTGCCCATTGCGGTACCAGGGTCAAGATGGGGCTTTTGTAGCAATAGAAAAGACTAAGAAAAATAAAAGTTGCATTACTCTCATGTACCTCATATACTTACAGATTAAGTCAGCTGTGACCTCTTCTGGCAGCAATGGTGTGCCGCACAGGAAAACCAAAAAAACCACAAACTAGTGTCACCTTAGATGAACTCATTACAGTGAGTACAGCCGAATCTTACATCCAGGTTTCACTGTGAAATTCAGCTTTCAAGCGTACAATGGGATTTGCCATTTCAACAAAAGCTCAAATTAATTTAATATCTTTATACGTGTGGAAATAATTTCATGTTTAGTTCTTTTTGTGTCAAATAACCAACAGATTCGGGCAAAAATGCAGACCCCAGGTGAGCCACTCCCCTACCTCACGCTGCAGCACCAGCTCCTTGGTAAACTGAGTGGCATCTTCACTGAACGGTTCTCCTTCCTGGATTCCTGCAGGCGTGTTCCGAGATCCACGAGGGCACTCGATACCTGAAACAATAAACGAGGCACTTGAGAAATACTAAAAATAAAAGCAGCAAGGGAAGCATCCCAGTTGTGGGATTATTAGTGTTTGAAAACAACATTTACGCACAAAGGGACTGGACAGTATGTTACAGCGGAGGCCAATGACATGAGCAGACAGCACAATTGCATCAAACTGACTTCTGCTATAAAAACTCAGTACAGGGAAGAGTCATTTTTAAAAATCCTATCATTTAAAACTGTACGATTGTCCACATTTCCTGTTCATCGTGTGACACTGATATTTCTGAATATTGAAATCTGCACCAATCAGAACAACAGGTAAGGAATATACAAGTCAAAAGCAAGCAAACTTGACAAAAAGTAGCTACTAAATGTGAATAGAAGTCATTAATCAAGCACGAGCAGTGAAGAAAAATAATCCTTCAATAATATTGTTCCAAGTATTTTTTTTAAATCTTTTTGGTTGCCATCTTGCTTTCTCCGTCATGCTGAGGATTTATGACTAGAAATAAAGTCTGTAAAATAAAGACATTAAAAAAAATAAATAGAACATTTGCAAGAAAATGATCAAACTCAGTCACATAATAGTATTTGCTGTGTCTGAAATGCGTGTAACAATGTTTTCTGTTAAGAGGCCTGTGCCTACGAGAAGATTGAGCCTTTGGGTTCATGTGGGTTCCCAGAACCATCACAGTCAGATGAGCAGATTCAAGCTGGAGGGCTACAGCTTCCAGCACACACTGGTGTACAACAGTAAGACTGGCCATTTGCAGATGGCCCAAACTCGCCAGTGGAAAACTAAGAAAACTCATGGAAACCATTTTTAGGGCAAGGAAAATAACCAGAAATTATTTACAGTATGTGACAAGTTAAACTGTCCAATTTTAAAGGAAATCTTCATATTTTACCATATATTCTAAACGGTTGAACACAGTTGTTTTGTTTTGTTTACGCTGGACTCAAAAACAATGATTGTTTGTATAAACATATGATCAGTGAACAGCTGCCACCTGCACATTACTGGCAGAGATTTATTTACATTAGGTGTCTGTCGGCCTGTTCAAGTGGATGTAGAAGACCCCACAGCATTCAAAGAGGAGGAGAATGTTCTTCAGGAGTGCTGGCCAACATTCCTCCTTCAACCAGCAACGAAAATAGATGAACTGATCCATTTATCTCATTTGGTGTGCCTGGGGCCTTGCTGTGTACAAATTGGCTGCCGTGTTTACCTACATTACAAGAGTGACTACATTTCAAAAGTAATTCACTGGCTGTGAAGGGCTTGGAGACATCCTGGTGACATGAAAGACATTATAAACCCAAGCTTGTTCTTTCTATGCATAACTCTGGTTGTTAACTAATTGCAATACTTACCATTGTAACTGTAACGTGGTCCAAACCCCACCCCCACACTGACCAAAACTTGATATATTGCAGTCTCCAGCCCGGTCTCACTAAATTGTAATCCGCCACCTGGCCAAAACATGGCTCCCATTCCACATACAACATTCCCCAATCCACCCAATTCATTCCCTATTTAGTCAATATTTCACCCCAGATCTTACCTACGCTGTGGAAACCTCCCACCCCACACCATTTCCACACACAGTCGCTGTCCCGCACTACCCAGTTGTCAGCAGTGGCACTCAGTTGGAAACACTCTAGCCTCTGAGTCAGAAGGTCATGGGTTCAAGTCCCACTTCAGAGACTTGAGCACAAAATCTAGGTTGGCACTTGTGTAGTACTGAGGGAGTGCTGCACTGTCGGAGGTGCCATCTTTGAGATGAGACGCTAAACAGAGGTCCAGTCTGCCCTCTCAGATGGACGTAAAAGATCCCATGGCACTATTTCGAAGCAGAGCAGGGGCGTTCTCCCCAGTATTCTGGTCAACATTTATCCCTCAACCAACATCACAAAAAAATTTATCTGGTCGTCATCACAGTTGTTTGTGGGATCTTGCTGTACGCAAATTGGCTGCCCCGTTTCCTACATCACAACAATAACTATACTTCAAAAGTATTTCACTGGCTGCAAAGCGCTTTGGGACATCCTGAAGTCGTGAAAGACGCTATAGAAATGAGAGTTATTTATTTATCAATGTACAGCGCCACAAGAGGTCAACCAGTATATTAAAAAGAAGTCCAATATCTTAAGCTTCTATCTCTAATGGGCGAAATTTAAAGAAAAAATTAGGGCACTTATGGGCCACCGCAGCATTAAACCAAAATTCAGGAAAACCCAGCTTGGACAGAAAGTCCATTCCACAAGTGCCCCGGGGGTATCGGCAACAGGGTACTGATTTTATTCAGTGTCAGCGATAGAATAAGCAAGCAGATTCCCTTTATCTTTGCAGAGAGAACATTTAGTAGCAAGGTTTGTCAGGACGTTAAAAACAAAAATACATACATCAATCCACACACAAGATGCTGTGCACATGCTCGTGGGATCAGCTGGGATAGATTCAAAATGAGAACATAAAGGGATCTAATCATAAACATAGCAGCTATACCTGGTGCAGAAAATTCATTATTCTACAGTTTTCAACAGTTCAGTAAGTTCAATGTGAAGAGCAAAGATCTGTCCACAGCTACAGGGGGGGGATTGATGGAAACATGTGTGAGGCAAACAGGGCTTGTTCTCAAAAGGAAAAATTTAAACATTAGGAATGCACCCTGCTAGAGTGAGTTCTTTAGTGCCTGGAAGCCGTAGGGAAGGAATGTTGATATTGCTTCAGACGCAAGCAATACCTGACCTAACTGTAGAAACAGGCACTAAAAGAATAAAAAGCTCCCGGTTACATAACCTGATTTTGTTTAATGGAATAAATCTGATAACTGGGGCAGCTTCCACAATAGCCCTCACCATTGTTTGTGTTTTTTTTTATTATAGAAGAGTTAAAGCAAATTAATAAAAACACACAGGAATCCTGCTAGTGATCTATTTGGCCAACAGCCCAAAAGATATAACCAACTATAACAGACTGGTCAGTGCCTCAGACAGTAGCAAGCTCTGTACTGCTGATCCCGTGATTTACAATGTGTGCTGCACTGCTGCTCAGAACTCTCCAGCGCCACTATATATAAATAAAAGTGGGAGCAAGCAAAGGGGGAGGGAAATGAGGAGAGTAGGGGGGAAAATGGAGGGAAATCATAGAATCATAGAAAGGTTACAGCACGGAAGGAGGCCAGTCCATCAAGTCCGCACTAGCTTTATGCAAGAGAAATCCAGCTAGTCCCACTCCCCCGCCCTTTCCCCGTAGCCCTGGAAATCTTTTCCTTTCAAGTACTTATCCAGTTCCCTTTTGAAGGCCATGATTCAATCTGCCTCCACCACCCCCTCGGGCAGTGCATTCCAGATCCTAACCACTCGCTGTGTAAGAAAAGTTTTTCCTCATGTCACTTTTGGTTCTTTTGCCAATCACCTTAAATCTATGTCCTCTGGTTCTTGATCCTTCTACCAATGGGAACAGTTTCTCTATCTATTCTGTCTAGACCCTTCATGATTTTGAATACCTCTATCAAATCTCCTCACAACCATCTCTGTTTCAAGAACAACCCCAGCTTCTCCAATCTATCCATGGAACTAAAGTCCCTCATCCCTGGAATCATTCCAGTAAATCTCTTCTGCACCCTTTGTAAGGCCTTCACATCTTTCCTGAAGTGCGGTGCCCAGAACTGAACACAACACTCCAGTTGTGGTCGAACCAATGTTTTATAAAGGATCATCATGACTTCCTTAATTCTATGCCTCTATTTATAAAGCCCAGGATCCTTTTTGGGAATGATTTTTTAACCACTTTCTCAACTTGCCCTGCCACCTTCAATGATTTGTGCACATGTACCCACAGATCTCTCTGTTCCTCTACCCCTTTTATAGTGTTGTGCCCTCCAATTTATATTGTCCCTCCTCGTTCTTCCTACCGAAAAGTAAAACTTCTCATTTTTCTGGGTTAAACTTCATCTGCCACATGTCCACCAGCCTGTCTATATCCCCTTCAAGTCTATCACTATCCTCCTCACTGTTTACTAGACTTCCAAGTTTTGTGTCATCTGCAAATTTTGAAATTGTGCCCTGTACACCCAAGTCCAAGTCATTAAAATATATCAAAAAAAGCAGTGGTCCAGGAAACCGCCCCTTGGGGACCACCACTGTACACCTCCCTCCAGTCTGAAAAACAACCGGTCACCACTACTCTTGTTTCCTGTCCCTTAGCCAATTCGGTATCCATGTTGCTACTGCCCCCTTTATTCCATGGGCCGCAATCTTGATAAGCCTACCGTGCGGCACTTTATCAAACACTTTTTGAAAGTCCATATACACCACATCAACTGCATTGCCCTCATCTACTCTCTCTGTTACTTCATCAAAAAACTCTATCAAGTTAGTTAAACATGATTTGCCTTTAACAAATCCGTGCTGGCTTTCCCTAAACAACCCACACTCATCCAAGTGACAGTTAATTCTAACCCGCATTATTGTTCCTATAAGTTTCTCAAACCACTGAGGTTAAACTGACTGGCCTATAGTTGCAGGGTTTATCCTCACGCCCTTTATGAGGAGAGTGGGGGGTGGGGGCGGTGAAGAGAAATGAGGGGAGTGGGTGTTACAAGTTAGAAAGCCCAGTGAAGGATAGAATACTAAAGCCTGGTCTTCAGTTGCTTCCAAGCCTTTATTCAGAGAGATCAACATTACCCATTCACACCACATCCTAGATTAGCTATCTTATACAAGAGTTTATAATTGATACGCACCAGCTGAATACAATTAACACTAATTTATATAAATCACATGGATACAATCAACTGGGCCGGGCCGGGCCGGGCCGGGGGGGTCACGTGCGTGCAACGGCAGGGAGCGCAACGAGGGGGAGGGGGGGCGCGCGCGCGCAACGGCAGGGAGCGCAACGAGGGGCATAATAATCTTGTCCTCATTTGATGTCCACTCATGAACTTTTCAGTAAGATATTGGATACCAGTCAAAAGCAGGAACCCTGACTGATTTTATCTTCCCTGGACTGCGTCCTGTTGCAACCTAGTCCCAACACAGCCTGGGAATCTGCACAGTTCAGTTATGCCTCATCTACACTAGTTTGAGCCATCGGTGGGGAGGGTCTTGGTTAAGTCAAACCCTGGGCCATTCCTTCATTTTTCCATAACTCAAATTTCATGTGAATTCAATAAAAGTACTACAGCAAAGTTTAAATGAACTGCAATATTAGAACAAATTCTGTCAGAAGTCAGCACTCAATGTAAAATATGAGCATTTACTGAAAAGCTCTTCAAAATGAGATGAAGAGCTTATTTATTCCTTACAGCTGCAACAGGATTCCAATCATTTACCTCCTTCAAGTGCCCAGAAATCACATACAAATCATTCATCCTAATACAGCTTTCTCAAAACAACTTTCAAAGATACTTCCAAGGTGAAAGGAATTAAACCTTTTAACTTCCCAGGTAACCTACATTATTTTACAAAACAGATCTCTTCTGCAAATCATATACAGAAGTAAAAATAATGGCACACAAGGAGATCAGACTGGTCAGATATTTAGGACTCAAACAGATCATTTGCAGCTCCCTCTGGCTTCAATGCCCTAGATCTGTTGAATCAGGAATTGTTATTGGATGCTGCAAGCAAGTTCCACGTCCACTGCAACAGGTGACACTATATCCAATGATTTAAGTAATGTCTCCTGAATAAATTGCCACTTCAGTGAAGAACCAAAAGGCCTCAGCACCTGTGGAATTATACACCTTTCCCTGGTACAATACAAAACTTGTTCATATTCACTTGAGAGTCCTTTCAGGATATCAAAAACTTGAATTACATGCCTCCTTTGGTCTTCAATTTTTCTGCCATTTGGGGAGGAGGACACTTACAAGTTTCCTCTTCCCTCTGCCTGGCCTGCCAAGGTAGGCAGGCAAATAGCCTGCTCCTTACTTCCCTGTAGCTGCCTGTCAAAAGGTATCGCGGATTGGACTGTCAAGAGATGATCTCGATCCTCCAACCGCATAGAGAATTGGCCTGTATACATGGCGCGGCTACGAAAATTGACCTGCATACACGGCTCGGCTCCGAAAATTGGCCTGCAAACGTGACTTGGCTCTGAGAATTGCCCCGTTTAACTGACTTTGCTAAATGCAGATCTTTTTTCTTTGGGAAAGATTGTTTCTTCATAAACAATCTGATTGTTTATAAACAAAACATTTAACATCCATGGCCAATTCTTCAAGATGCTTCATTGGTAATAGTTAATTCTGCAAAAGGATACTGATAAGATGGGACAATGGGCTAAAAAGTGGCAGGTGGAATTCAATGTCTGTGAGATGCATTTTGTAAAAATAACAGCAGTAATTCTATTCTGAATGGGAGTAGGCTTGGTGCTGTGGAAGAGCAGTGGGATTTGGGGGTGCAAGTTCACAGGACATTAAAGGCTGTAAAAAGAAAAAGAAAGCAATGGAATTCTATTCTAGGTTTTATCACAAGTTTGTATGGAATACAAAAGCCAAGGTGTAATAATGAGCCTATATAAAACCTGAAGGTATCAGGGTACTATGCACACTATTGGGCTTCACACTATCGGAAGGAATAATGAGGCTTTAGAAAGGGTTCAGTGCAGATTTACTAGGATACTGCCTGGTATGAGGAAATACAAATACAAAGACAGACTTGAAAATTGGGCCTTTTGCCACCATTAAGGCAACACAGATTATGCTGAGATATGATAGAAGTGTTTAAATTATGAAAGGATAGGGCAGGGTAGATTAAAGCAGACTATTTCCAGTAGTTGACAGGAATACATAGAAGGTTAAATGCAAGTGATGTAGAACAGAGGGCAGGAGAAACTTCTTTGCGCAGAGAGATTTGAGACTGGATTCACTTTCAGGGTTAGTGGTTGTGGCAGAAATATTACCTACATTTCAAGATTAGATTGCATAAGTGGAAGAAAAAGGCTTTGAAGGATTGCGGGAACAAGACAGGTAAATGGGATCAGGTCTATTTGTTTACATGGGGGGTAAACACCAACACGGACAAGCTGGGCCGAACGTGTTGTAACTCAGTTTTTCCCTCCCGTACTCAGTCAGGCTCACATTGGGAGTGCAACAGAACTCAAACTCAACTGGGCCATTGATATCTTTATCCCATTGCTCCTTTAGTCTCTTACCCGAGCTCATTGGTTGAAGGTCAGATACAATCCCTGTTGTAATTAAGAACATAAGAAATAGGAGGAGTAGGCCATACAGCCCCTGGAGCCTGCTCTGCCATTCAATCAGATCATAGCTGATCTTCAACTTTAAGTCCACTTTCCCGCCCAATCCCCATATCCCTTGATTCCCCATGAGTCCAAAAATCTAATCAATCTCAGTCTTGAATATACTCAACAACTAAGCACCCACAGCCCTCTGGGATAGAGAATTCCAAATATTCACCACCCTCAGTGAAGGAATTCCTCCTCATCTCAGTCCTAAATGGCCAATCCCTTATCCTGAGACTATACCCCCTAGTTCTGGACTCTCCAGCCAGCCTCTCAGTATCTATCCCATCAAGTCCTCTTAGAATCTTATATGTTTCCATGAGATCACCGCTCATCCTTCTAAACTCGAGAGTTTAGGCCCATTCGACTCAATCTTTCCTCATAGGACAACCCTCTCATCCCAGGAACCAATCTAGTGAACCTTCATTGCACTGCCTCTAAGGCAAGTATATCCTTCCTTAAGTAACGAGACCTAAACTGTACACAGTATTCTCACCAAAGCCCTGTACAATTGCAGCAAGACTTCCTTACTTTTGTACTCCAACCCCCTTGCAATAAAGGCCAACATATCATTTGCCTTCCTAATTGCTTGCTGTACCTGCATGTTAACTTTCTGTGTTTCATGTACAAGAACATCCAAATCCCTCTGAACACCAACATTTCATAGTTTCTCACCATTTAAAAAATATTCTGTTTTTCTATTCTTCCGATCAAAGTGAATAAGCCCCACATTATACACCATCTGCCACCTTCTAGGGGGCATAATCTTAGAATAAGGGGCTGCTCTTTCAAAACTGAGATGAGGAGAAACTTCTTCACTCAGAGGGTAGTAGGTCTGTGGAATTTGCTGCCCCAGGAAGCTGTGGAAGCTACATCATTAAATAAATTTAAAACTGAAATAGACAGTTTCCTAGAAGTAAAGGGAATTAGGGGTTACAGGGAGCGGGCAGGAAATTGGACATGAATTTAGATTTGAGGTTAGGATCAGATCAGCCATGATCTTATTGAATGGCGGAGCAGGCTCGAGGGGCCGATTAGCCTACTCCTGCTCCTATTTCTTATGTTCTTGCCCACTCACTTATCCTGTTGTCTATATCCCTTTGCAGACTGTGTCCTCCTCACAGCTTACTTTCCCACCTAGCTTTGTATCGTCAGCAAACCTGGATACATTACACATGGTCCCTTCATCTAAGTCATTAATATAGATTGTAAATAGCTGAGGCCCAAGCACCGATCCCTGCGACACCCCACTAGTTACAGCCTGCCAACCTGAAAATGACCCATTTATTCCTACTCTGTTTTCTGTCCGGTAATCAATCCTCTATCCATGCTAATATATTAGCCCCAATCCCATGAGCCTTAATCATATGTAACAGCCTTTTGTGTGGCACCTTATTGAATGCCTTTTGAACATTCAAATATACTACACCCACTGGTTTCCCCTGCTAGTTACACCCTCAAAAACTAATGGATTTATCAAACACTATTTCCCTTTCATAAAACCGTGTTGACTCTGCCTAATCATATGATTCTATACGTGTCCTGTTACAAGTCCTTAATAGTTTCTAGCATTTTCCCTACTACTGATGTCAGGTTAACTGTCCTATAGTTCCCTGTTTCCTCTCTCCCTCCTTTTTCTCGTACAGTTTCAATGCTGCACTTATATCAAAATATTCAATTTGCTTTGGATTAGTGCCAAAAAATGCAACAAGACTCAATATTTGATCAACTTGCACACCTAGATCTTTCCTGTTCCACTTTAATGATATAACTCTCTAACCTTATGCATCAGGGACAGAAGTCACCAGTGGATCAGATAATAGTGGCGAGTGATTTTACACCAAATATTTTGCTGCAGTAAGCACTCTGTAGCAATATTATTCTCATTAAAAGGTATACTCAGGTTGGCAGAAGTGAGGCATTCCTTCCAGAAATGTATCCCCTGGAGGAAATTTATCTTTTAAAAAAAAATTAAGCCAAGTTACCAAAGATCTACTAGGTTGGATCTTACGCCTGGAAACCGGGGCATTGAGGGTTAAATTACGAGGACAGGTTGCATAAACTTGGCTTGAGGAGTAATCTGATCGAGGTGCTTAATATGTAAGGATTCGATAGGGCAGATACAGATATTTCCTGTGATGGGGGGAAATCAAGAACGAGGAGACAATCTAAAAATTAGAGCTAAATCATTTAGGAGGGAATTCAGAATCACTTTTTCACGCAAAGGGTAGTAGAAATCTGGAACACTCTTCCCCCAAAAGGCTGTGGATGCTGAGGACAACTGGAGCTTTCAAGACTGAGATCAATAGATTTTTGTTAGGTAAGGGTATCAAGTAATATGGAGCTTCGGTGGGTAAAGAAAGTTGAGGTACATGATCTAATTGAATGGAGGAGGAGGCTTGAGAGGCTGAGTGGCCTTCCTCCTATTCCTATGGAAACAACCAACTCAGAAGATCTCCTTCAGCAGTTATCATTAGAAGAGTGGCCACTCTGTCAATTCCATTCAATTAGTTGAGCACAAACTCCCCTGGTCATGCAGTGTGTACCTAAGTGATACGGACCAGGCAGATCTCAGGTAGGTTTGACCCATGGTCTGTGCTAAGTTAAGTGAAGTCGGTCAGGGCAGCAGATGAGGTGACCCTGGATTCGAGGGGGGAGGGGGAAAGTCAGCTAAGGTTCCTACTCTTGATTACTACTTGAAAAAAGAAAGACGCCCTCAGGATGTCCCAAAGCGCTTTACAGTGCGTTTGATGTGTAATCACTGCTTTAATGTAGGAAACGTAGCAGCCAATTTACACACAGCAAGGTCCCATAAACAGCAATGTGATAATGGCCAAATGATTTTTTTTTAAAATAGTGATGTTGTTTGACAGGACACAGGGGAGAATTCCACTGCTCTTTGAATAGTGCCATGGGATTACTTATGTCCACCTGAGAGGGTAGACGGGACCTCATTTTAACATCGACAGCGCCGCACTGAAGTGTTAGCCTAGATTTTGTGCTCAAGTCTCTGGAACCCACAATCTTCTGACTCAGAAGTAAGAGGACTGACATGACTACCCCTGCTAGATATTTAGACATTGGGTGAGAGGAGAATCAAGTTTGGTACAATCTCCCCATGGGTAAACAGTCTACTGACACTCATGGTCAAAGCCAACAACTAATAGCGACTTGAGCAACAAAATGCCTGAATGCCCATTGAACTGTACTCTAGGAAATATGCAGCGCCTTCAAAGAGGAACGCGGTTAAATTGGTGGGAAACAAGTTCAATATTGGTCAAGAACAAGAGTTCCTTTCCTGATTAAGTCAATCTCCAAAAAGCAGCAAAGACACAGGAGGTGCAGGAGTTGAAAGTACAAACCAATAACATCTTTCCCCCACAAAAGTAGACTTTCAATTTCTGAGCAGAATTACGGAAAAACAATGCAGCCAATGTCATTTTACTGAATTTCAACTCGAGTTAATTGAAGGAATTCATCTTGTTCGAAGTGCTGTTCCTCCCATGTTTACATATAAAAGTAAGGAATACTTGCATAATTTTTCAAATTTCCCCACCCCAGCAGAGACCCTACATTTCGGTAGTATTTCCCTTTTGGTTCCCTGATGGTTCCACTTCCCAGGCCTATCCAAAACGGTGACCCCAGGTGGCTCCTTCCCATCCGTCACATCAGCAGAGGGCTCTCCAAACAAAGAAACCCTAAATATCAGATCGCAACTAGTGACAATTTTGATTTTTTTTTTTTTAAAAACCCTGGTTAAGAAGCCTACAACTCATTAAAAAGCTTAACACCCACATACACTTCTTGTCTACAAATCTTTACTTCCTGTTCCACTTCTGTAAACTCCCACCCCCCCCCCCATTATAAATTCCTATGCCCAAATTTTACACAGAAACCGCCTAGGTAAACTTGTCACCCAGTATTTGCAATCTAGCCATGAGGTGATACTGTGCTATCTTTGCCCCACAAATTGCTGAAAATGATTAGTGAAATTTTTTTTTTAATGAATTCTTCATCCGCCGTTTTTCCTTCTAGTAACTGGAATTTCTAATGTCCTAAATAAGAGTTCAAATAAAACAATGAAAAAAAAGATCAAAAATACATCTCTCATAATAACAAGTAAATTTATCCATTAAATGGTCTTTTGTGCCTCTCAATGCCTTCACTAACTTTTTTTTGGGGGGGGGGGGTGGGGGGAGAAAGAAAGAGAGAAAAAAAATATACCAAAGGAAAAAGAGAGGGGCCGTATTTTCTGACTTAACAAGAGATAACTAGTATATTATCTTTTCCATAAAGTAGTACTTTAAACGAAACGTATCCCCTACAAGTATTTCCAACATCCACATTTGGTTATTTTCCTACCCATCCCCCCCCACCCCAGAGTTAGCACAGACTGCCTGCAGCCAACTTACTGTCAAACGATGCCATCCATCGTCCCCTCCCCCTTCTCTCTCACACTCCTGAACCAGAACTCCACTTCCGCTATAAATGACTTCCAAGGCAGTTCATCACCAACCACATTTCACCAATTACCAAGGAAAAGGTACAGAAATGGGATAGAACAACATGCACTCAGTAAAATTTAAAATTCTGATCTGTGCTTCAAAATCCTTGGCCCATCCATCAAGATCTGCATTAACATTAATCTATGCAACTGTTTAACTTGCTATCTGCCTATCCCCAGCGAGCGGTTGGTGTCATTTGACAAGTATAGATGTATATGCATGCTACTGATTTATTTGTGTTATTGTTACACACAGTTTTTGCACTGAAGACACTGTTCTAACATAATGTTGATAGATTCTTAGAGGAAAACAACATATGTTATCCTTTCAGCATTTTCTGATCAGAGAGATGCTGAATACTGATTTTCTTTCTCCACCCCCCCCCCCAAAAGAGTTCATGACCTCCGATTTACAACTGCTCGAAGTGTATCGAGGACGACGGGGTCCAATTATTGCCTGGTGATATTTTTCAGTGTTTGACAGTGAAGCCAAAGGGTGTAAGAAATTTATATAAGAGGCAGAAACACGTCGTTGGTCATCAAATTTCATTACAAACATTAATTTCATAGCTTATAACAAAAATCGATGCACACTTAAAAATGAAATACAGCCTAGTAGTAACCTAGACATTTTAAAGTGAATTGCCTTTTAATATTTCATAAACATTTCTGAAAGTGAAACAAACATGGCACTCGACTTGGTGTAACAACGGGGGTTCGTACGGAGATATATGACAAGCAAAACTCCCAATTACCTGGGGCCAAAGTGGAGTGCAGGGAGAAAAAAAAAGGGGAGAAAGTAATATTGCCAAACAGAGACCTTGACAGTGTTGGTGGAGGAGACCATTACAGCTGAATCCAATCCTGTCCTCACCCGATGTCCAAACACATACATTGCCTAGCATGAGTCGATGAATATAGTGAATATCCATAAGAAACCTGGCCAATTTTCTTTCCCTATCACAGGGGTGGTGGGAACCAAGTCAAACTTCTCTTCCCATTTCTTTGTAGACTATCCACAGCCTTGCTCCACGACCTGCTGCGAGACACGGCACAACAGGGACTCGAGTCCAGTCTCCCAGCTTGTGAGGAAGTGATAAGCATTTGCTTGGTGCCTTACCAGAGATTAAACAGCCCAGCAAAATTTTAAAAATCAGTACAAAGCTTTACCCCAATCTATACAGAATAAATCAAATGTCGAGAGATAAAATAAAAATGTGCAGTCCTGCCCTTCAAGACCTCAACTGTTCTCCTCTCCATGCCCCAGGCAGACTTGTGTGTGTGTGTGTGTGTGTGTGTGTGTGTGTGTGTGTGTGTGTGTGTGTGTGTGTATAATTGTTATCGACATTCAAAAATTGACATCTTTCAAAAGTGGTCACTACTGATTTTATTACTAAAAATGAATAAATATATTTTAGATAAATGTTTGAACTCCAGGCGAAATCTGTGATGCCTTGTAGATTTCAAGGTCGTCCACACGGGCCACACACCTATTGTCAATTACAGACATCACTCAACTTCTGGACAGCGGCGTTATTTTCTGACGATAAGCTCTACTTCATCGGTGGCAATTCCTTGAGGTGTACTGTCTAATAGTCTACTTGACCAAACATAACACAGAATAGGGATGATACGTGACATACATTAGAGCAGGTGGAGCACGCAAAACTCTATCCAGGATCTGGGCTCACCACAGGGACTTTGCAAATGGGCCATCTGGGGTTCCATTGCATTAAAGGTGTGTCAAAATAGATTTGGAATGACAGAACTACTTAAATATCAATTAACAGGATATTTTAGATTTAGTTACACCCTGCCAGGAATCTCATTTTCTGACTGGGTAGCTATTATCCCTTCAAACACCAAGGACACTGGCTGCATGGGTTTGGCACCTTACATTGCATGGCTGGTTTAAACTTATAGCAGTTTCTGTATGTGTCAAAACTTTGGGCAATACATTTACAATCTGAGGTAATAATGAATGACGGAAAAAAGATTTTGGCTTCCTATCTACCCACTCCCTACTGAGAGCCACATGAACAGTATATCCTGTACTTGCTACAAGGATGATTGAGACAAAAGGCATTTCACCCCCTCAAAATTCCTCCAAAATTAAAAGTATATGGAAAGGAAATTTCATTACTACTCAGGTATAAAAATTTAAACCATATCAATTACATTTTTCCCCCAAAACTTTTTTTTGTATTAATCTAGGTGAGGGATATTTTTCTGGGAAATTGAATGCTTTCAATCATGTGTACTCTGCAGCACTCTGCACTTAGATCAAGTACAACATTATTAAATGGAGATTAAAGCGTTCCTCCGACTCTGCCTCCACAAGGCATTTTAGACCCAAGTTCAGAAGAGCAACCCTTACGATGTGGCATTTTCATTTCCCTACACCAGCCATGGAGTGCCGAGTGAGATCACCAATGTTGTGCCAAGGGCCCTTGTCAATTAGGAACTGCATTGAGGCTAACCAAACTCATTTTGCATAAATAAAAACAGAAAATGCTGGAAATACTCAGCAAGTCAGGCAGCATCTGTGGAAAAAGAAACAGAGTTAACGTTTCAGGTCAATGACCTTTCGCGAGAACTGGAAGGAGGTGAAGATTTAACAGTTTTTAAGCAACTACAGAGCCAAGTCAAGGGGTGGGGGGGGGGGGGGGAGGAAAGAGCAAAAGGGAAGGTCTGTGATAGGGTGGAGGGCAGGAGTGATTAAATGACAAAGGGGGTGATGGTGCAAGGCAAGGAGGATGGTAGTGGGACAAGTAAAGAAACAAAAAGATGGGTCTAGAGGAGTCATAAATGGCAACAGCAGAAGCATTACCATCATTTTGCATAAGACCTTTGCAGGGGATTAGCAGTGGAGATTTTCATCTTATTAATCTTAGTTGGACAGTTTCTTGCCCACTGCACCAACCTAGTATCCCTGAAGTCTTACATTTTAACAGTAAGTAGGCAAACAAATCTTAAGCAGGCATTCATCCCAGTGAAGGGCTGATTTATATATGTCATTGTTTCATTAACAGACATTGTAAATTCCCAACTCTGAGCTGCTTCGGATCCTCGAGAAATGCTGTCCGAGACCCTGTTACAATCTTTTCATGTAAACAAATGCAGAGCCTTCATTGTGTGACAGGAGACATGCAAGTGGTACAGAAGGCCATACAACTCGAGATACCCTGGGGAGCACATTCTCAACTGAGGCGGTTCAATATATTTACACAGGTATAGTGTTTGTGTTACTGGACCAGTAATCTAGAGAATGAGAGTTCAAATCTCACCATGGCAGTTTGAGAATTTGAATTCAGTTTTTAAAAAAATCTGGAAATGAAAAGCTGTTTTCGGCAAAAGTAAGTGATCATGAAGTTGTCGGACAGCAGTAAAAACCCAACTGGTTCAATAATGTCCTTTAGGGAAGGAAACCTGGTCATAAGAACAAACAGGAGCAGGAGTAGTCCATATGGCCCCTCGAGCCTGCTCTGCCATTCAATCAGATCATGGCTGATCTTCAACCTCAACTCTACTTTCCCACCCAATCCCCATATCCTCTGGTCTGGTTTATATGTGAGGCCAGTCACACACCAACGTGGTTTATTCTCAACAACCCTCAAATAGCCTAGCAAGCCTCTCAGTTGCATGAAACCACTACAAGAACATCAAGACTTTCAGCACACGAATTGCAGTGGTTCAAGAAGACGATCCACCACTATCTCAGGCCAACTAGAGATGGATGATGAATGCTGGCCTTGCCAATGACACCCACATGCTGAGAATGAAAAATAAAACGCGTGACCAACACTGCCAAGCACGTCAAAAATTTAAATCTGTGCTTTATATACAAATTTTAAACAGACGTAAAGATTTGCAAAAAGACTTGGGTCTTTAAAGCAATTAGACAGACAAATTCAACACAAAAAAAAATTGCATATTGGCCCAAAAAAGCACAGATCATAATTATACGATGAATGGAATTGAATTAATACAGGGAGACACAAAAAGGGACATTGCCGAAGAGGAGTCATGTCACTTTCCATGTCCAGACAAGGTTGGGAAACAATTAAAAACTAGCAGAATTTTAGGATATAAGCCAGAACTGTACAAGTCTACAGAAGCTTTGCAATGCACTACTCAGGTCAGATCTGGATTACTTGGTTCAGTTCCGATCACCACACTACAAAACAAAAATATATATCTGCGTTAAGCAGGTTCAGGAAAGAGCAACAAGATGATCCAGAGGGTAACGGGAATGAGCTGGTAGGAAAAAGTGAGAACGTCATGAAGCATATAAAATATTAATTGGTACCAATTAAGTTACACCCAGATTACATCAAAGTAAGGCAGAAAAGTAGGGCCAAAGAGCAAAAATAATAGATTTAGGACAGATGCCACGAGGAATGCTTCACTCAGAGTGGATAAATGTTGGTGATAATTTGGCCAGCAAGGTAGGAGAAGAAAACTATTAGGACTGTTCAAAATACAACACACCATCTCCAACATAAAGACCACCTATTTCCACCTCCACAACATCGCCCACCTATGCCCTGCCCTAGCTCATCTGCTTCCAATACCCCCATTCATGTCTTTGTAACCTCAACTCAAAACTCAACTACTCCAATAGTCTCCTGGCCAGCCTCCCATTATCCACCCTCTAAACTTCAGCTCATCCAAAACTCTGCTGCCTGTATCCTCTCTTGTCAAGTCCCATTCACCCATCAATCTGGTCTTGCTGACCTATATTGGCTCCCAGTTCTCCAACACCTCCGCTTCAAAATTCTCATTGTTGTGTTTACATCCCTATCTCTAACCTCCACCAGTCTTACGGTTCCTGTGGCTCTGGCCTCTTGTGATCCCTCCTTTCATAGCACCATGGGAGGCCATGCTTTGAGCAACCTAGTCCCCACACTCTGGCATTCCCTCCCTAAACCACTCTGCCTCTCCACCTCCTTCTTCTCCTTCAAGATCCTCCTTAAAGCCCACTTCAACCAAGCTTTTGGTCACTCCTTTAAATATCTCCTCCTTTGGCTCAGAGTCCATTATTTGTCTGATTACACCTCTATGAAATGCCTTGGGATGTTTTTGTATGTTAGCGGCACTACATAAATGCAAGTTGTTGCTGTTTCCCTTTCTCCAGATATGGTAGCACCTGAACCCAAACCGTAGTATTTTTACAAAAAGACTGAGGGGTAATGTTCAATAAATGTAAATTTGATTAATTTTTGAAACCAGAGTCACGAGAGAGCAATCGGGGATATGAAAAAACAAATTGAGGGAGAGGAAGTTCGGTCTTGTTGTCCATTTCATTGTTTATTTTACAAGACTGAACTTTTCTCTCTCCCAATTTGTTTTTTCATATCCCCGATTGCTCTCGCGTGACTCTGGTTTCAAAAATTCATTGAGTTTACATTTATTGGACATTACCCCTCTCTCTCTTTTTGTAAAAATACTAGTGTTCGGATTAGGTATGTTGAACAAGACTCTTCTATAGGTCGATGCTGTAAAGAACAGGAGATGGGGATCTGGTGCGCGTGTACTTTGTTTTTGAAGGACAGCGGCAGATGTCCCTCTTCTCATACATCTATTTCAAATGAGAAAGCCCCAGGAGTGCACCACAAGGACAGACACAGACAAAAGAAACCCATGTGACTACGACACACGAATAGGAATCAATTGCTACATTAAAAAAAGTCTCAAGGTTAACTAGGTTTACTGGTTGTATAGCATTCTGCACCTTCACAAAGCTTATATACAGTATTAACTCTTAGCCTGCTGGAAAACACAAGGCATTTAGCACAACAACTGTACCTCAACCATTAACCTGAACAGGGCTTCCATAAAGTTGGTCAAACACCAAACTGATAAATGCACAGGATGAGCACTGGTTCTAAGTACTGTACATGGGCATCAACTGATCGATGGGATTGCACACAGGACTTCCGAAACTAGATATAAAACAACTGAAGGGGGGGGAAAGAAACTAATGACTGTTGTCTGAAATAGAAATACTAGCCCAGTAATTACCATACTAAATTTGGGGGTGCAAGCCAAAGCACATTGCCGGAGTAAACAGAAGGCTTTTTACTCTGCTTCTAACTAACGCTACAACTGACCTGGGAGTGCTCAATGCTGGCCCTGCATAACAAATGCAAAGTATTACATTCCCATCATGAGTATTTTTCACCTTCATGAGCACAAAAATTCAAATGGGAAAAAAACGAGACACCCAAGTATCTTTCCATTGAATATTCCTTAATATTCCACTGCTTGGCCTTCTGAATTGACTGAAATTACTCAAAGGGAGCACTGCTTAAAATCTTCTTGGCGTAATCCTTTGGAGAATCCTGTTGAGGGTGAAAAATTAATTGTGTTTGCAGTGCCCAGTCAAACTGGTACTGAGTGCAGTACAAAACATCAGTCACATGCTGCGTGCACACACCCGCATGCTTGCTTCACCAGAGTTAAAAGAACGCAAAGTAGTTCAAATTGACCAGAATTTTGTAGGACGCTTAAATATATGGCAGGCTTTCTTAGGCAATATTTCAGAAACTAATAATCAAATCAAAAGAAAAAAAACCTGCTGAAATCAGATGGTCATGTTTGACAGCCCGAGTCTCCCGTGAGACGCCAGTAATATGAGACAAATGCCGCAGAGATTGATGGAGTTTTTTTTTAAGAATGGGGCTGGAAGAGGGCAAGGTGATAGGCAGTAGAGTCATAGAAAGGTTACAGCACGAAAGGAGGCCATTAGGCCCATCGAATCCATGTCGGCTCTAAGCAAGAGCAATCCAATTAGTCTCACTCCCCTGCCCTATCCCTGTAAATGTTTTACTTTCAAGTACTTATCCAGTTCCCTTTTGAAAGCCATGATTGAATCTGCCTCCACCATCCCCTCAGGCAGTGCATTCCAGATCCTAACCACTCACTGTGTGAAAAAGCTTTTCCTCATGCCACCTTTGGTTCTTTTGCCAATCACCTTAAATCTATGGCCTCTGGTTCTTGACCCTTACGCTAATGGGAACAGTTTCTCTCTATCTACTCTGTCTAGACCCTTCATGGTTTTGAACACCTCCATCAAATCTCCTCTCAACCTTATGTTTCAAGGAGAACAACCCTGGCTCCTCCAGTCTATCCATGTAACTGAAGTTCCTCATCCCTGGAATCATTCTAGTAAATCTCTCCTGCACTCTAAGGGCTTCTCATCTATCCTAAAGTGTGGTGCCCAGAACTGGATACAATACTCCAGTTGTGGCCGAACCAGTTTTTTATAAAGGTTCATCATGACTTCCTTGCTTTTGTACTCTATGCCTCTATTTATAAATGATATTTATAAAGCCCAGGATCCCATGTCCTTTTTTTAAAACCGCTTTCTCAACCTGTCCTGCCACCTTCAACAATTTGTGCACATATTCCCCCAGATCTCTCTGTTCCTGTACCCCTTTTAGAATTGTGCCCTTTAGTTCATATCGCATTTTTCTGCATTAAATTTCAACTGCCACGTGTCCGCCCATGCCACCAGCCGGTCTATCTCCTCTTGAAGTCTATCACTATCCTCCTCACTTTTGTCGCATCTGCAAATTGTGAAATTGTGCTCTGTACACCCAAGTCCAAGTCATTAATATATATCAAGAAAAGCAGTGGTCCCAGCACCGACCCCTGGGTAACACCACTGTACTCCTCCCTCCAGTCCGAAACAGCCGTTCACCACTACTCTGTTATTTAGCTAATTCTGCATCCATGCTGCAGAATTAGCTATTCCATGGCCTTCAATCTTGTTGACAAGCCTATAATGCGGCACTTCATCAAACTCCTTTTGAAAGTCCATATACACATCAACTGCATTGCCCTCATTGACCCTCTCTGTTACCGCATGAAAAAACTCAATCAAGTTAGTTAAACATGATTTGCCTTTAACAAATCTGTGCTGGTTTTCCCTAATCAATCCACACTCGTTCAAGTGACTGCTAATTCTGTCCTGGATTATCGTTCTTAAAGTTTCCCCACCATCGAGGTTAAACTGACTGGGCTGCAGTTGCTGGGTTTATCCTTACACCCTTTTTTGAACAAGGGTGTAACATTTGCAATTCTCCAGTCCTATGGCACCACCCCCGTATCCATAGATGTTTGGAAGATTATGGCCGGTACCTAGGCAATTTTCACCCTTACTTCCCTCAGCGACCGAGGATGCATCCCATCTGGACCGGGTGACTTATCTACTTTAAGTACAGCCAGCAATTCTAGTAGCGCCTCTATCAATTTTTAGCCCATCCAGTATCTCAACTACATCTTCCTTTACTGAGACTCTGGTAGCATCTTCTTCCTTGGCAAAGACAAATGCAAAATACTCATTTTGTACCTCAGCCATGCCCTCTGCCTCCATGAGTAGATCTTTTTGGTCCCTAATCGGCCCCACCCCTCCTCTTACTACCCGCTTACGTGCCTGCTGAAGACTTTTGGATTCCCTTTTATGTTGACCGCCAGTCTATTCGCATACTCTCTCTTTGCCCTCATTTCCTTTTTTACTTCCCCTCTTAACTTTCTATATTCAGCCTGGTTCTCACTTGTGTTATCGACCCGACATCTGTCATACGCCCCTTTTTTCTGCTTCATCTTCCTCTCTATCTCTTTTGTCATCCAGGGAGCTCTGGCTTCAGTTGCCCTACCTTTCTCCCTCGTGGGAATGTATCTAGGCTGTACCCAAACCATCTCCTCCTTAAAGGCCACCCACTGTTTAATTACAGTTTTGCCTGCCAATCTTTGATCCCAATTTACCTGGGCTAGATCTGTTCTCATCCCACTGAAATTGGCCCCCCTCCAATTGAGTATTTTTACTTGAGTGGTCAATGTCCTTTTCCATAGCTATTCTAAACCCTATGATCGCTGTTCCCTAAATGTTCCCACACTGACACTTGATCCACTTGGCCCACCTCATTCCCCAGAACCAAATCCAGCAATGCCTCCTTCCTCGTTGGGCCGGAAACGTACTGGTCAAGAAAGTTCTCCTGAACACACTTCAAAAATTCCTCCCTCTCTTTGCCCCTTATATTACTATCCCAGTCTATATTAGGATAGTTGAAGTCCCCCATTATCACTACTCTATGGCTTTTGCACCCCTCTAATTTCCCTGCAAATTTGCTCCTCTATATCCTTCCCAATAGTTGGTGGCCTATAGAATACATCCAGTAGTGTAATGGCAGTTCTATTGTTTCTTGACTCTAACCAAATAGATTCTGTCCTTGACCCCTCCAGGACATCCTCTCTCTCAGGCACTGCAATATTCTCCTTAAATCAATACTGCCACCACCCCCCTCCTTTCTTTCCTTCCCTATGTTTTCTGAACACCTTGCATCCAGGAATATTTAATATCCAATCCTGCCCTTTTTTGAGCCAGGTTTCCATTATCGCCATGACATCGCATTCCCATGTGACTAATTACGCCTGCAGCTCTCCAACCTTATTTAATACGCTTTGTGCGTTTACACAGCAGCACAGTGGTTATATTACTGGACTAGTAATCCAGAGGCCTGGACTAATAATCCGGAGTCATGAGTTCAAATCCTGCCACGGCAGCTGGGGAATTTAAATTCAATTAATTAAATTCAATTAATTAAATAAAAATCTGGAATTAAAATACTTGTATCAGTAATGGTGGCCATGAAACTACTGGATTGTCGTAAAAACCCATCTGGTTCACTAATGTCCTTTAGGGGAGGAAACCTGCCGTCCTTACCCGGTCTGGCCCACATGTGACTCCAGACCCACAGCAATGTGGTTGATTCTTAATTGCCCTCTGGAATGGCCGAGCAAGCCACACAGTTGTAAAATCTCGCTCAAAAAAGTCATAAGAATAAAACCAGATGGACTACCCGGCATCGGAACACGACAACGGCAAACCAAGCCCAGTCGACCCTGCAAAGTCCTCCTCACTAACATCTGGGGACTTGTGCCAAAATTGGGAGAGCTGTCCCACAGACTAGTCAAGCAACAGCCTGACATTGCCATACTCACAGAATCATACCTTTCAGCCAATGTCCCAGACTCTTCCATCACCATCCCTGGGTATGTCCTGTCCCACCGGCAGGACAGACTGACCAGAGGTGGCGGTACAGTGATATACAGTCAGGAGGGAGTGGCCCTGGGAGTCCTCAACATTGACTCTGGACCCCATGAAATCTCATGGCATCAGGTCAAACATGGGCAAGGAAACTTCCTGCTGATTACCACCTATCACCCTCCCTCAGCTGATGAATCAGTCCTCCTCCATATTGAGCACCACTTGGAGGAAGCACTGAAGGTAGCAAGGGCACAAAATGTACTCTGGGTGGGGGGCTTCAATGTCCATCACCAACAGTGGCTCGGTAGCACCATTACTGACCGAGCTGGCCGAGTCCTGAAGGACACAGCTGCCAGAATGGGCCTGCGGCAAGTGGTGAGCGAACCAACACAAGAGAAAAACTTACTTGACCTCGTCCTCACCAATCTACCTGTCGCAAATGCATCTGTCCATGACAGTATTGGTAGGAGTGACCACCGCACAGTCCTCGTGGAGACGAAGTCCCATCTTCGCACTGAGGGCACCATCCAACATGTTGTGTGGCACTACCACCGTGCTCAATGGGATAGATTCAGAACAGGTTGTAGAAGTTCGGAACTCTTTTCCACAAACGGCAATTGATACTAGCTCAATTGCTAAATTTAAATCTGAGATAGATAGTTTTTTGGCAACCAAAGGCAGGTATATGGAGTTAGATCACAGATCAGTCGTGATCTTATCAAATAGCAGAGCAGGCACGAGTGGCTTAATGGCCAACTCCTGTTCCTAGATCGAGCAGCTCAAAACTGGGCATCCATGAGGCGCTGTGGGCTATCAGCAGCAGCAGAAATGTATTCCAGCACAATCTGTAACCCCATGGCCTGGCATATTCCTCACTCTATCATTACCAATAAGCCAGGGGATCAACCCTGGTTCAATGAGGAGTGTAGAAGACCATGCCAGGAGCAGCACCAGGCGTACCTAAAAATGAAGTGCCAACCTGGTGAAGCTACAACTCAGTACGACATGCATGCTAAACAGCGGAAGCAACATGCTATAGACAGAGCTACGTGATTCCACAACCAACAGATCAGATCAAAGCTCTGCAGTCCTGCCACATCCAGTCGTGAATGGTGGTAGACAATTAAACAACTAACGGGAGGAGGCAGCTCTGCAAACATCCCCATCCTCAATGATGGCGGAGTCCAGCACGTGAGTGCAAAAGACAAGGCTGAAGCGTTTGCAACCATCTTCAGCCAGAAGTGCAGAGTGGATGATCCATCTCGGCCTCCTCCCGATATCCCCTCCATCACAGAAGCCAGTCTTCAGCCATTTCGATTCACTCCACGCGATATCAAGAAACGGCTGAGTGCACTGGATACAGCAAAAGCTATGGGCCCCGACAACATGCCGGCTGTAGTGCTGAAGACCTGTGCTCCAGAACGAGCTGTGCCTCTAGCCAAACTGTTCCAGTACAGCTACAACACTGGCATCTACCAGACAATGTGGAAAATTGCCCAGGTATGTCCTGTCCACAAAAAGCAGCACAAATCCAATCCGGCCAATTACCGCCCCATCAGTCTACTCTCAATCATCAGCAAAGTGATGGAAGGTCTCGTCGACAGTGCTATCAAGCGGCACTTACTCACCAATAACCTGCTCACTGATGCTCAGTTTGGGTTCCGCCAGGACCACTCGGCTCCAGACCTCATTACAGCCTTGGTCCAAACATGGACAAGAGAGCTGAATTCCAGAGGTGAGGTGAGAGTGACTGCCCTTGACATCAAGGCAGCATTTGACAGAGTGTGGCACCAAGGAGCCCTAGTAAAATTGAAGTCAATGGGAATCGGGGGAAAACTCTCCAGTGGCTGGAGTCGTACCTAGCACAAAGGAAGATGGTAGTGGTTGTTGGAGGCCAATCATCTCAGCCCCAGGACATTGCTGCAGGAGTTCCTCAGGGCAGTGTCCTGGGTCCAACCATCTTCAGCTGCTTCATCAATGGCCTTCCCTCCATCATAAGGTCAGAAATGGGGATGTTCGCTGATGATTGCAGTGTTCAGTTCCATTCGTTATCCCTCAAATAATGAAGCAGTCCGAGCCCGCATGCAGCAAGACCTGGACAACATCCAGGCTTGGGCTCATAAGTGGCAAGGAACATTCGCACCAGACAAGTGCCAGGCAATGACCATCTCCAACAAGAGAGTCCAACCACCTCCCCATTGACATTCAACAGAATTACCATTGCCAAATCCCCCACCATCAACACCCTGGGGGTCACCACTAACCAGAAATTAAACTGGACCAGCCACAAATACTGTGGCTACAAGAGCAGGTCAGAGACTAGGTATTCTGCGGCGAGTGACTTATCTCCTGTCTCCCCAAAGCCTTTCTACCATCTACAAGGCACAAGTCAGGAGTGTGATGGAATACTCTCCACTTGCTTGGATAAGTGCAGTTCCAACAACACTCAAGAAGCTCGACACCATCTAGGACAAAGCAGCCTGCTTGATTGGCACCCCATCCACCACCCTAAACATTCACTCCCTTCACCACCAGCACACAGTGGCTGCAGTGTGCACCGTCCACAGGATGCACTGCAGCAACTCGCCAAGGCTTCTTCAACAGCACCTCCCAAACCCGCGACCTCTACCACCCAGAAGGACAAGAGCAGCAGGCACATGGGAACACCACACCCTGCACGTTCCCCTCCAAGTCATACACCATCCCGACTTGGAAATATATCGTCGTTCCTTCATCGTCGCTGGGTCAAAATCCTGGAACTCCCTTCCTAACAGCACTGAGGGAGAACAGTCACCACACGGACTGCAGCGGTTCAAGGCGGCGGCTCACCACCACCTTCTCAAGGGCAATTAGGGATGGACAATAAATGCCGGCCTCGCCAGCGACACCCACATCCCATGAACGAATTTTAAAAAAAAACCCTGTAAACCAATCTTAGACTTTCTTGTACTCCCTCAGTCTGATCCACCTGTTACCGTACTATTTCTTATTCTCTCCCAATCCTTTGTGTACCTTGGTTCTCCTTTCCAATGCTATTTCCCAGTGCCCATCCCCCTGCTAAATTAGTTTAAACCTGCCCCACGGCACTAGTGAACCACCCCGCAAGGACATTGGTCCCTGCTCAATTGAGGTGCAACCCATCCGGCCCAATGAAATGATAGAACACTTTCTTAGTGGTCAAAACTTTAATGTTTTGTTCCAGTACCAAAAGGCTGCAGTTACTTTTCTTGTACTTTCTCCCCTCAAATGGAATTTGTATTGTCAGCCAATATTGAAAAGCTCTCTCGTGCTTATATCCCAAGATGGGAAAACACTAGGCTCATCAAACTTACAGTATTTCTGGATGGAAGAAAACTAAGAGAACTAAATCCCAATGGTAAAGCCAAGACTTTCATTAGATTAATTACATGGGAAGAATTATGAGCACACAGAAGTAGGGGAACAAGAACTAATCATTCAGTCCATCATACCTGCATCTTCCAAAAAGACCTGGTGCAATTTGCACAGTTGAATTCGCTCCAATTTATCTAATCTCTAAACAGGAAGCAACATCCACAGGTAACATTTCCAGGTACAGGAAACTTAACATTTTCCCCAATTCCGGAAGATAATTCCAGGGTTTCAAGACCACCTTTTGTCGTCAACATTATTGAGCCCCAGCCAATTACATCCCATGGTTACTACAGGACTAGAAACATTGGACCCTGTCGAGGACTTCATCATGCCTACCCTTACCATTAAGATTAAGTTGTTAGAAAACTGCTGAGAAGGAATTCCTGAGACAGAACAAACTAAGCTCATTTATTTAGTGGGCTTTTGTAAAGCAAAGGTAAAACTATGGGTAAATAATAAATTCAGGATTTGCAGTTCCTGTGTGAAGGTCATTCTCTTATCTTTCACCACCCACCCCCCAACCATTTTGAGCTGGAAAATTGAAATGTCTTACAGCTGCAGTCTCGGCATCAAGCACTTCCAAGTCGCGTACAGCATGTGCAAGCAGCAGGATAAAGCTTCCTCCACTCCACTCTACCCTAGCAACAGGCACAAATCACAGCCAAAGAGCACTCCGATTGCACCAGGGTGACATTTTATTTTGCATCTGTCATCCTTATGTCCCCAGTGTCCTGAAATCTGGGCCATTTTGAGCTGTCAAGTTGGAACATAAACAAAGTTGGCCAAAACTCATCACACAAAAGCCTTAAAATAGACAATGAAAGGTCAACAATAGCTCAGCAATTTCATTGCAAGCATCTAGACCATACAGTAAGATGGTCCCGGGATTTCAATCTCAGGTCTGTGCTGAATAAGCCAGTAAGGCATCACCGTGCCTCTGGGTTAAGGACAAGAAAAATCCCGCTCTCGATTACTATTCAGTGACCCTTGCTGGAAGTGCCATGTGGATGTCAGGTAAGACTAGGATCTGCTGCAACCTTTCCTGGGGTTCCCAGCGGATAATCAAGACCCATAATTGCCACGCTAGCAAGACGGAAACTGGCACATATGGCACTGTACCCCAGGAAATCAGTGCCTTCGAGGGGGAAAGAAAATGAGCAGAAAAAGGAATGAGATTCACACTGATGTAATTTACCTAGAATACACAGTATGAATGAGCACACCTTTTACCAAAAGAAACATAAAATGGCAAAAAAACCTCTAACAACAAAATCGCGGCTGACACTCCAGTGCAGTACTGAGGGAGTGCTGCACTATAGGAGGGGGTAACACAGAGTGCTGCATTGTCGGAGATGGCGTCTTTCGGAGGATTTGTTAAACCAAGGACCCGTCTGCCCTCTTCAGTGGACATAAAAAATCCCATAGCACTATTCCGAAGAGTAGGGGAGTTCTCCCAGTGTCCTGGTTAATATTTATCCCTCAACCAATATCACTAAAAACAGATTATGTGGTCATCGTCACATTGCTGTTCGTGGGAAAATTGGCTGCCGCGTTTCCTACATTACAACAGCAAATATATTTCAAAAGTACTTCATTGGCTGCAGAGCTCTGAGACATTGGGGGTCACGAAAGGTGCTGTACGAATGCAAGTCTTTTTATGTTCTTTAAAAAATTAAGGCCACTGATTGCCTTTCGTCGCATGAAACTGTCAAGTATCTAAATCACAGAAAACAAACTTCTATTATCGTCCACCAACCCCTTTTAAGTATAGAAGGAGCTTACTTACATCTTAGAATAATGCTTGTCGTCATATAATTAGGTTTCTTAATAAAGCCACATTTTCTTTTAGTAACAGCAAATGTACAGATAGGAGACTGTAATTAATCCACAAATTATATACAAGGGAGCTGTTTAGGGCAGGAAGCTGCTGCACAATGTCCAAACCATTCCTTGATCAGATTATATGGTTTAGCCCACAGATAAATAGGTAAATTTGCCACTCACTGGGGGTGGGAGCCATGAACAATAACTTGCATTTATATAGTGCCTTTAACGTAGTAAAACGTCTAGGCGCTTTCCAGGAGTGTTATCAAGCAAAATCTGACACTCAGCCACAAAGGGGAGATATTAGGACAGGTGACCAAAAGCTTGGTCAAAGAGGTAGGTTTTAAGGAGCGTATCAAAGGAAGAGAAAGAGGCAGAGAGGTTTACGGAGGGAATTCCAGAGCTTAGGGCCCAGGCAGCTGAAGGTATGGCCGCCAATGGTGGAGCGTTTACACCGGGGATGCGCAAGAGGCAAGAATTGGAGGAGTGTAGAAATCTCGGAGGGTTGTCGGACTGGAGGAGGTTACAGAGATAGGGAGGGGTGGGGCCATGGAGGGATTTGAAAACAAGGATGAGAATTTTAAAAATCAAGGTGTTCCTGGACCAAGAGCCACATAGGTCAGCAAGCACAGGGGTGATGGGTGAACGGGACTCAGTGCGAGTTAGGATACGGGCAGCAGTGTTTTGGATGAGCTCAAGTTTATACAGGGTGGAAGATGGGAGGCCGGCCAGGAGAGCATTGGAATGGTCAAGCCTAGAGGTAACAAAGGCATGGATGAGAGTTTCAGCTTCAGATGAGCTGAAGCAGGGGCGGAGACAGGCGATGTTACAGAGGTGGAAGTCGGCCGTTTTGGTGATGGAGCGGATATGTGGTCGGAAGCTCATCTCAAGGCCAAATAGGACGCCAAGGTTGCAAACGGTCTGGTTCAGCTTCAAACAGTGGCCAGGGAGAGGGGTGGAGTCAGTGGCTAGGGAACAGAGTTTGTAGCAGAGTCCCATACTTTCCTTTCCTAATGTCCCTGCATATTCTGTGGGGTCTCTGAAATGTAATCAAGAGTGAAACCCTACCTAACTCGGGGATGCCGAGGCCAACTGCAACATCTCTGTCACCACCGCAGCTAAGATCAGCTAATCCAGCACATCCCTGGGATCAAACCAGTGACATCCTTGGTCTGTTAAGCCTAACTACTGACGGCCTTAACTAGCTACACAATTGGAGGACGCCTTGCTACGTTAAAAAACAAATGCTTTCAATATTCAGGACATTTTGTGCAGCAGTCCTCTTGCAGAATTCATCAAGAGACCATATGCTTTGGGTGGTGCTATCCATGTCAGTCACTGGAACTGCATAGGACACCACTACAAAGAGAATTCTTCACAAAGACATCTATTTACCAAGATATCTCTGATCACCACAATTAAAGCAGACAGCATGGGAATAGGGAGCGCCAAGCCCTCCAGTAAATGCACAGATCTGTCCCATTGTAATATTTAGGATTATGTGGAAATTCAAGACAGTTCCCTTTAATTGGTAACAAACACCACCACTTTCCTGCTCTCAAATTAAAGGCAACTGGTGTTGCAGAATGAAATGCACCTGGAGCTACTTTCCAAATCCAAAACAACATTAACACTAAACCAGTTTCAAAACAGAAATCCTAATTTCAAAAATACAGCTGTTGGTGGTGTTAATCTGTATACGTATATTCTTATACGTGACAGCACGGTCAATCACATCAGGAAACTGATGCCACATTGGTCCCAACTTAACAATGCAGAGATATATTGCAGTATGTAGAGACACCATCCCCAAAGGAAAATAGTAACTCCAACTATGTGCAACCCCTGGGCAATGTTCTGTAACCTTTAAAAGTTTCCAACTTGGAAGATATTCCAAGTTATACATTCTTTGGCCAATGCAATGTCTGCAGTTGATTTTTATGAAAGGGCTTATAATACTGGAGACATTTTATATTACTGCACATCTGATAGTGTAAACACTCTTGTATTTTCTGGTTTTTAAACACAATTAACACATTTGTAAAAGGGCCAGTTGCTGAGAGTGCTGCATAATTCATGATAAGCACTTTATAAATTCAAAGCAGTGTTAATTTTATAATCCAACAATTCATCAATAAATGTCAGCACAGGAAGGAACAGTGATATGTCATTCCTGAAGATGTAGGGGTTTTGTGCACCAGGTGTTGACTTGGGATGAACAGGTCTTTGGGAGGTGTCACCACCTCACATTGCCCAAACTCAAAATCTCAGAACTTGAGACGGAGATGGGAACAATCCAAAACATCAAGGAGGGACAGTAGCTTTTCGAGCGAGGGTTTGGAGGAGGTAGTCACTCCGATGAGATAAGAAGCAGACAGTGGAGGAGGAAAGATGGGTGACCAACTGAGAGGTGGGTAGAGGCAGGAAGGAAACGTTAGAACAGAAATATCCAGCGCAACTTATACTCTCAAACTGATTTGAAGCTCTAGCTTCCTATGGGGAAAATGAGGACTCTGGGCAGAGTCATCAAATATCAATGGTACCAACAAAAGAAATGGCTTTGGGGCTGGGGGAGGGGGGGGGGAAGAGATTAACAAAACAGCTAGAAATGTAGCAGTCATAGGGGATTCAATAGTCAGAGGGGCTATCTTTTGCAGTCCAGACTGACAGTCCTGGATACTCAACTGCCTCCCAGATCCAAGGGTAAAGTACATAAATCATGGATTGAAAAAGATTTTGCAAGAGGAGAGAGAGCAACCAGTTATGTGAGAGCCAATGTAGTAAAGAAAGTCTGAAGTCCTGCAAAGTTAATTTAGGAGATTAGGAAATAAATTTACAAGCAGGAATTCACAGGTGGTAATCTCAGAATAACTTCCCCAGCCAAATGCTGGAATAGCGAATGACAGGACGATTAGGGAAATCAGTGCATGGCTAAATATGTGGTAACAGGGAGAATTCCACTTTGTTGGACTTTCCATCAACTCCAGGCCAGATGGGAGCTACTATGCAAGGATGGGCTACATCTGACAGGAAGGGTGCTAATATACTGTAAAACTGTTAAATGGGGAAGTGAGGTAGGATCAACTAATAGCAAAGGGACAAATAGATGAGGATAATATTCATGCTCAAAGTCATTTAGCAAGAGGAATAGGGAGTAAAGCAATAAAGTTAAATGGGGAAAAAGACTTATGTAAAGATGGTGGTAGCTTAGGCAAAAAAAATCAGGGAAAGAAGCAGTGTTTAAAAGAAGCAAAAAAGGTTCAACCGCATGTATTGCAAAGCACAAGTGTGGAAAATAGACCAGGGACCTTGAAGCAATTATGACAAAGATATAGACTTAATATCATTAACAGAAATCCAGCTACCACTTAACAAGAATGCAAAATAAATATATCGGGATGTAATAAATTTAGGAGGGACAGAAAATATAAGAAAGGAGGCAGAGTGGCAATATTTTTTAAAAATTTGTTCATGGGATGTGGGCGTCGCTGGCAAGGCCAGCATTTATTGCCCATTCCTAATTGTCCTTGAGAAGGTGGTGGTGAGCCGCCTTCTTGAACCACTGCAGTCCATGTGGTGAAGGTTCTCCACAGTACTGTTAGGAAGGGAGTTCCAGGATTTTGACCCAGTGACGATGAAGGAATGGTGATTATTTCCAAGTTGGGATGGTGTGTGACTTGGAGGGGAACGTGCAGGTGGTGTTGTTCCCATGTGCCTGCTGCCCTTGTCCTTCGAGGTGGTAGAGGTCGCGGGTTTGGGAGGTGCTGTCGAAGAAGCCTTGGTGAGTTGCTGCAGTGCATCCTGTGGATGGTACACACTGTAGCCACAGTGCGCCAGTGGTGAAGGGAGTGAATGTTTAGGGTGGTGGATGGGGTGCCAATCAAGCAGGCTGCTTTGTCCTGAATGGTGTCGAGCTTCTTGAGTGTTGTTGGAGCTGCACTCATCCAGGCAAGTGGACCGTATTCCATCACACTCCTGACTTGTGCCTTGTAGATGGTGGAAAGGCTTTGGGGAGTCAGGAGGTGAGTCACTCGCTGCAGAATACCCAGCCTCTGACCTGCTCTTGTAGCCACAGTATTTATGTGGCTGGTCCAGTTATGTTTCTGGTCAATGGTGACCCCCAGGATGTTGATCGTGGGGGATTCAGTGATGGTAATGCCGTTGAAGGTTAAGGGGAGGTGGTTAGACTCTCTCTTGTTGGAGATGGTTATTGTCTGGCACTTGTCTGGTGTGAATGTTACTTGCCACTTATCAGCCCAAGCCTGGATGTTGTCCAGGTCTTGCTGCATGCGGGCTTGGACTGTTTCATTATCTAAGGGGTTGCGAATGCAACTGAACACTCTGCAATCATCATCGAACATCCCCATTTCTGACCTTATGATGGAGGGAAGGTCATTGATGAAGCAGCTGAAGATGGGTTGGACCTCGGACACTGCCCTGAGGAACTCCTGCAGCAATGTCCTGGGGCTGAGATGATTGGCCTCCAACAACCACTACCATCTTCCTTTGTGCCAGGTATGACTCCAGCCACAGGAGAGTTTTCACCCCGATTCCCATTGACTTTAATTATACAAGGGCTCCTTGGTGCCACACTCTGTCAAATGCTGCCTTGATGTCAAGGACAGTCACTCTCACCTCTGGAATTCAGCTCTTTTGTCCATGTTTGGACCAAGGCTGTAATGAGATCTGGAGCAGAGTGGTCCTGGCGGAACCCAAACTGAGCATCAGTGAGCAGGTTATTGGTGAGTAAATGCCACTTGATAGCACTGCCGACGACACCTTCCATCACTTTGCTGATGATCGAGACTAGACTGATGGGGCGGTAATTGGCCGGATTGGATTTGTCCTGCTTTTTGTGGACAGGACATACCTGGGCAATTTTCCACATCGTCAGGTAGATGCCAGTGTTGTAGCTGTACTGGAACAGTTTGGCCAGAGGTTCGGCTAGTTCTGGAGCACAAGTCTTCGGCACGACAGCCGGGATGTTGTCGGGGCCCATTGCCTTTGCTGTATCCAGTGCATTCAGCCGTTTCTTGATATCACGTGGAGTGAATCGAGTTGGCTGAAGACTGGCTTCTGTGATGGTGGGGATATCTGTTGGAGATCGAGATGGATCACCCACTCGGCACTTCTGGCTGAGGATGGTTGCAAACGCTTCAGCCTTGTCTTTTGCACTCACGTGCTGGACTCCACCATCATTGAGGATGGGGATGTTTGCAGAGCCTCCTCCTCCCATTAGTTGTTTAATTGTCCACCACCATGGATGTGGCAGGACTGCAGAGCTTTGATCTGATCCGTTGGTTGTGGAATCGCTGAGCTCTGTCTATAGCATGCATATAGTCCGGAGATGTAGCTTAATCAGGTTGGCAACTCATTTTTAGGTACACCTGGTGCTGCTCCTGGCATGCTCTTCTACACTCCTCATTGAACCAGGGTTGATCCCCCTGGCTTGTTGGTAATGGTAGAGTGAGGAATATGCCAGGCCATGAGGTTACAGATTGTGCTGGAATACAATTCTGCTGCTGCTGATGGCCCACAGCGCTTCATGGATGCCCAGTTTTGAGCTGCTAGATCTGTTCTGAATCTATCCCATTTAGCACGGTGATAGTGCCACACAACACGTTGGATGGTGTCCTCAGTGTGAAGACGGGATTTTAACTCCACGAGGATGGGGCGGTGGTCACTCCTACCAATACTGTCATGGACAAATGCATCTACGACAGGTAGATTGGTGAGGACGAGGTCAAGTAGGTTTTTCCCTCGTGTTGGTTCACTCACCACCTTCCGCAGGCCCAGTTTAAGAGGTGAAAGAGGGAATGCATACTGTGAAGGATTGATGTCGACAAGGAAGGGGTACAGGCAGGTTCAATATGGTTGGGGCTCAAAGATTAAAAAAAGGCTCATTACATTTGTAGAGGTGCACTGCAGGTCTCCAAACTGTGGGACGGAAATGGAAGAGGTCAGATTAGAGAAAGGAGTGGGAATAAAAAAATATTGTTCTGGGAGATTTTAATTATCCACTTATAGATTGAGACAAAGAGAGTGAACGGAGAAAAGAATTGAATTCTTAAAATGTGTGCAGGACTCCTCCCTCAAGTAGTATGTTACTGGGATCTAAAGGCAGAGGTGTTTCTGCATCCGGTTACGAGTAACGAAATAGATTAGGTAGGTGAGCTAACTTAGCACCCTGGACGAGCACCTTGGAAGAGGTAACCGCAATATGATACGGTTTAAGATCCAACTAGAAAAGTCAGTACAAGAACTCTAACACCAGATTTAGGAATGTAAGGAATCTTACAACACCAGGTTATAGTCCAACTGTTTTATTTGAAAATCACAAGCTTTCGGAGGCTTTCTCCTTCGTCAGGTGAGCGAGTGTGGGATTCCATGGAAGCTTATCGCATTTATATTCAGAGAACAATACCTGGTGATAACAGATAATCTTTCCAACTGCCCGTTGTCTAGGCAATCAAAGCGTTAAGACAGAGTGATGTTACCTACAAGACCACCGAATACACAAACGGCCAGAACACAGATTTAGGAAAGATGGGGAGTGAGCTAGCTGGAGATTTTGGCACACAGGAGAACAGTCTGAGGTTTTTTTTAAAAAAAGAGATTGCAACAGTAAAGAATTAGTATATGCCATTAAAAAAGGAAACTACTAGTAGTTTTAGGATACCATGGTTAAATAAATATTAGAAACCAATTAAAATTAAAGTAGGCTCATGAGAATAATAATGAAAAAAACTGACGAAGAATGTGAGAAAATAAGGACAGGGGTTAAGGGCGAGATAAGGAAAACTAAGAGGGATTCTGATGAAAAAAATTAAAATCAAAAGGAACAGTAAAGTAATTTACAAGTGTATCAGTTTAAAAAGAAAATTGTTAAAAGCGAGGTAGGATCCTTAAGAGGAAAGGATTGTCAATGTGCAGATGACCAAAAAATGGCAGAGATATTTAACTTCCACCAAAGTCACACATGCTTATCAAATCCTGCCTGGAGTTGTTATTTTCTATCATTTACACAATAATCAAGTACTTGACAGATTCAAGCTCAGGATAAGTAATGCTGCAGGATTTTTTTTTTTTTAATTCATTCATTCATGGGATGTGGGCATCATTGGCAGGGCCAGCATTTATTGCCCATTCCTAATTGCCCTTGAGAAGGTGGTGGTGAGCCACCTTCTTGAACTGCTGCAGTCCGTGTGGCGAAGGTTATCCCACAGCGCTTTTAGGTAGGGACTTCCAGGATTTTGACCCAGCGACGATGAAGGAACAGCGATATATTTCCAAGTCGGGATGGTGTGTGACTTGGAGGGGAACGTGCAGGTGGTGTTGTTACCATGCGCCTGCTGCTCTTGTCCTTCTGGGTGGTGGAGGTTGCGGGTTTGGGAGGTGCTGTCGAAGAAGCCTTGGCGAGTTGCTGCAGTGCATCCTGTAGATGGTACACACTGCAACCACAGTGCGCCGGTGAAGGGAGTGAATGTTTAGGGTGGTGGATGGGGTGCCAATCAAGCAGGCTGCTTTGTCCTAATTGGTGTTGAGCTTCTTGAGTGTTGTTGGAGCTGCACTCATCCAGGCAAGTGGACCGTATTCCATCACACTCCTGACTTGTGCCTTCTAGATGGTGGAAAGGATTTGGGGAGTCAGGTGGTGAGTCACTCGCCGCAGAATACCCAGCCTCTGATCTGCTCTTGTAGCCACAGTATTTATGTGGTTGGTCCAGTTAAGTTTCTGGTCAATGCCATTGAATGTCAATGGGAGATGGTTAGACTCTCTCTTGTTGGAGATGGTCATTGTTGGCACGAATGTTACTTGCCACTTATCAGCCAAAGCCTGGATGTTGTCCAGGTCTTACTGCATGCGGGCACAGACTGTATATACAAAATATTTTGAACACTGCATGGAATTAAACAGTTGGGACTGAGTAAGTGAAATCGAGGGGTTCAATCTGAAAGAAAGACTTCTATTTACTTAGCACTTCATCACTCAGGGAATCATACAGCACATTTGGCCCACCATGCCTCTGCCGGCTATTTGAAATAACTATCCACTCATCTCTAAGCTCATCACATTTAATGAACTAATTAATGCAGCATCCATTCTGCGCACAGCAAGATCTGACAAATGAGATGAATTAGTATTTTTTGGGGGATATGCTGATTGAAGAACAGTTCTCCCAGTGTCCTTCAGTCAGAGTTCAATGGAATTATGAACCTTCAGAACAAGCACACTTTCACAGGTTTGACATTTCATCTGAAGGACAGCTCCTTTGCCAGTGAAGCACTCCCTTCTTTACTGCACTGAAGTGTGAGCCTACTAGATTGTGCACTCACGAATTGGAGTGAACCCAGAACCTTTGGACTCAGAGGCAAAAGTGCTAGCCAACTTAATTAAACTGACACTCCCAACTTATAACCAACAATCATAACCTGTGTGCAATAAATGGTTTATAGGCTTCAGATTAGCCCACAATAACATTGCAATATTTGGCTGTCTAAATAGTGGACTCAGTAAAGTGCAAGCAACATAACATTTAACGTTACTGCTGCAATTAAGTTGAGGATGGAGAGATTATGTAATCACTAAAGGATGAATATAGAGAATTACAGATGGCCGAAAACATGCTTCAACGTTTTAAAAAAAGATTACTTGAAGTACAAAGCCAATCCACATTAGCTGCATGGTCCCAGAGCACCGCAAAGTCTAGACTTATCCCGTTCCCCCTCCATCCTACAGAGTTCCAAATCTCAGCCGTGCTTCTGCGAGGGGGGGAAGAATCCAAGGACTAGTCACCAGGGAGCTACTGTTTTAAGCCTTCTAGTCTCTGGCTAAACAACATTGGTACAGGCCAGGGAAATACGTAATTCAGTAAAAGCTGTACAGAGAAGGAAAAACCCAATGCAAAATCCAACATTAAATGCACCTTCAAAGTCCTCCCGCATTTTAAAATCTACAATATCTTTTCTCTTACATCACACAGCATTGTGTCAAAGCCAATGCTCAATTATTTCCTTCATCTTCGAATAAAAGCTCCACAAACAAATGTACCAAACTTGCTCAGAAAATAGTCGTATCAATTGTTCTCAATAAATCTAAAGCATTAATCCAATCTCACATTACTTTCGTAGATCACTCTAGCTTTATTTTTGCACTTAAGGATGCACCTGAACCTCATGGTAGGAATACTAGTGCTTGGCAAAGTATTGAGCATTAGTTACATTGCAATATATATCTGTTATTTTCATTGGCAGAATCATTTAGCTCCCAGTGCAATAGCTAAACTATACAGATGTACACAGTCCACTGAAACAGTGGCAATTATTTTCAGAGGCAATTTCAAACCTTAACCATCAGGAAAGCAAACTTAGTAAAGGGTCAGAAGTAGGCGACAGTAGGCAAAATTAAAATGTTCAGAGCAAGAGTGAAACTGAGTCAAGAATCCTTAATGCACCATCATATTGCACCAATTCAAAACCTATTCTGTGTTATATTAGAACAATAATGAACTTAAAAATATTATAACCTTGGTGCAGAAATGCTGCAATATTCCTGGGAGGGTTAATGGTTGAATACTATCTCCCATAGGTAAGTCAATATTGGAATACAACAACAAAGCTTAGAAAATGCCTTGTATATAACCTGTGTGGTGTTAGCATTTGAGCAGAAAAGTGAGATCTGGGTTTGAGTGTGTGTGCAGATGATTTCCCGGATATTTGCTTTTATTAAGTCCTGAACCTTGTTCTAAGTCGTGTTTTCACAAAGGAATAGCATCATTTCTAAAACCCAACTTATCCTATTGAATTGAGGGGCACCTTTGGGCACGTCAGAGTACTGAATGTTCAACTTTCAACAGAGCCCTCTAACACCAGGGAAGCGTACACTATATCCCATCAATTATTTATTACAGTACAACACTCAGTATAAATGTCATTTTGGCCCAGCATTATTCTTGTTTGACATATGCAAGAGTTTTATTTTTTTTGAGGGCAAAACCCCTAAGGTGCTGAAGAGGCTGACTGGCATGGCTTTCCTGCCAGTATTGTTCCCCATGTGTGCAGAGAAGGGGTTGGTGACACCAGATAGCTATCCAGCACCGCATCATTCAAATTGCTGCAATACCTCAGCTTATAAAAGGACCATGCCAAAAAAAAAATCGATAAGTGTTGCTCTCCCAACATGTTGCGTCAATGTTATTTTTTTACAAAAAAATTATACAAGAGCTATTTTCTTACAGACCATTGACATCTTTACGGATATGTTTAACTCCAATTCAAAGTTAACGAGATTGGAGCTGGAGCTAACCAGAATGTGAAAACTTAAGCCTAGACTATTCCAATACTACCCTCCCCTAACCCCCACACCCAAGACAGACAAAGCAGAAAGACAGCATGCTTAGAATTTCCAACATAAAGACAAAACATTTTTCTTAATGAACCCAACTTGGATATGCAAATTAGGTCTTATTAGCATATTTCATTAATAGGTTATTCCCAACAGTATGATTATACTCCGCAGACTTGTAACGATGCTCCTCCTGTCTCAGTTCTTGGGGAAATGAATATTTCCTAATTAACCCAATTTGCACACATACTAAATCAGGTCTGTTCATCATAGTTCATTAATAGGTTGGTCCTAATAACATTAAGAACTCCAAGTTTGCTAAGAGTTGAGTTACATCACAGAAGTTTAGAGCAATGGCACTTCTTTCTCCTGCTACAAGAAGCCAGTTTAGTCTCATGCTACAGAAGGGGATTCTTAAATATTGTCCACGCAAGTTGCAGCCCATCTTATTATCTGTAGCCCTTGGCTGACTTGCTACTCCACGCATCTCCAGTCGTGGCCTACTTGGCTGGAACTGGGATTTAGTGCTGTTCCTTTCCTTTTCCAAAAAGGGGTGGGATGATCCAGCATCCATAGATCGACCTCTCACTGCAACACCATTGAAATTAGGATGCATCCCATTAGTCCATGGTCCAACATGATCAAGTATTCCCAAAAACAAACCTCAAGTAAGACATTGCTTCAGTGTGGCCCTCAACAAAACCATACTGAAATAGGCAGCTTGCAATGTTGGCAATTCCTCTGCTCCTTCCAGAGAGGTTTCAGCACACCTTTGTGGCACAGGGCCTTGGCGCTGCAAAGTACTGCAGTAAAAGTTAAACACGGGTGAGCAATAGGGAATTCCGGGAATAAATTAATTTCAACTGTGTTACTGTGGGACACGACAGAACGGAGAATAGGGACTTCTCAACGGCAGAGGCAAGAAGAAAGCAGGGGGTCAATCATCCCAGTCTGGCCTTGCACACTTCTTAGAGGCAAAATTGCCAGAGTGAAGAAGGTCTTCAAACCTTCCATTGGGCCAGAAAAAGTTACATGGTACATGGAGACCACAGGGGAGGGAGGGGGGAGAAAGGAAGGAAGGAAATAAAACATCAAAAAATCCGTACTTAGAAAAGCAGTCAATAAGCACCCTCCCCACAGTGGAGTTCATCCACATCAAAGCAACCTACCTCTTTCCTCCCTCTTGGAAAGAAAGGGCTTGTCCCATAGATAGCCTGGCCAAACCTGGCTCCAAACTCCATCTTCTTGAAGTACAGTGATCAGAACTACATAATACTCCAAAAGTATCTCACTAATGCACTAATAGAATGTCAATATCACTTCCTAAGACTGGTCCCTATTGATCTACACATTCTGTAGACCTTGCCAATCACAGGGTTGCATGGCAGCAAGACTGGCAACTAATTGGTCAACTTGACCCATATCTTTCTCCAGCTGCACATTACAAGATTACATCCTACATTAGATAGGTATAAAAAGCACTTACATATTTTGCTTTATATTTACCATCTTGCCCAGGCACCGTCCCTATATATCCAAATTCCTTTGCACAATTTGCCATCCCAAGCTATTTTGTACCATCAGCAAATGTATTCATTCTGCTTAGTCTCTTTGTCAAGGTTATTAATAAATACTCTGAACGGCAGAGGGCCTTGCATATTTCCCTATGGGATCTCACTAGTCACTGTTACTCAACTCGAATAATTATCATTTATAACCACATTCTGCTTCCTATTGTCAGACCAATTTTCTATCCAACTTACAACCTCTGCCAGAATCCCCCGAGCTTTCACTTCAGTTGCCTTTTGTAAGGGACCTTGTCAAATGCTTTTTGAAAGTCAAGTTATTTAGTATCTGCTGATTTTTCAGAATCATCAGCTCAGTTATATCTTAAAAAAAAAACATTTAAGTGTATTTCTTTTTCAACTTTCTTTTCATGAATCCATGTTAGCTTTTGTCGTCACCCACAGTCAATAAATGGTGCCGAATTACTTCATTTGTAACAGAGTCCACTTTTTCCAGCGACTGATGTCAAGCTATTGGGTCTGAAGTTCCCACGGCTGTCCTCCTGCCACATCCTAAATATCAGTCCTTTCCCCAATTTTCTACTGGCATCAGTTTCCAAAACAAGATTGCAGTCATAAGGATGTGCCTTTCTTTTTCTACTCCCTCTTTTCCCATTTCCTTCATTACCTCAGATCTATTCCATTGTCTTACTCCATTTCATACTTTCTAGTTTAGTTATACAATATGCAAGAGAAAAGTAATCCAAGCAAATATAGGAAGTGGGAATCTAGTCAGAGTATCCTGGAAAGATCAAAGTAAACATGCAAAGGCAAATAAAGCCCTGCCCAAGAAGCGGAAAATTTGGAGCAAGAGTCACCATTAGACTCACCTTCTCACAGCCAGTGGCAAAGTGAGAGATCAGGACATCGCTCGCTCAACCTTCCGACCAAACACAAATGGTTCATAGGTGTTACAGCAACGCGAAGGAGAAATATTCAGACCAAAGAAACAAAAAACCCTCCAAAAACAAGCCAATTGGTGGGTGGTGGTGTGCTGCATTATTGCAGCAATTTGTGCCAAGAATCAATTATATGCAGGTTTTCAATTCTTGCCTTGCCAAGTGTGCAGCAGTAAGCAAAGGACAAAGAGCTGCCAGAAAAGAAAAAGACAAACCAAAAGGATAACTCGTGCCCTCCCCAAGATGGAGGGGTGGGGAATGGTGTGCATGAGTGGGGGGGGGGTGGGTTAAGTCACAGAGGCCAGTCACTGAATGGCACTGCCATAGGCCTGTGTCCAAGTTGCCTTTTGACTAAGCAACAATACCAGAGAAAGGGAGTAGATAGTATTTTTTTTTAAATGTAACGTCTCATTGGAAAGCAGGAGACTTCAAAGTGACCCAATATACTTTTTAAGATTATGAAGAGGGTTGATAGATGTTAATTTGGACCAATTGTTCAAAAAAAGTTTGAAAACCAGGAGTGACAACTTTAAAAGTGAGAAGAGGGAATTCTTCTTTCTGCAACACAAATGATAATTGTCAGATGGAACAGGCCATCAAAGCAAACACTATAGATAGGATCAAAAAGGAAACTAGGTACATTTCTGGAGAAAGGGATTTGGTGAGAAGGCACGATGGTGGGACTGAGCACAAAAAAGGAGTAGGGTTGTGAACCAAACTTCCTTTTTTCTGATCTTATAAAATTTCCTACATTCCTATTTAACTATTTATATTACTTTTGACTTTATGATGTAAGTCAGCGAATTCAGATTGAAATAGGCCAGTGTCTGATTGGCAGTGCGTATTTTCTCAGCTCAAAACAATGAGGACAAAAGAGGTATAAATTTATTACAAGTTAAGATGGGAACAGCAGAAATTCTATGAGCAGAATGACAGAGTTCCATTCCAAGGATACGTGCAGCAGTATTCTATGATACTAACCCAGGATTTAGACAGCATCGGTTGGCCAGATCAGCTTGTTGGAATTCTTTTTCCCTGGATCAAGTTATTGTAACTTAGATAAAATGTGCTGATTAGTTTACTGCTATTAGATCATAGGCTTGTTCTTATCTACTTCCTCTTGTAACCATGATGCAGCTTATTCTGGGACAGCATGTATTTTTTTCCCAAGAAACTGCTCCTGATCAGAACCCACCTTTTAATATTTTAAACCTAACATGTAAGTTAACGTATGAAGAATACTTGAGTATATAAAAAAGCGCACAATTGTTCAGTTGACAAAGTACTGTCTGGCGTAAAACCAAACCACACAGACTATATTTTATCCCCAGTCTGTGCTGTGGTAGCTGGTCTCTGCTTGAGCAGCAGTAGGGTTAGGTAGTCTACAGTTTGCCTCATTGTCCCCTAGTACTTGGGGAGGCAAGGGGAAAAAAAAAGTTCCTACTCTCAATTACTATCTAGTAACATGCACATGCACAATCGGGCTCAGCTGTAATATCCCTCGTGGAAAAATAGAATCCCAATACTCAATGTCTAAAGTTAAACACAATGGGGCCGAGTTTTGGATGGCCGAGCTGGTGCGTTGGGGCTCGTAGAATGGGGGAATCCCGGAGCGGGTCCGGAGCCCGGCTCTAACCCGCCCACTTCCGGATTCCCCAATGACGTGTTTGGCTGCGTGCGCAGCTCCCGCATGCGGGACTCCCACCGGCAATTAAAGCCCGTGGGATGACAATTCACATACTTATTTAGATAGTTGAGATCCTCAACAGACCTCATTGACAGGAGATTTTGGCAGGGGTGCAATTTTCAAGTATCCTCAGCGTGTTTCCCGTGCTGTGGGAAACACTCCCTGTTGGAATTGACGTGTTTCAGCCAGCAGCCAGTGGGAGGTGCAAAGGATTCTTTGACAGGTGGGGGGAAAACCTCATTTATTGCAGCAGGGCACTCAGTCACTTCAGACAAAGTTTTGGCTGCAACACTTTTGTCTTTCCACTCAAAATCATTAATTTATAACCTAAACTCTGCTGTGCAAACACATTTACCTACTTCGCAGACTCCCTCAAACTCTCACCGTCCGGATGGGGGTGGGGGGGGGGGGGGGGCGCCATAGCTGCTTTCATCACTTCATCCGAGGACGAGCAACATCCCCAGCCTCGCCAGACACGCCGTCCACCTCTGCCACGTGGAGCTCCATAACACGGTGCGGTGCCACACGCACCTGCACAACAGCACGGAGGGCAACAACAGAGAGCGGCGTCGCAGGAGGCACTACCCTTACCACAGGGTCTACAGATCGAGGCTCAGCTTCCTGGGCCTCTCTCTGCAGCCGTTCATACAGAGGCTCAGACTCAGTCGTCAGGTAGTCGTGGACATCTGCAGCCTCCTTCATGCCGAGCTGCTCGCATCTTCTTACCTATCGCTGTCAAAGTCACCAATGCCCTCAGCTTCTTTGCCTCCGGATCCTTCCAGGGTGCCACCGGGGTCTCAGTCATCTGCACACAAGTGCATAAGGCAGGTCACCGACGGCTTGTTTTGCAGAGCCTCGCACTATATCAACTTCCCCATGGATGACCTCAGCCAGACGGAGAGGGCAGTCGGATTCCATGCTGTGGCTGGCTTCCCACGGGTGCAGGGTGTAATCGATTGCACCCATCTAGCAATAAGAGCACCTCCACACGAGCCAGGACTGTTCATCAACAAGAAGGGCTATCACTCCATCAACACTCAGCTCACCTGTGACCACCGCAACAGATTCCTTCACTCGTGCGCCAGATACCCTGGCAACTGCCACGATTCCTTCATCCTCAGGGAGTCCAACGTCCCGCCCCTCTTCCACGCGCCCAACACCTGCAAGGGCTGGCTCCTCGGGGACAAGGGATACCCCCTGCACAAGTGGCTCATGGCACCTGAGGAACCCCACCACTGAGCAACAGCATCGATATAATGACAGCTACATTGCTACCAGGTCTACAATTGAACATGCTATGGGGCTGCTCAAGATGCGCTTCAGGTGCCTTGATCGTTCTGGGGGAGCAGTTCAATACACGCCAGAGTGGAACGCATTATAGTCGTCTATTGTGCCCTGCACAACATGGCACAAGAGAGGGGTGCTGCTGGAGGAGGCCCCATCCACATCTGCCACCCAGATTGAGGAGGAGGAGGCGGCCGAGGAGGAGCAACCCATGAGCAGAACAGCGGCTCACCTGGCTGCTCGTGAGGCCAGGGAGTCACTGATATGTGAACAGTTCTCCTAACGTCAGACAGTGTGAAGGGTCCAGTCCTCACCGCCTGGACAGAGAAGTGGCCACACCAGCCCCCTCCCCCTGCACAAAATAGTCGTGCAACTACACCTACACCCACTGTAGAGTGACCCAATGGGTGGCATCAAGTGTGGGTGTTCATGGTGAGCCTCATGAAAGGGACTTATTGCACAAGCCAGTCAAGAATGGGCAAGATGTGGCAGTAGTGGTGGTGATAATAAGATTTGTGAGTGGAAAAAAATCAAATATAAATAAGAAAAACACGACAAAGCATCAAACACACTTGTGCATCCCTTTGTGCTCACAAAACCATTGCCTGACGCTTCCGACTACTCCTACGTGGTGCTTCTCCTGTGGCTGCAGCAGAGGTAGTGGTAGGTTGCTCTTGTTCATGCCCTGACCAATTAGATGCTTTGGGCCAACGCCCTCTGGGTTCGGTGCCCATGAGGGCCCCTCCAAAGACTGCTCCACCTGCACCTGTGCAGGGGCAGACTCGACCACCTGGAGAGGAGGTAGCATTGCGAGTACTGGTTGAGAGGGGGGCAACGGGTGAGACGTGGAAGCACTTTGAGTGGCGTCCCCACTTCCATGTCCCCTTTCGCCATCATCCCTCTACTAGGCCAGGCCCACATCACTCCCACCACTCTGCTGGACGACAGTTTGGAGGACATGTGTGAAGCCTTGTAAGGCCAGTGTTAGTGTATCTGCCTGCCTAAGGCGGCAGAAAGTTGCTCACCGAGTCCAAACGGCCGTCGTCAGGGCCTCAATGTTGAACCGTGCTTGAAGCTCGATGGAGGCTAGCCTTCCCTCCATCGCAGACATTCCCGCACTCACCCATGACACTATCTCAGAGATGCCCTCATGTCCCTGTGACGGTATTCCACTCATGCAGGAGTTGAACTCCTCCATCCTCTGCGCGACTGGGAGTGTGCTCGTGGCACCTGTTTCAGCACCTCGCAAATGTGCTGCTGCCCCTCGATCATTCTCCTTTTCATGGATGGCCCCCAGGGTTCAGCATCTGTGTCCAGCTGAGCGAAGCCTGGAGAATAATGCTCCCACCGACGCAGACTCTCCACAGCTGCCACTTCCACCAGTGTCTGCTCGTGCGCACGTGTGTGGTGTCTCACCATGTGGAACCCCAACTAAGTGACAACGGGGACGCACCGAGGTGTGTGTATCTGCGCTGGTGGATGGCTCGCTCAGATGTGACAGTGCCCCCTTAGAGGCCAACAGGTCCTCTGGGGAACCGCCCTCCGCCGTCATGGCAGTCGCTGAAGACTCTAAGAGAACAGAAGGCAATATTAAGCATGATGACAGATGTTGAGGTGCTGAAGATGGCACGGCATGTTAACATAATTTGCAATTGTGAGCGCTGAATGTTAAAGTTCTGTCACCAGCTGTTTGTTGGGTGGCAGTCTCAGTGTCCCCCACGGACAGGCACTCGGGGGGTGCAGCTCAATTCGAGGGCCTCCTGCGCCTCGTCCACGAGGACGAACTGATGTTGCGGCCCCCCTCCGGTCTTCGCCCTCTCCCATGCTTCTCCTATAAGGGGATAAAGTAGAGAGGTGTGAGTGAGGGATGGTGACGTGGCCAACCGCTGAATGCATTGGTTTGGGTGAGGCTGACCGTGAAAGAGATGCATCAGAGGGTGAGTATGAGACAGAGCCATGACATTGTATGAGGATTGGGTTGAGTGGTAGTGGTGGGATGAGTAGTGGGGAGGTGAGGAAGTGCAGGTAAGTTGAGGATGAGGTTTGAGTGGGTGTGAGGAGTGATGTGATTGAGTTGTGGGGTGGGGGCGGTGACGTGGAAGACGGAGTGTAGGAGAATGAGTAAGTGTACGCACTTTGGCTGACCTAGTTAGGTCATTGAAGCGCTTCCTGTGCTGGATCCCGCTGCGGGATACGTTGCTGCTGCTGGTGACCTCCTCTGCCACCTCGAGTCACGCCTCCTTGGTGGCAGAGGCAGGCCACTTCCTCCCGTCTGCCAGGTAGAATATCTCTCTTCTCCTCCTCCTCACCCCATCCAGTAACACCTGGAGTGAGGTATCATTAAACCTGAGAGCAGTCTTTCCCCTGGGCTGCTCCATGCTGCTCTTTTGGTTGTTTGCTGCAGGAGCAGCATTGGAGGACTGCCCCTTTAAATAGGGCTCCTCCAGCTGACAGCCTGTGATGCGGGTGCACAGTCCGCCTGCTGCGCAGGTTTCCAATGGGAAACCCAGAAGCCAAGGTAAGTGGCTTCAATTTACCCGCGATCGCGTGGGGAACCCACCGATTTTACTGGGCGGGTTACCCAAGCGTCCAGTCGCTGCCCCCCCCCCCCCGCTGCCAACCCGCCTCCCTGGTAATATCGGGGCCAATGTGTGGAGTGTGCCCAGCACCCATTAAATCATAACCCAGCATCAGTCAGCATCTTTGGAAAAGCAAGGGAACAAACCGGAAGGAGGGAAACTCAGGAAATTCTAAGCTGCAGAACGTCAGATTCTTTAGTCCTATATTATTCCTATCAATGCCACTTCAAAATTAAGAAAAATTAAACAAGACCCCTTTTCGCCAACTTTAAACATTATTTCCAAGAGTCACAAGAGTTATAAATGCCACTATAAGTTGGTTTAATTTTCACAAAGATTAGGTTGTGTCTTTGATTAAAAGAACAAATTGGATTGTTTGCTTAAATAGCAGCGATGCTCGTTTCTGCTACCATAATTTGTGAAGATGTGTATATGTTCCACGCATAGATGCAGTGTTCACACATCCCAGCGAACATCCTGGACATACACCGCAGCATTCATGTCATCCGTTTCCTATTGTTGAAATGATATACAAATTCTTGAGTTATGTGACAATCCCTACATCAAGGAGTTTGAATTCTGGTTTTGTTACCCAAAGGGCTAAAACCAGGGAGCTTGAAATAACAAGTTCTTTCAAAAAGTTGGTGTTTGATCAGAACAGGAGTTTGCATACCAGGAGTTTCCCTGCTTCATGGACAAGCTAAAAGTTGTGTAAGAAGTGCGATGAATGTTGTTGTCCAGAAGCAGGAACTTTATTCATCAAATTGACAAGAGTCAAACTCAAACAGATGGTCTTATAAAGGGCAAGTAGCTCATTACAAACTTCTTGTGTATAAGGTTGGCTCAGTTAGTAGCACATGCACTGCTAGATCAAAAGATTTTTGGTTTGAGCTCTATCAGAATTTGAGGACCTTCCAGTGCAGTACTGACGGAGTGCTACATTGTTCTTCGGATGAGACGTTGAACCGATTTCCCAGCTGCTTGTTCTGTTAATCTAAGTGAACATTAAAGATCACATGGCACTATTCTAGAGGAGAAGAGAGTTCTCTCAATGTTCTGACCAACATTCCTCCTTCAACCAACACCAAAAAACAAATTAGTCAGTCAGTCATCTTGTTGCCATTTGTAGGATTTTTCTTATGCCAAGTAACTATAGCATCTGAATACACAATATGCACTTCAAAAGTAAGTGTGTGTAGCACTTTCAGGAGTTGACATGATAGTACACTATATAAAAACAATATTGTGTATTTTGTATTGTACTTGTGCTTACATGGAATTGTATTTGATGACTGCTGTCCTTCATATTACTATATATTTTTGAGTAAATGCTTCAGTCTGTAAATCTCTAGTCTGTGGTAACATTTGCCATTTAAAGAGAATTAGGTAGTGTATGCAAATCATCATTAAATCCAATGAACAATTTACGCAAGTGGTACAATGAAAGAACTTGCATTTATATAGCACCTTTCCTGTCCTCAGGAGGTCTCAAAGCAATTTACAATCAATTAATTATTTCAAAGTGTAGTCACTGTTATGTAGGTAAATGCTGCAACCACATTAGACCCAGCATGGTCCCATAAACAGCATGTAAATGAATGGCCACTGATATCTCTGTTTTTGGTGGTGTAATTGAGGGAAGAATGTTGGCAGGACATCAGTACAACTCTGTGAAAGTGGCACCAACTAAGCCAAACTGGAATGCAGGGATTCATGTTTTATAGGCACTGCTCACCACCTTTCAGGTCATTTAGCTATTTTCCCCACAGAAAGGACTATAAATGTGTTTAAAAAGCATAGTAATTCATACAAGTTTAAAAAGGCGGCTTTGCAATGATAGGGGTAGTTAAAAAGCTAATGAGCTTGATGTTAGCCTGCCTTGGCCATTGATAAATACCTCGCATCCATTCTATTGGGAAGTCTCTGATCCCTTTAGCTGTGAACAGACAGAGAAATAAAAAGGCAGAGGTACAGGAAATCAGTTGTTTTTTTAAAAATTGAATGCTGGAAAGACAATCAGTCCAGCAAAGATTATGAGAAGGTTAGAATGCAGGACAGTAATTGGAAGTTGCAATATTTAAGTCAAGCAAGACGACCCACTGATGCGGGTAAGCATAACGTGTCAATTATTTTGTATTGTCCGAAGGCCATTGTGTTGATTAAACTAAGTGAATCTCATCATATCTTGTGCTCCATATGTTCATTCACTGAGAAATAAAGCAGCTTAAATGATTCATTAAGCTTGCCATACCAAATGTTTTCTCAGTCTGCTGACGAAAAGACTGAAGAAACACCCGCGCAAAAGACATAAATATCCGTTTCCAATCAAAAGGTTACACCTCTGGCTAATGTTATCGTATAGTTAGATATGGACACACCCCTAAGCGTAAGGTGCTCAGACCACTTATACGAGCGACTAGCACTGCTGTACCTGAGCGAATATCTAAGGCAAGACCCCCAAAATTGCACACTGCTGCTAGACCATGAAGTGAGAAAACAGTACTTATGTCTGAAAGTGGAGCAGATGCATTGTTTTCTTTGCAAAAAAAAACCAGCAATAGTAGAAAGATAAAGGCATGTGTAACAGACCAATGAAGAAAACACTAACATCTCGATAAGTTAATTGTATTGTCAAGTCCTGTGCAGAATAAGCTTGATAGCTAAGGCCACAAACTTATCCATCTGCCATTCTATTTACCAGAGAAAAATACAATCTTCCATTCAAACAGACTTGCAACTAAGATTAGGTCCCCTGCTGCCTGAATTCACTTGAGATTTAAGAATTCCATCTGCACTCTGCAGTTTGAAGGATTGAGCTAAGTTCTCTCCTAGGGTAGATGGGAATGAGTTTCGAATAAATTCTGGCATGGTTTTCTGAAAACCAATAAAAATTGCAGCTATAAACAGTTTTATCCCCACCCCAAAAAACTTCTTTGGTTTCAATACTTTTCCTGCCAATCAAAAGATTATTAGAGCTGGGAGAATGTTTACCAGAGAAAATTAATCTTCACGAGAATGGGACAGATTTTGCTGTCAAAGTAACGGTGAAGCTGATGGCGTCGCCATTATTTTTGCGCAAATGCGACAGCATCTTCAAGTGAAGGACAAACGCGTGGGTTAAGCTCAAAAATCCAAAAGTTGCTGTCTGAGTTGCACCGCTCCGCCATTAGCTTCGCAAAAATAGTATCTCGCTGTCTGCCTCACCATTGAAATGGCGAGGCAGACAGCGAGATACTATTTTCGCGAAGCTAACTTGCTGAATTTGCATGGTAGACCTGAACTAAACAAGTTAAGTCTTGGCATTAAGCCAACGTACCTTTTTAGTGACACAAGTGCTAATTATTGACAGTCAACCTCTCTGGCACTGAAAATTAACTATTACAAATGTGGAGTCTCATTCCTTCAGATATTAATTGTTGCTGGAGATTTTAAAAATGTAAAATTTTAATTTAAATTTTTAAAAAACTTTTCCCATGTGTCTTTTCTCTCTCTCAATCCAATCTTTCGTTCTCTCTCTATTTCTCTTTCCGTACCTGATTTGACATTGAATTTACCCACTCTAAATTTACACTTCCTTCTCAGTCTTTGAACTGTTTATTTCACAATCCTTCAATCTCATTGGTTAAGGAGATACACAATTGCTAGCCTGGTTTCCCCTGCTGCGACGTTATCAGCTTGCACTTTCAGCAACTTGCCATGCAAAAAATTAAAAAATCTAAATGTGCAAGGGCAAGTCTAATTAACAGCAGATGTCGTTAGAGGCCCTGCTACAGCAAAATCTGGGTCATTATTGTTGGTCTAGATAGGGAGTTGGTGGCCAGCATAGGAGGGAAAAAAAACGACACCCACACAAAAGATCCAATGGAAAAAGAACCAAAGGTTGGTGTGGTGGCTGGGGTGTTCCTGAGAAGGGTTCAGACTCTTCAGATAACTGTTATTAGGTAGCAGGTACACTTAAATGGGCATACGAATTAATTAGTATGGGGAAAAGAAAGCAGAATGGAAATACAGCAATGAATGAAATACGAGGAGGATGGAATGGAGTTCAAAGGAACCAATACGTCGAGTTTAAAAATCTTTTCACGTACATAAAAAAATAAACACGTTCTCAGTATGTTGAGTTGGTGGTTACACAGGATCCTGTTATCATAGTATGGAGCACTTCAAAAATGTTTCGGGCAGAATTAGGTGAAATACTCAACTCCAAAAAGATTCAAGATTACATAATACCTCTTAACATAGCCAACAGAAAATACCTGTTTAAAGAAGTTACTTATCTGGAAAATAGACAGCCCTTTGCTTTAATAAAAAGAGAATCCATCCCTCCGATGGGTGATGGAATAACTTGAGAACCTTTAAAATAATTTGAAGTCCACATTTCTATATCGTTCTTCATGGGGATAAGTTTAATCGAATGGAATAAAAATATCAATGTATTTTCTTCCCCTCACATATACCATAATCCATGTATTGAAAATCTTACATCTGCATTAACTGCCTGACAACTTTTCCTATTATAAATTCTTATGTCAGCACTTATAATGGCAGCTGCCTACGTAAAGCAATCATCCTGTAATTAATACCCTCCACTGGAGGTACTGCAGCACCACCACTGGCAGGAGGATGTAATTACGGTGCAACACATTTACCTCGGCAGTTTCTATTAGAAATGCGGATATAGGAATTTATAATGGTAATATAAAAATAATAAAATTTTTAGATGGGGGCTGAATTGCATCTGCACGGCCTGGTCCAATTACCTTCGGCCTCTAGCCATGCTTCACCTAATTTCCTTGGTTCTCCATGTGCAATGCCACAGGCGACTGACCAGTACAATAAATGTGTCCTCGTTATCATTTTGGGTTTTTATGCTAAATATTCTCCCTGGTCAGTGACGCTGAACCCACTCTATAGAATCATACAGCACAGAAGGAGGCCATTCAGTTCATTGTGCCTGTGCCGGCTCTTTGAAAGAGCTATCCAATTAGTCCCTTTGCCCATCACCCTGTAAATTTCTCCTTTTCCAGTATTTATCTAATTCCCTTTTGAAAATTACTACTGAATCTGTTTCCACCATCATTTCAGGCAGTGCATTCCAGATCATAACAACTCACTGTTAAAAAAAAACTTCTCATCTGTCCTCTGGTTCCTTTGCCAATTACCTTAAATCTGTCTCCTCTAGTTACCAACCCACCCGTCAATGGGAATAGTTTCTCCTTATTTACTTTATGATAACCCCTCAATTTTGAACACCTCTATTAAAATCACCCCTTAACCTTCGCTGCATTAATGAGAACAATCCCAGCTTCTCCAGTCTTTCCACGTAACTGAAATCCCTGGTGCCATTCTGGTAGATTTCCCCTGCATCCTCTCCAAGGCCTTGACATCCTTCCTAAAGTGTGGTGCCCAGAATTGGACACAACACTTCAGCTGAAGCCTATTCAATGATTTATAAAGGTTTAGCATAACTTCCTTGGTTTTGTACTCTAATGCCTCTCTTCATAAAGCCAAGGATCCCATATGCTTTTTTAAACACCCTTACTAACTTGACCTGCCACCAAAGACTCTTAAGTGGACCTCACATACCCTACAAACCTCTTCCTGCACAAAGTCTAAGTAAATGCAGCAAGAGCCAGGGTGGAACAGACAACTCTTCTCATTATGCTATGGCTTACTAGAATATACTCCTCTGTTTCAGAAGGTGAAATTTTAGAATCATAGAAGGATACAGCACAGGAGGCGGCCATTCGGCCCATCGTGCCTGTGCCGGTAACACTTTATAATCATTTCCCCACAATCAGCGATGAGCTGAATGACCAGTTAATCTACTTGTTGGCCAGGACATCGGGAGAACTCCCCATCTCTTGCTCGAATAGTGTTATGGAATCTTTTATATCCACTTGAACAGACACTCGAGTGCCTTAGATAGTGCATCATTCCTTTAGTACTGGACTGAAGTGTCAGTCTAGATTGTGTGAAGTCTCTGGAGTGGAGCTTGAACGCACAACTTCCTGACTCAGGTGAGTGTGCTACCCACTGAGCCAAGCTGACACTTTTTAAACATACATTCCATCAAACTATAGTTCAGGCATCAAACAAACAAGACACATTTATTGAACATTAAACAGGTGAATGAACAGTACTCAATACAAATAGTATAGGTACAGTAATTACAAACTTTACAATTTGCCTAAAAATGCCAAAACAAACATCTCCTGCACTAACCACCAACTTAAATTTGACCCTTGAAACATGGCTGCTACTTTCTATACAATAGGCTTGTACCCGGCAGCCTTAGACTGACCGATATCTTTGTGCAATTTGGCAAAATATAGCTCTAATGCCTTTGAAGATATCCAAGCCAAAGGGAATTCAAAAAACAGGTGTTTGGCCACTTAAAGTAGTTATGACAGGCAGTCACAGGATTCCAAACAGGGTAAATACAGTTGCCAAACATGTACTGTAAACAGCCCAGCAGAATGTTTGCAATTGAATGGAACCACTTGACTCATTGAGGCATGTGTATCAGCCAGTCTGGGACATGTATTCTCTGCAGCCTGAGAAATACTTACTGGTAAATAATAACACTATGCGTGTGGTTACCAGCAAAACAAAATCCAATAAATAATTTATCAGACACTAAAGTTTCATCTTTGTCAAATCACTCATTCTCCTTTCGAAAAGGTCCATCGTGTAAGAGTTCAATGCCTCACTTGTGAGGAACGTATGCACTGTGATTGGCCAGTCACAATGAGCTGCCGAACGTTCCAGGTCGCAAAATTTAAGAACATGTGCAAGCCCACCTGGTAGATAGATGGCATGGAGCATCTGACCGCCCACCTGGGCAAATATTTCCCCGGCACTAAAGGCCATGGGAAGGATCAGCACATTTACCCAACTGCTCGAGTGACTCCTGATCAAGCAACACCTCTCAGATTATCAAACTGCTCCCAGAAACTGATCCCATCATCAATTGACTTAATCCCTTATAACCAGATATATCCCTGTCTAATATCTAGTATCTATATAACACTGCTCTGCATTAAAAAGGCTGCAGTTCTGACAATGCAGCACTGATAGTACTGCACTGAAGGATCAGTTTCGATTGTGCATTCAAGTCCTCGAGTGGGCTTTCTGACTAAGTCAAGAGTGCTACCAACTGAGTCAAAATGGCATTTCAATAATAGTATGCATTACAATTTCGTAGCCCACACAATATAAGCTATCCTATTCAAACTTGTATTCTAATTTTACTGGTTGCACTAATAATTCAAAAGCTCATGAAAATCAATCACGGCACCTTTCTTTTTAAAATTTGATAACAGACTGAATTTAACGAAGTTATCTGACACACAGCTATGAGCTCGATCAATGATACCCAAACTTACCCAATATGCCTTTTGTTTGCATTTCAATCGTTTCTGCCTCAAATCTGGACTGCTGATTCTAGTCAGTCTCGACTTTTTTTTAAAAAAAAGCATTCTTGTTCCTTCTCTGCCTCGTTTCAGCACTTTCAATTGGTACACCTGCTCTTCATCTCTTTCCTCTGTAACTAATTCTAGTTTTCTGTCTAAGTCTTTGTGAGACCTTGTAGACATTTAAAAACGATTGCTATTGTACAATTTTCTTCAACTTTTAAAACATTTATATCTTAGATCTGAGTGGCACTCAATCACACCAAACCACTATGAGAGTTAATTTTTTACACTAGATCTTCTCCTTGGATTCAGCTAAAGGTAAACAATTTAACCCTGTGCGTGCTGTGACAAGCAAGAATGCAATAAATAATGCTTCATTTTTGTCGGTACTTACACATAATACCACCTTATTATAAGGCCAAAAGTCAAATGATTAATCATGATTCTCACCAATTCAAAAATTCTCCCCCTACACAATCACTAGAGTTACCTTGTGGCTTTAGATCCATCAGATTGGCACGTTAATTCCACAAACCGTTATAACCTCTCTTCTAACTTACATTCTAGAATAAGCAGACTAAAAAACAGCCCAGATTGATAAAAGTCTGATATCTCTTAATATGAAATCACAGGACACTGGGATGGCTGCTGTCAGAAATTGTTGTTCTTTCTTCCCCTCCCTCTGCGACACCCCCCCCCCCCCCCACCCCACCTTTGCCTGGCTCAGCACTTGCTTAAAAACTGTTAAATCTTCAACTTCTTCCAGTTCTGACCACAGATCATCAACCTGAAACATTAACTCTGTTTCTTCCTCCACAGATGCTGCCTGATTTGCTGAGTATTTCCGCATTTTATGTTTTCATTTTGCTCTGCTAAGAATGGGGTGAAGACATTATTAGGGCAGAGCACAGGGAGCAACTGATCCCAGTGACTTGCTTATAATGGGTGCCCAAAGTACCTAAGCTTTAAAACTTGCTATAAGCAGGTTTTAGCAACAGTCGAATGCAAAACTTGCCTTGTATCGAGCTAAAATGTCATCTAAGCTCAGTGGTAACACTCAACTGAACCAGAAGATTGTGGGTTGAAGCTCCACTCTAGGACTTGAGCACAAACTGTTATAAACTGGATAGCCAGATGGTGAAGGATAGAATACTAGAGCATGGTCTTCAGTTGTTTCCAAACCTTTATTCACAGACCAACATTACATCCACACCACACCCTAGATCAGCTCTCTTATAAATGAGAAATAGGAAAGGATCTAAGACTATAGTGGGAGTTGCTAGATTGTATAAATGCAGAGATTAGACAAGTGTGTAAGAAAGGCATAGTGGTCTTAATGGGGACTTTAACCTTCACATAGATTGGGAAAAGCAGACGAGCAACCGTCAGAAAGGTAGTGAATTTCTTGAGTGTGTTCGGGATAGTTTTCTATGGCAGTATGCCCTGGAGGCAACAAGGGGGCAAGCCATACTAGATTTAGTAATGAGTAATGAACCAGATTTAGTTAACGGCTTAACTGTATGCAAACATCTATCCAATAGCGATCATAACATGATCGAGTTCAATGCAGTGTTTGAAAGGGAAAAAAGTGAGTCAGCTGTTAAGACTCTAGACTTGGGTAAGGCCGACTTCAAAGGGATGAGACAGAGACTGTCCACAGTAAACTGGGCAAATCTGTTAATGGGTGAAACGACTGATGATCAGTGGGAAATGTTTAAAGAAACAATTAACGTGATACAGAATCGGTTTATACCCCTGAGGGGCAAGAACTCTACTTGCCAAAAAACAGCCATGGACAACTGAAGAGGTAAGGGACAGTATAAGACATAACGAAAGGGCATACAAAAAGGCAAAAAATGGCACAGATCCTGGCGAATGGGAAAGATACAAAGATCAACAAAGGGTCACAAAACAGATAGTAAGAGCTACAAAAAGAGTGTATGAAAAGAAATTTGCAAGGGATATCAAAACCAATACGAATAACTTTTATAGTTACATTAGGAAAAAGAGGGTGGTCAGGAGCAGTGTTGGCCCCTTAAAAACTGAAAGTGGGGATATTGTCATTGACAATGGGGAAACAATTACTTTGCGTCAGTATTTACAGTCGAAAGAGAGGACAGCATGCCGGAAATCCCAAGAAAACTTATATTTAATCGGGGACAGGGACTCGATAAAATTAACATAAGTAAAGCAACAGTAATGAAGAAAATAATAGCACTAAAGAGTGACAAATCCCCAGGACCAGATGGCTTCCATCCCAGGATTTTAAAGGAAGTAGGTGAGCACATTGCAGATGCCCTAAGTATAATCTTTTAAAGTTCTCTAGATTCAGGAACTGTCCCTCTGGATTGGAAAATTGCACATGTCACTCCGCTTTTTAAGAAAGGAGAGAGAGGGAAACCAGGGAATTATAGACCAGTTAGCCTAACATCTGTTGTGGGGAAAATGCTGGAGTCTATAATTAAGGATAGGGTGACTGAACAACTCGAAAATTTTCAGTTAATCAGAGAGAGCCAGCATGGATGTGTGAAAGGTAGGTTGTGCCTGACAAACCTGACTGAATTTTTTGAAGAGGTGACTAAAATAGTTGACAGGGGAATGTCAATGGATGTTATTTATATGGCCTTCCAGAAGGCATTTGATAAGGTCCCACATAAGAGACTATTAGCTAAGATAGAAGCCCATGGAATAGAGGGAAAATTACAGACTTGGTTAGGAAGTTGGCTGAGCGAAAGGCGACAGAGAGTAGGAATAATGGGTAGGTACTCACATTGGCAGGATGTGACTAATGGAGTCCCACAGGGATCTACCTTAGGGCCTCAATTATTCACAATATTTATTAACGACTTAGATGAAGACACAGAAAGTCTCATATCTAAGTTTGCCGATGACACAAAGATTGGTGGCATTGTAAGCAGTGCAGATGAAAACATAAAATTACAAAGCGATATTGATAAGATTAGGTGAATGGGCAAAACTGTGGCAAATGGAATTCACAAATGTGAGGTCATCCACTTTGGATCAAAAAAGGATAGATCAGGGTACTTTCTAAATGGTAAAAAGTTAAAAACAGTGGATGTTCAAAGGGACTTAGGGGTTCAGGTACATAGATCATTGAAGTGTCATGAACAGGTGCAGAAAATAATCAAGGCGGCTAATGGAATGCTGGCCTTTATATCTGGAGGACTAGAGTACAAGGGGGCAGAAGTTATGCTGCAGCGATACAAAACCCTGGTTAGTCCGCACCTGGAGGACTGTGAGCAGTTCTGGGCACCGCACCTTCGGAAGGACAAATTGGCCTTGGAGGGAGTGCAGCTTATTTTACTAGAATGATACCCGGACTTCAAGGGTTAAGTTACGAGAGATTACACAAATTGGGGTTGTATTCTCTGGAGTTTCGAAGGTTATGGGGTGATCTGATCGAAGTTTATAAGATATTAAGGGAAACAGATAGGGTGGATAGAGAGAAACTCTTTCTGCTGGTTGGGGATTCTAGGAGTAGGGGGCACAGTCTAAAAATTAGAGCCAGACCTTTCAGGAGTGAGATTAGAAAACATTTCTACACACAAAGGGTGGTAGAAGTTTGGAACTCTCTTCCGCAAACGGCAATTGATGCCAGCTCAATTGCTAAATTTAAATGTGAGATAGATAGCTTTTTGGCAATCAAAGGTATTAAGGGATATGGGCCAAAGGCAGGTATATGGAGTTAGATCACAGATCAGCCATGATCTTATCAAATGGTGGAGCAGGCATGAGGGGCTGAATGGCCTACTCCTGTTCCTATGTTCCTATTTCCTATGATACAAGAGAGCTCCCAATTGATATGCACCACCTGAATACAATTAACACTAATTGATATAAATCACATGGATACATGTAATACAAACTAGGCCAATACTTCAGTGCAGTACTGAGTGAGTGCTGCATTGTCGGTGCCACCTTTTGGATAAGACATTAAACCAAACATCGTCAACATCTGATCAACTAGTCATTCAAATCTCATTGCTTGCTTGCTAAAATTAGCTGCTGTGTTTGCCTACCAACCGACAGTGACTATACTTCAAAAGTAACTTATTGGCTGTGAATTACTTTAGCAAGTCCCGAGGACATGAGAGGCATTATATAAATGCAAGTCTGTTTTATCAAATGAGCATTAGGATCTCAATTACCAGCAAAGCTTTTGTTACAATTTCCCAGTCTCCAGTCTGGCACCTCCTCTTCTGAAAAACAGTAACTCAACAGTACCTTACCCAAGTGACCATTCTTGATATCATTGAGCTTGAAGACTATTGCGGGGGGGGGGGGGGGATTAAGAGGAGAGAAGACACAGCCAAGCCTAACTCTGTCCTTACCAGTAATGGTCACTGTACAGTAATCAGGAGCAGAAACCTGACCGATTTTTCTCTTCCCTGGGACCAAGAGGGACAGCACCTGGAATTTATCCGTTCCATATGGCTCAATAGCACGTTACAGTCCATTTACCAACTGAGTCACGGTTACTGACCAGAACATAAGAATTGAGCTTTTTCTTTTCCATTTTCGGTGCTTACTGCTCATGACAATAGGTTTTTTTTTTTGGAGCTCAAGACTACCCACTGTTACTTGGAGCAACACAAAAGAGCAGAAATATCTACAACAATATTCCCTTGGAGTTTTTTTTTAAACTGTTGTAAATTTCTTCTGTGTTTCACTTCACCAGTGGCTGGCACCAAAGACTTATTTCCATTCATGTGGCTGAGTCAGTGTCACTATTAGCAGTACGCCTGCCATTAACATGGCAGTTGTACACTTTCCAGTACACACGTTTCTTTCCACCACCCCATCTCCCACCCCAGTTCTTTCATAACATTGCTGTGGTTGCAACAGGACACTAACCAGCACATTATCCTCATAAAAATTCCCTCGAGTGCTTTCAGATTCCTGACACTATTCCCATAAACAAACTCAGCAGTGACCATACAATTACAAACTGGATTTCTAGCAATTAGTAGACTTTTTTCTTTCCTTCCTCCACCCCCACTGCCCTGCAACCAAAATTAGCAATCTGGCACATTCTTCAATGGATTCCATCCAAGTATAAATATTCAACTGTTGTGTAGAATAGAAAAACATCAACATCAAAAACATTACCATCACTCAAAAAGGAAAGGAAACCGATTTCTCAAATTACAGATAATGTATCTTCTCTCTGTACGAACTACAGAAATGAACTTGGGTAGCCTCATTTTTGGACAGTATGAGCAGAATCATACTTTAGATCTAACCCAGGTTATACCTGATGCAAGAGCGCTTACTGCTTACAAGGGGTACCCAAAATGTAACAATATTCCATTCCACAACATGGACATACCTCAGCTCCACTTCTGTGGTGCCATCAGATCAAGTGGCAGTAGATAGTCACATATAAGTGAAGAAAGTATCAGTTCCTACCTAACTTACATACGATCCACTCACACTTGAAATGCTTTCGAAAGTAGATGCCCATATACTCGGGTCACTCTTCTATTGAAGAACTTCTCTCTCCATCCCAAACCTTGCCTCCTTTTCACCTGGGGTACAGATCCACAGGCACCAGCAGCTGTACAGTACCTCATTCTTGTAGGCTGCGAGTAAGCCTGACCATATTATTTTCAAGATGTCTGCTCATGCATTTTCTATTGGGGGGGCGGGGGGAAAGATGGCAGGGTTGAGGCATTAGATAGCAATCAGGAGCAGGAATCCTGGTTAATTTCCCCTCCCTAGCACAGGGGCACTGAAGAACAGCAGTCAATATTAATCAATGCTGCACTTATTAGGGATCCAATGTGAGGTCTGTATGACTTAAGTGATACCCCACAAAGCAACTTTATCCATGGAAACGAGGCACATTCAAAAACAACCTAAACAAAAAAAATTCACAAATTTAAAGTCCATTCTGAATTGTTAGGCGCGATAGAAACGCAATCAAAGAGGGAGTTCAAACATCACGTACAAGCAAAAACATTTCCAAATAATCAGCAGGTATGGCTTCATGACAAATGCTTCCCCAAACTCCATTCAAAGGAAACATTCCTGTAATTGTTGCAGGTGTTGCCTAGAGAGAGTTGGGTTTAATTTACAGAATGAATTTAAGAAAATAATATCTTCAGCTGCACAACGGAAGCAATTTATGATCTCTTGCTTGCAATTACACCTTTAGTCCCTAAACAAGGCACACATAATTGGGCAGGAATAAACCCTCTATTTTGCAAAATGTGTTTTTTTCCCCCTTTTGTGAAGCTCCATGTATGTACATCTTTTTTCAAAAAAACAGGAAGTTAATTTGTCAGGTGCCAAAATGTAATGAGAAGTTTTGCACTCTAATATCCTCAAATTCAACACAAATTCAAAATTCTCATCTACAAATCCCTCCATGGCCTCATCCAACCCTGTCTCCAGCCATCTGTCCAAACCCCATACTCTTCAGGGCTCTGGCTCTGTGCATCCCCCACCCTCTCACTCCACACAACAATTGGATACACAGCCTTCAACAGCCTGGTTCTCTGGGACACCCTCTCTAAATCCCCTTTGCCTTGCTACCTCTCTCCCCAGTTTTAACAGCCTCAAACCAATCTTTTGGTCACTTCTCCTAATCCTTCCATTAGTCCTTGGTGAAGCATCTTGGAATATTTTCTACTTTAAAAGTGCAAGTTCCTGTATCTACTTCAGCATACATTGTCCCACTTCCAGGCAAACCGTATCAGATTTACAAGTTCAGATAGCAGTAAAATCAATATCTACCACACTAATAAAATATAATGCTCTACTTTCTGCAGAAGAAAAATTAAATGTGGAGCAGGCTCCCTATGTGAAACACTAATTTTCTCTCTCGATAGAACAGGAGTTCCATTAATTATCCCAAGCATCTGTCATTGGAGTAACATTACCAATTTTCAGACAAGTCTATGCTGTGGGCTTGCAACTAAGCAACAACTGGATCATAATTCTACCTTTGCAGTAGGTCAGACCCTTAGAGTGAGGGGAGACTTTCCTCTTACCATTCTGTGCTTGATCCAAACTAGGGGTGTCAGAGCTGAAAGGACAATGTACTAACCTATTGAGCCATTCAATCTACCCATAAGTGTTTTTTGTTAATTTTTTTTTTAAAAAAGGACACCACCTCTGGAGCCTAGGCTCAAACCCAACCTAGACTGATGGGAGGAAATGCAGTTTTCTGCTGGCTGTAAGGATCATAGGAATATAGGAACAGGAGTAGTCCATTTAGCCCCTTGAGCCTGCTCCGCCATTTGATAAGATCATGGAATGAGTTGGGGGCAGTCTCAATGCAGGTTCAAATGGTTATGGAGCAACAAAACAGAAGGTGTTTCATTCGGCATTTATTACTTGATCCAGGAGTCCTTTATGCTGACACTAGTTGCCCGAAATAGAAAAAGCTCTATTCTCAAACACCAACAATACTCACCTTGATGAGAACCAAGAAATAAATTGGGGGTTCCATAATGTTCTCTAAGCACTTGGTCTAGCAAAGCAGAATTCTCAAATGATGTAACAGTCGTAAGCCCAGTGCAAGTGCTCTACCATAACAGTAACAAGGAGACTTAAAAGTCGTGTAAAACTGCCAGGCAGTTGCTTTTGTTTTGAGTTTCTAGTGCTGTCAAGGAAACCTTGTGTATAAAAACACAGCTCAAGGGGAAAAGAAAAATAATTGAATGCCAAACTTGGGAGACCAAACGTGACCTGTGGAATAAGTTACCAGCAAAGAATAATGGAGCGTGGCATCGTGAAACAATTAGACAGAGTTTCTGGAGAGAGAAGGAATACATTGAGAAGGCAGGTAAATGGAGCTGATCTATCAAAAACAGGGATTTGCAGTTCCCGAGTTTGTTTCCAGAATCATAAACAACAACTTGCATTTATATAGCATCTTGAACATAGTAAAGTCCCAAGGCACTTCACAGGAGCGCTATCAGACAAAATTTGACACCAAGCCACAAGGAGATACAAGGACGGCTGGCCAAAAGCTCGGTCAGAGGTAGGTTTTAAGGGGGGTCTTAAAAGTAGCAGGTTTAGGGAGGGAATTCCAGAGCTTGGGGCCTGGACAGCTGTAGACACGGCCACCAATGGTGGGGCGAAGGAAATCAGGGATCAGAACTCTGTAATTTAACAGTGCCAAAATAATATAGATGCAAGAAATGGAAGTGTTCCAATTGTTCACAAACTAATTATCTTTATAGTTAGCAAGACAAATGTAATAATAGTGAAGGGGTTCATATAACCTGGCAAACAAGAACAGAAAAGTGCCCGAATGTTTTGAGCTCAGTCATGTATTTAATATACAATTTTTTTTACATCAAATTTGAACACTACCATCATATTCTTGAACGGAAGCAATTTTAAAATCAGCTTAACTATTATGACCTCAGTTAATGGAAGTTAACTTGTGCAAAGCACAAATCTAAGTAACTGGCAACATGAATGGTTTTATGAGGTACTTGGCAGAAATTGTACAATTAAGCCTCATGAGCACAACCCAATGTGACTTTTCCCCATCTCCTATATTAACCATCCTTGGCTTTCCCAAGATTGCCAACATAACAAATGTGGGCAGACTGATGGTAGGGTACTGCACCAATTAGGAATAGATTGCGATCTTTCAAACAAATTTCACACCGGCAAAGGAAGGCCACTAATTCCATACCTAAATTGGATTTAATCCCAGATCCCAAAACTGAACAAAAGAACGCAAGAATTTCCATTTATATAGCACCATCCTCAGGATGTTCCAAAGCACTTCACAGCCAATAAATTACTTTTTGAAGTGGAGCCACTTATGTAGGCAAATGCAGCAGCCAATTTTGCACGGAGCAAGGTCCCACAAATAGCAATGAGATAAACAGCCAGTAGTTCTATTTTTGGTGGTGTTGCTGCTCAGAACACTGGAAGAACTTCTCTGCTCATCTGCAAATGGTGCCGTGGGGCACGAACCCAAGACCTTTAGAGGCGAGTGCGCCACCAGTGAGCCAACCTGACAATTTAAAGAAATTGATTTGTCGGTAAAGTGAGTGGGTTGGCACCGTGCGCAGCACACGTCTGCAGTGTCATTTAGTTTCTGTATACAATAACCTGAAACACACTTGTTACGCTTCAGTGTGGATCTAATCCTTGAATGGAAATTGAAAAATCAAAACCATTTTCAGTCTGCAGCCCTTCCATTCAGTCCTGCAAACTGAATCATTTTGGCCATAAATTCCTGTTAAGTGAGTACCATTTTTCCCTTGATAACATATGAGCTACCATGTCCAAAGCTCAATTACAAAACAGTCTTCATGTTACTTTTGGATTAGTTTTGCTAAAATGCAGCTAGTTTTAAAAATTGAAATTGAATTTTTAAAAGAAAATGGTGACTGGTGGCAGAGTGGGTTAGCATTTTACTCTTTTTAAACTGTCACTTTAGTTCGGTTGGTTGCACTCTCCTGAGCAAGGAGGCTGTAGCGTCAAACCCCAATCTAGAACTTGAGCACAATCTAAGATGACGCTGCAGTGCAGTACTGAACTATCTCTAATCTGTCTCCATTGGTAGACGGGTCGGTAACCAGAGGACACGGATTTAAGATGATCAGCAAAAGAGCCAGAGGCGACACCAGGAAACTTTTTTTTTTAAAAACACAGTGGGTTGTAATGGTCTGGAATGCACTGTCTGAAAGGGCGGTGGAAGCAGATTCAATAGTAACTTTCAAAACTGAACTGGATAAATACTTGAAGGGAAAAAATTTACAGGGCTGTGAGGAAAGAGCAGGAGAATTGGACTAATTGGACAGCTCCTGTCAGAGCCGGCACAGGCACGATGGGCCGAATGGCCTCCTCCTGTGCTGTATCTACTATACTTCCTCCAGCCCTACAACCTTCAGAGATCTCTGCGCTCCTCCAATTCTGGTCTCTTGCGCATCCCCGATTTCCATCACCCTACCATTTGTGGCCGTACCTTCAGCTGCCTAGGCCCCAAGTTCTGAAATTCCCTTCATAAATATCTCTACCTCGCTCTCCTCCTTTAAGACCCTCCTTAAAACCTACCTATTTAGCCAAGCTTCTGGTCACCTGTCCTAATATCTCCTTGAGGCTCGGTGTCAAATTTTGTCTGATTACTCTCCTGTGAAGCTACATTAAAGGCGCTATATCAATGTAAGGTTTTGAAGGAGTGCTATATTGTCGAAGGTGCTGTCTTTCAGATGAGACGTTAAACCGAGGCCCCACCTGGCTTTATGTCTACCCGAAAAGGCAGAGAGTTCCCCTGGTGTTCTGGCCAACATTCATCCCTGAATCAACAGCGCCAAAAATAAATCAGTCATTTACCTCAATGCTGTTTATGGAACTTTGTATGCAAAATTGCCTGCTGCATTTTGCCCACATAAGTGGCTACACTTCAAAAAGTAACTAATTGGCTATGAAGCGCTTTGGAACATCCTGAGGATTTGGATGGTGCTATATAATCTGGAAATGTTTTTTTCTTAACAGGAACTCTTGTGGATATGAAAATGCCATGATGATTTCCAGCATCTTGGTCAAAGAACAGAGATGGGGAAATAAACTGGGCATTGCTGCTCACCCAGAAAAGAGGGAAAAAGAACCCAGTCCAGCCAGGATTGAATTTTAAAACTTGACGGTCAAGGTTTGATGCTCATTTTGTTGAGATGCCACAGTTAGCCGCAGCACACCTGGACTGGTGAGAAAGACATCAAGGTTCCTGCTCCTGATCACTATCCAATGACTCATGCTGGAAAGTGTCAGTCTATGGATGTCAGGCGAGGACAAGGTCTTGCTTGACTGTGGATGGTACCACAGTCAAATATCTGGCACACTCATACTGCCCAGGCTTACACATGAAGAACTGCCACTTGGACAAGGCACCAGAGGGCTGCCAGTGCTCCTAGAATCATTCCCTAGTGGCAGTCAGCGTCCTAGTTTGGGGGGAGTGGTGAATGGAGAGGGAGAAGAGAATTTCCAGCCACATCCTTGAAATAGTCAGCAAATCCAATCCATATAGGACAGAAGTTATGAATAAAATAATAATTCATAACAAGAGAGCAACAACCTCAAGTATCAGAGAGGTTTGGAACAGAAGTAGATGCATCAAAAAAAATTATGCACTCGTCAAGATGGTTAGGCAGCATTTTTTCAAAAAAATGAAATAGGCTAATTGCCTGTGATGCAATCCTGTTGCACTCCGTTACAAACTGAAAGCCTCGCGCATCGCTGTAGAATTTGCTGAGTGAAATGAAGCAAACAGAGATGCAATTAACCTTTAAGGTCTGCAGTAGCATTTTGACACCTTATCCAAGCAGACTCTGTTCCACGTGCCTGTGCAGAGTTGTATGAAGTTTTTTTTTTAATAAGTCAATGAAGGTATGAGCAAAGAGGTGCAAAATATATAAATAATTACACCCATGACTACTGAAGCCCTAGACCACCTGGGAGAAGAACCATTTCCTTTCACTACATGCTTTACAGTTTAAAGGATTAGCATCTCATTGGGGAGCTTACATGTACATTTAAATTCCTGCTTACGCCACATACTCTGCCCAGGAAATCTTGCACTCCAGCAAATACGAATAATCACTCAACTCCAATTGTTACTCTCGCCCCACCCCTCACCTTTTGGTTTTTGCTTTTTTAAAAAAAAATTACATAAATATCATCCTTCAGCAATGAAACAATGAAGGCTAAGAGGTTAGTGCAGGCCATGCTTAATGAAACCAGTATTGCCACATAGTAAATTATACAAAACACGAGGTGCCAATGCCCCTTCAATCAGACAGCGAGCACAGAAAAGAAAATTCCAATTATCGTGATAGTGAATCCTGCCAGGCTAAGCACTTAGAGTTTAAGTCACTAGCATATTTCTGGAACAAGTTTACTTGCGGCATCCAGAGGAAGCACATCGCAAGAGTGTAAACATAAACCACAATAAATTACAATCTTAAGCAGGGAAACCAGAATCCTAAATTAGGGATCCAAGCCAGATAATCATCAGTCCAAGTGGGGCCTCTTAATAAAGCTGCACCTTTCACTTATGAGAGCTATTTTTATAGGAGATGCACACTGTCTATACTGGAGACGTTGCCCTTTGTACAGCACTTAGAAACATTCGTCAAATTGCTGGACTTAGCATAGCATGCGCTGCTCCCTCAGCAAGTCCTACATTATGGTGGGCTTACAACTCATTTGGGTTACGCGTGTGTCGGGATCGGGAAACAAAACATGCGTACACAGTACATGCAGAGACAAGAGATTTTTTTAAAAATTCGTTCTTGGGATATGGGCGTCGCTGGCAAGGCCAGCATTTATTGCCCATCCCTAGTTACACTTGAAAAGGTGGTAGTGAGGCTTCCTCTTGAACCGCTGCAGTCCAAGTGGTGACGCTGCTCCCGCAGTGCTGTCGGGAGGGAGTTCCAGGATTTTGACTCAGTGGCAATGCAGGATCGGCGAGATAGGTTCAAGTCAGGATGGTGTGTGACTTGGAGGGGAACTTGGCGTTGACTGTATTCCCGTGCACCTGCTGTATAGCAAAGTAGCAGACGTGCACAAAGCTGGGTACTACCGACATGAATGGATGGTGACATTTTACTGTCCATCTTATTCAACTATTGGATCTGTGTTTGCAATTATTGCTCAGAACACCAGTACAAGTGACCAAGATGTTAAGTGTGTATTTTGCAACAGAATCACTACTGAGTAATGAGGGAAGATTCAGAAAATTGATGGTCATCTCACATTTGCATACAGACATTTTTTTGGGGGGGGGGGGGGGGGGGGGGGGGGGGAGAAAGAAGAGGGAAATAGACAGTGAAAAGCTACTTATTTATCACTGCTATATCTAAGGAACAACATCCCCTTACTGTGGGGTCCTCGGGTAGATTCATTTCCTGCCCCAATGGTCAGAGATGTGCAACAGATGATTTTGATTTCTTAAAGCAGGCAATTCCACATACACAATAGTGTGAATCAGAAAACCAGGAAAATTACATCAATAATTTATAAACTAAATATGGAGCTCTACCACAAACAGTTCTCCGTTTTAAGGTAAATCAATAGTCGAGTTTCAATTACCATTACAAGGAAGACACGAGTCTTTCCAGGAACTCGCTCAGCCTTGCCATCAGTTTAAAATATTAGTCCGATTGAACAACTGACAGCCAAGTTGATTGAGAATCCAAACACAGCAAAAAAAACTAGACTATAAGATGCTTAGAAGGCACAGCAATCCTCAAAATCATAAGCTGCAAATGTAAGCTCTTTAAGAAACCTTTTAAAGTAACTTTCTGCAACACTTGATCTTGGGTAAATCTTGCAAAAAGCATACAATGATGGGTCTATTGAGAGTTGAATACAACAGGACCTCCACTAATTTAGCAGCTATCTGTGGTCATCAAACAGGGAAAATGGTACAAAAGAAAGCATTATAGCAAGCAGTGTTATAGATTCATTAGTATGTTAGCATGGCATGACAACTGCACAGCATTTAACAGCAAGCTTAACGCCTTCATCCACCTTAAACAGGTGCAATATTAACAGTTATTTTTTAAAAAAAGGGAATCATACTTCTACGCCCAGCACACACGTATTGCCAGGCCACACAGCTCTGAAAGCAAACGGTCAAACGATTTGCACCAGCTGGCGTCACAAAGCTGCTTCTCTCTCCTGTTGGCCTCCCTCCCAAAATAGGAGCAGAGCCTTGTCAGCTTCCCACAATGGGGTAACTCAGCAGTGTGGGCCTGCATCGTCCCACCTCAAACGTGCAGCTTTTATTTTTCAATAGTGTGGATGTAGTGTAATTGAATGCTAGCTTCTATTTAAAAAAAGTCAGATACTCTTCAAATATCATGGGCAGCATAATCACTTACAATCATAATCATAAGTACTTTCACCTCCAAGAATACGCGTACACATTTTGGCGCCAAATATCCCTCAACATAGTGGCTGAAATGCAGCAAGTTTGTTTGTGACAACCCAATTCCAAACAGCCATCAATCCAGAGCGCTCAGACAACATTGCAAATTTAGTGCCAAATCTCACTCAGGCTACAGGGAGTGGCTGATGCGGAAAATCAACACGTCATAGTTGTGCACTAGGGAAACGTGCTCTGCAGTCAGACCAGCACAGAGGAAGCTTCACTCAGCATCTAGCTGATGCTTATGGTCGGCCCGACCAAACTTGACGCCGAAACGGGGACAAAATATTGAAAATTTAATACATTCCAGCACTGTCCATTGTCCAAGCACAGAAATTCACCCAAGAATACAAATGAAGTAAAACAAAGCATTACCAGTATTCTTCACAGATTTTTTTTTTATTCGTTCACGGGGTGTGGGTGTCGCTGGCGAGGCCGGCATTTATTGCCCATCCCTAATTGCCCTAGAGGTGGTGGTGAGCCGCCTTCTTGAACCGCTGCAGTCCGTGTGGTGACGGTTCTCCCACAGTGCTGTTAGGAAGGGAGTTCCAGGATTTTGACCCAGCGACAATGAAGGAACGGCGATATATTTCCAAGTCGGGATGGTGTGTGACTTGGAGGGGAACGTGCAGGTGGTGTTGTTCCCATGTGCCTGCTGCCCTTGTCCTTCTAGGTGGTAGAGGTCGCGGGTTTGGGAGGTGCTGTCGAAGAAGCCTTGGCGAGTTGCTGCAGTGCATCCTATGGATGGTACACACTGCAGCCACAGTGCGCCGGTGGTGAAGGGAGTGAATGTTTAGGGTGGTGGATGGGGTGCCAATCAATTAATTCCCCAATATTGAAATTGGGTCAAGTCTGAGTGGTTTGATATGACTACAGTCATCAAGTGGATTTAAAATCCTGCTCTGCTGGAGACTCTGCTAGTCTTGCGACTCCACAGGCTTTTCAGCTCTGCATTACTTTTTTTATTGACTGTTTCCTGGCGAAAAAGTGACAATGAATTACAAACATGCTGACAATTGTATTCATTTTCCTGAATTGCTAACATTTCCCACCCACCCGCCAACCCCTCATCTGTTCTGCTGAGACAAAGTCAGAATTCCATAATAACACTTTTCAACTCAAACTATATGAAACTGGCTCCCACAATGATTCGGCTGGTTATGGCAGAGAAGTAGCTGAGACAAAGACAAAAACAAATCTCTCAGATTTGATCTCTAGTCCTGTGCTGCGTTAGCTGATCTCAGCCAGTTAAATGGTAAGAGTGCCATAACTGTCCTGGGTCCGTGTTCTTGATCACAATTAAGCAACCGCTGAGCCAAGTGTGCGTGCATGTATATGTGTGCATGCCGCCGGACGGCATAATATACTATCCCAGCCCTTCTACTCGCCATCTAGGCTCACATTTGCACAAGGCACCAGCGGGTGACAGGCACATTTAGAACTATAACTTAGCAAGGAGTCAACTCCAGAAGAGATGGAGAGAAAACACATGAAAATATTAATTCAACAGTGAATTACTGGGCCACAAATTGAAGTACTGATGTCCAACGCTTGCGAACACTGAATTGAGGGCATGGAATTTAAAACACTACCCCACAAATGAACTCAAGAACTACCCCCCACCTTCTACACTCAGTCAATTTAAGTCCTAAATTCCACCTTAAATGAATAATGCAGAACCTATTTTATTTATTGTTGTTTTCTTATAAGAAATAGGCACATGCTGGCTCTGCATAAAAACTTAATAAAACAATGTCCCAGCAATAATGTATGCACGCTTCAAAGAGCAAAATGACCAGACTTGTAAAGCAACCACTGCAAAAAATGTGCACATCACTAATTAATTTCATCAAAAGTGGGTCTTTTTGGAAACAGTAAGGAGGAGAACAGGATATTACCAGTAACAATTTTCACTTATATAGTGCATGCAATGTAGAAAAATACTTCAGGGTGCTTCATGAACGAAGAAAGGAATGAATGTCAAGCTTTTTGCAGAAGACTTGAAAGGTAAATGATGGCTTAGTCAAAGAGATGGATTTTGAGGGAGAGAATTAGCAAGTTAGACAATATGCAGACACAGCTGAAGGCTCTGCCACAAATAGTGGATTGAAGGGTGCACAGAAGGCAAGAGCAAGGGGACCAGAGGAGATAGAGGGCAGAGGTATGGTGGGACGCAGCCATGAAGAGATTGTAAATAATTACAAGGATTTTAAAACCAAAGAATGTATGAATAAAGCTGTAATCAAGTTTTTTACTTTTAATTTGGGGTGGGTGGGGGGGGGGGGGGGCGAAGAGAGAAGGGGTATTAACTAGTGCACAGATTAAAGTAACGTCAGCTTGGTTTGAACTCTGTACCCAGCAAAAGCACCAATGAACTCATGGGTTACTTAACTGTCCCCCTACCTTCCAAAACTATCATCCTCCTCCTCAAAAAATTCATCCAACCTCTCTAACCGTGCAAACTTACCATCCCATCTCCAACACCATATTCTTCCAACACATCTCGTGCGTTGTCCAGTTCAGTGGGACTGCCCTCTATTGATTCCAATCTTACCTATCCAGTCATTACAGCGCATGTCCAGCACTGGCTTCTCTTCCCGTATGGTTACCTCACTGAACTTTGATTCCCCCCTTTTCCTCATCTGCATGCTACCTCTTGGCAACATCATCCGCAGGTATAGGGTCAGCTTCCACATGCACACAAATGACATCCAGCTCCACCTCCCTCGACCCCACCACTGCTTGTCTGACATCCACTCTTGGATGAACGATAATTTCCTCCAGTTAAACATTGTGAAAACAAAAGCCATAGTCTTCGCGCCCCCCGCCATAATCTCCATTCCCTTGCCACCAATTCCATCCCCCTCCCCGCCACCATCTCAGGCTGAACTAGACTATTCACAAGCTCTATTTCATATTCAAATCCAATGTGAGCTTCTGCTCCTATATTTTCTCCATCTCAAAGACCGCCTACTTCCACTTTTGCTATATCGCCTGCATCCACCCCTACTTCAGCCCATCTGCTATTGAATCTCTCATCCAAGCCTTTGCCATCCTCAGAATCTACTATTCCAATGCTTTCCTGGCCAGCCTCCCATTCTCCACCTACCATAAACTTCATCCAAAATTCTGCTGACAGTATTCTAACTTGCACCAAGCCTCATTCACCCCTGTCTTTGCTGACTTGCATTGGTTCCCAGTCCCCAACACCTCAAATTTAAAATTCTCAGCCTCGTCCTTCCCCATCTCTGTAACCCCACTGAAGCTCTACAATTCCTCCCTCCCCCACCCCCAACCCCGGAACTCTCCATTCCTCTAACTCAAGCTTCTTGTGTATCCCCCTGCACCCCCCCCACCCCCCCACCAAACTGGTGGCCATGCCTTCAGCTGCCCAAGCCCCACATTCTAGAATTTCCTACCTAAACTGCTATGCTTCTTCACTTCGCTCTCCTTCATTAAGATCCTCTTTAAAACCCACCTCCCAGACCAAACATTTGGTTACCCCTCCTAATATTCCTTCCTTTGGCTCAGCACCCATGTTTTTTGATAACAACTCAACCATCTTGTTGTCTGATGGGATGTAAAGCTGCACTTGCATTACTTATCTCAGTCAAATGCCCCACTGCTGGATCAGTGCGCCATTTCTATTCTAATGCTAAGTATCCATATGGCCTGGACAAAGGTATCGATTTGTTTAAGGTTCACTCTCCAACCAATTTGAACAGAACTGGCATAGTGGGTAGAAGGACAATTGAACGCCAGAGTGGGCCCCAGCCTACAATTTCATTAAGCTTCAATCTGAACCCACCCCCCAACAACCCCTACCATGCGAAGCTACAATTCTCAACTGATACCACTGTAGGCAAGTGGCTAGGAGAGGCAATCCTAGGTGACGTTAACACAGTTCCCACTGCCCCTGCTGCTCTGAACTGGACAGAGTGTTCAAGCAAATTGACACTACCCCTTTAACAAACAGTGCAGAAAGGCCAAGAAGAATTTTTTTTTTTTAAAAACAGCTATTTTTAAAAATGTAAATTATTTTCTGGATGCCTACTAGAAGAATGAACCCCCTCATTGTTACGAAGCTCCATATTTGCGGGCCATTTTTCTTCGTAGATTCTCATTCGCTATCTACACTAAATTTAACTTGGGGGATTCATCAACCATCATCAGCAAGGGATCGTGCAATTCCTAAAGGGTAGAAATAAATACAATTGTGGGGTGAAAACACATTGATCCAGGATCTGTTAAAATAGGAAAGTGCACACAGCCTGCCCTGTTATAAATAGTGATGAGTCGAAGATGCAATCCAGAATCAAAAATAGGCCATATTTCATGAACGAACATCCAGTCCTAGATACCTTTCCATTTGGTAATAATCGTTAAATACTAGCGCAGAAGTACTGCACCAAATTACAATTATATATGTTGTCCTTTAGCTATTGCCTGGTCATAAGGGGCTCCACCTCTGCTACGCCTCTTGATAGTTAATTGCCACAGATTGACTGCTTGTCATTAAGCAACTTCCCAGTCCACCTGCTCACATCATCCATCCACTGCCATCTCACTCAACCCTTTGGTCTTTAGCCTGTTCACAAGCACCATTCTTTCAAATCTGTGACAGGTCCATAACTTCTATAAATGGATTCACTTCATAATCAGCATCGTCCTTGGATCCAATGACTTGCCTTACTACTTTACTGAGAACACGTTCAGGGGGAATTCATCAAAGCAGCGTGCTACTTAAAGCTTTTAACATCCAGTTTTTCCCCTCACACACAATTTGTTTGCAATACAAAATATTTTATTAAACTGAGATGAATTGGACTTTTCCTATCAAATTACAACTTCAACCATCCAATAGACAGTTAACCAGAGGATACATGCAACACTGAACAAGATCACGCTCCCTTATTTAATTCCCACTTGTTTAGACTCTTCACATCGTGCACCGTTCCAGAGTCTAATGGGTAAGTCATGCTCGTACAACTCTCAAACTAGGTATATTAGAGGGGGACAAACACATTCCAATCACTGTCACAGTGGACTCTATGAAGCTGTGCTCTGACTGGCCTTACTGCCATCAGATGAGCAGCACAAAATGGCACATTTTCAGGAGGCCTGGAAACACAAAGTTAAACATTAATTCTCTGGTGCAAGAAGAACGGTTTTATCCAATCAGCTCGACCATTTTGGTTAAGTCACTTGACAAATTTTTTTTTTGTTGCTAATTTTCAACTCTTGGAGGTACAGTTCCATGGGTCTTTGGCAGCATCTCTGCCAAGTGGACATTTTTCATATAGAAGCCTCAGTGAAGTTCAGCAAGCTAATGAAGCAGCAAAGCTGAATTCAGTCCTATCCATATCCATGCACGACCTCCAGCCTGGAAGGGCCAGGGATTGCTATCAGGAGTGGGAACAGTGGCTGATTTTCCTCCTTTCTAGCCCCAGCGACACCGAGGCAAGTTGCAGCACCCATACCACTGCCCCGTCTAAGATCAGTTAAGCCTTAGAGTGGAATTAGATTGGAGAAGTTCTGGTCTGCATAGCTTTGTGCCACACCAAACGGGACATACATTTTGATCTGCACATTTCATACCAGAAGCTGCAAACTGAAGTAATATCAACCGCTGATTGCTCAAGTTCAAAATTTTTGAAATTTAGTATTCAAGTTTTAGCGTCAGAAGCAATAGATTTGCAGTTTCCATGCCGACCACAAGCATTGATAAGCATAGGCAAAACTGCTCTCACAATGCAGCTTCAATGCTACTTGAGAAGGGCACTGTTTAGCTACAGTGATTTATAACACAAGTCAGAGCTTGATTCTGTGATTACATTAATGCTATTATCTCAATACACCAGCTGAACAGAATGTGCGGCTGCTATTCTCTACAGCACCTCTTCACTCTCCCATCAGGGGACCCAGGAAATCAACTGCACAAATCAGCATTCCAATTTTTCGTCAACTCCCTCCCCATAGGAATGCGTTATTTTCTTGAAATCCGTTGCTTTAGGATATCAGAGTCTATCAGTAAACACAGAGCCCACCCACTTACAAAAAGAATGTTAAATTGGCGTTTCAAACACAATAGCACAAAAACCCTGCACTCTTATTGGTCCTGGCTCTATTATAATACACACAATTGCCAATCCAAGAATAAAAGCACAAAAGTGTAAGCATTTTCCAGATTCATAATATAGTTGCACAGTTAATCCCTGCTAATCATGAACACAATAGTGAGACAGCTGGTTACAAACCAAATCAGATGGAGTCTCAATAACTGGTCGCAATTTTGTAAAAATTTAAAATATGTACAAAACTTACATAGAGAGGAAAGATCATCCGTTTCATCAAGCCCACACCATCGAGAAATGATGTGGCCACATACACCACTGACTCACCTCCCCCACAACAACTTACATTTATATAGTGCCTTTAACATAGGAAAACATCCCAAAGCCCTTCACAGGAGAGTAATCAGACAAAACTTGACACGAACCAAAGAATGAGATATTGAGATGGGTGACTAAAAAGATTGATTAAAGAGCTAGGCATTAAGGAGGGTCTTAAAAGGAGAGGTGGAGGGGTTTAGGGAGAAAATTACACAGCTTAAGGCCTATACGGCTGAAGATACGGCCGTCAATGGTGGGACGAAGGAGTTTGAGGGGCTAGAGATGGTTACAGAGATAGGGAGGGATTTGAACATGAGGACACATTTTAAAATTAATGCTTTGCCGGACCGAGAGCCAATGTAGGTCAGTGAGTATATGGGCAACGGGTGAATGGGACTTGCATGGGTTAGGATACGGGCAGCAGAGTTTTGAATGAGCTGCAGTTTATGGAGGGTGGAAGATGGGAGGCCAGCCAGAAGAGCATTGGAATAGATGAGGTAACACAATATCTTAACTCTATCTGCACGTTTTCCTTTCCTCAAGGTATCAATCACTGCCTATACCTAGAAAGCAGGCAGTCAACCCCTTTCCCACTTCACCTTAAACTGTAAACATATCACAAGGGGAATCACAGACTCAAATTGCTATCCTATGCCCTGTGGCATATTGGTATATCAACACACTCCACCACTCTGCTCTACTTAGTATTCGTTGCAGATGTGCTGCTGAATTACAACATAGAATCTTACAGCACAGCAGGCTGCCATTCAGCCCTTTGTGCCTGTGCCGGCTCTTTGTAAGAGCAATCCAATTAGTCCCACTCCCCTGATCTTTCCCCAGAGCCCTGCACATTTTTTCCTTTTTAAGTATACATCCAATTCTCTTGAAAGTTATTATTGAATCTTCTCCCACCACCCATTCTGGCAGCACATTCCAGATGCGCTGCGTTAAAAAAAATTCTCATCTCCCCTCTGGCTCTTTTGCCAATTTTCTTAAATCTGTGTCCTCTGGTTCCCAACCCACCCTCGAAAACAGTTTCTCCCTATTTACTCTATCAAAACCGTTCATGATTTTCAACACCTCTATTAAATCTCCCCTCAACCATCTCTGCTCTGAGAACATTCTGGGGGGGTGGTGAACAGCCAGAGGTCGCGGTCCATATCGGAACCAACAACATGGGTAGGAAGAGGGATGAGATCCTGCAGGCAGAGTTTTAAGGAGTTAGGAAAAAGATTAAAAAGCAGGACCTCAAAAGGTAGTAATCTCCGGATTACTCATGCCAGGCGCTAGTGAGAATAGAAATAGGAGGATCGAGCAGATGAATGAGTGGCTGCAAAGGTGGTGCAAGAGGGAGAGCTTTAGATTCCTGGGGCAATGGGACCAGTTCTGGGAAAGGTGAGACCTGTACAAGCCGGATGGATTGCACCTCAACAGGGCCAGGGCCAATATCCTTGCGGGGAGGTTTGCTAGTGCTGTCGGGGAAGGTTTAAACTAGCTTGGCAGGGGGATGGGAACCAGAGTGTGGATTCAGATGGGATAAAGTCGGAACTGGAAATGGAAGGCAGAAAATTAGTGAGCAAGTCTGGAAGACAGAGGGAACGAAGGTTAGAAACTAAACAGAGGAGTTTGGCAGTCTTTAAATGCATTGACCTCAATGCAAGGAGTATCGGAAATAAGGCGGATGATCTGAGGGCACAGATAGACACATGGCAGTATGATATCTTACCTATTACAGAAATATGGCTTAGAGGGGCAGGACTGGCAGCTCAATGTCCCTGGTTACAGGGTTTTCAGGCGCGATAGAGGGGGATAAAAAGGAGGGGGGTTGCAATTTTGGTTAAGGAAACAATTACAGTTGTGAGGAGGGATGATATTTTAGAAGGAGCATCAAATGAGGCCTTATGGGTTGAGCTACAGAACAAAAAGGGGCAGTCACACTACTGGGATTGTACTATAGACCCCCAGTCAGAGAGAGATAGAGGAGCAAGTATGTAGGCAAATTTCTGAGAAGTGCAAAAACAATAGGGCAGTAATAGTAGGGGAGTTCAACTACCCTAATATTAACTGGGATACAAACAATGTGAATGGTATAGAGGGCACAGAATTCTTAAATTGCATACAGGAGAATTTTTTTAGCCAGTATACAGCAAGCCCAATTTGGGGGGGTGGGGGGGGGCTGCAGTTCTGGATTTAGTTCTAGGAAATGAAGAGGGGCAGGTGGAAGAAGTAGCAGTGGGAGAGCATTTTGGTGGTAGAGATCATAATATAATTAGTTTTAGCATAGTGATGGAAAAGGACAAAGTCAGAGCAGGAGTTAAAGTTTTCAATTGGGGAAAGGCCAATTTTACTAAACTGAGAAGCAATTTAGCAGAAGTAAACTGGAAACAGCTACTTGAAAGTAAATCAGTGTCAGAGCAGTGGGAGACATTCAAAGGGGTGATTCAAGGGGTTCAGGGTAAACATGTTTCCACAAAGAAAGAGGGAGGGACTGCCAAATCTAGATGTCAAGAAGCATTCAGGGTAAGATAAGGCAGGAAAAGAAAGCCTATGATAGACACCAGGAACTCAATACTACGGAATGCTTAGAGGAGTATACAAAGTGCAGGGGTGAATTAAAAAGGAAATTAGGAAAGCAAAGATATTAGCAGGTAAAATGAAAGAAAACCCAAAGATGTTTTATAAATACATTAAGAGCAAGAGGATAACTGAAGAAAGAGTAGGGCCTATTAGAGACCAAAAAGGTAAACTATGTGTGGAGGCAGAAGATGTGGGTATGGTTCTTAATGAATACTTTGCATCTGTCTTCACAAAAGGAGAGGGATGATGCAGGGATTGAAGTTAAGGAGGAGGAGTGTGAAATATTGGATGGGATAAACATAGTGAGAGAGGAAGTATTATGGGGATGAGCATCTTTGAAAGTGGATATATCACCAGGGCCGGATGAAATGTATCCCAGGCTGTTAAAAGAAACCAGGGAGGAAATAGTAGAGGCTTTAACTATCATTTTCCAAACTTCACTGGATACAGGCGTAGTGCTGGAGGAGTGGAGGACTGCTAACATTGTACCGTTGTTTAAAAAGGGAGCGAAGGATAGACCGAGTAATTACAAGCCAGTCAGCCTAACCTCTGTGGTGGGAAAATTATTGGAATCAATTCTGAGGGACAGGTTAAACTGTCATTTAGAAAGGCACAGACTAATCAAGGACAGTCAGCACGGATTTGTCAAGGGGAGGTAGCGTCTGACTAACTTGATTAAATTTTTGGAGGTGACAAGGAGGATCAATGAGGGTAGTACAACTGATGTAGTCTACATGGATTTTAACAAGGCTTTTGACAAGGTCCCACATGGCAAATTGGTCAAAAAAGTAAAGGCCCATGGGATCCAAGGGAATGTGGCAAATTGGATCCAAAATTGGCTCAGTGGCAGGAAGTAAAGGGTAATGGTCGACGGGTGCTTTTGCGACTGGAAGGCTCTTTCCAGTGGGGTGCCACAAGGCTCGGTACTAGGTCCTTTGCTTTTTGTGGTGTACATTAACAATTTGGACTTAAACGCAGGGGGCATGATTAAGAAATTTGCGGATGACACAAAGATAGGTCGTGTGGTTGATAGTGAGGAGGAAAGCTGTAGACTGCAGGAAGATATCAATAGACTGGTCAGTTGAGCAAAAAAGTGGCAGATGGAGTTCAATCCAGAGAAGTGTGAGGTAATGCATTTGGGGAGAGCAAACAAGGAAAGGGAATACACAATAAATGGGAAGATACTGAGAGGTGTAGAGGAAATGAGGGACCTTGGTGTGCATGTCCACAGATCCCTGATGGAAGCAGGACAGGTAAATAAGGTGGTTAAGAAGGCATATGGAATGCTTTCCTTTATTAGCCGAGGCATAGAATATAAAAGCAGGGATGTTACGCCGGAACTGTATAGAACACTAGTTAGGCCACAGCTTGAGTACTGCACATAGTTCTGGTCACCACATTACAGGAAGGACGTAATTGCACTAGAGAGGGTGCGAAGGAGATTTACGAGGATGTTGCCAGGACTGGAGAATTTTAGCTATGATGACAGATTGGATAGGCTGGGGTTATTTTCCTTGGAACAGAGGAGGCTGAGGGGTGATTTGACTGAGGTGTACAAAATTATGAGGGGCCGAGATAGAGTGGATAGGAGGGTCCTATTTCCCTTAGTGGAGGAGTCAATAACCAGGGGGCATAGATTTAAAATGATTGGTTGAAGTGTTACGAGTGGAAAAGAGGAAAAATCTTTTCATCCAGAGGTTGGTGGGGGTCTGGAACTCATTGCCTGAGAGGGCGGTAGAGGCAGAAACCCTCAACTCATTTAAAAAATACCTGGATGTGCACCTGAAGAGCCGCAACCTGCAGGGCTACGGACCAAATGCGGGAAAGTGGGATTAGACTGGATGGCTCGTTTCTCAGCCGGCGTGGACACGATGGGCTGAGTGGCCGCCTTCTGTGCCATAAATTTTCTACAATTCTATGATTTTAACAATCCCAGCTTCTCAGTGTCTCCACAATATCTTTTTGTTTGCCCGCTCTTCTGTACTTTTCCGTTAAAAGACTTGCTCTCATACTTTTGCAACACAGAAGCAAGCCCAGTAATTAAATTATGCGTGTAGTTCAGTTGCTGCTTCAGAACTTTACCAGACTTCATGCAGACTATGAATTGGTCACATATAACCCACTTTTTATAAATCCAGCCATCATGGACAACAAAGTAGTATTACTGCCTACATGGATGCATCAGAACTCCCTCCCCCTCTCATTGTGCAAAACCTCAGATTATTCCAGTAAACAAATAAAAGCCAGCACATGAGAGGTTCAGATGGCAAGAGCAACACTGGGGTTGTATTTCATCATCTGAACCCAAGGCACATTACAGCCTTGAAACACACCAAAAGTTGCGTGGTTCTTTACAATAGTGTTATTGTGGCGCCGCAATGCAAACCAATGTCCAAGCGCGAGGGCTATGCAAGGGAAGACTGCAGAGTGCAAAAATGAATTGGTGGTCCATATCTGCCATTACTTTTATGGTCAGCTACTCTATATTCTGAAGCTAAGGTGATGTCACTAGTTCTTTTTCTCATCAGAATCAATGTATAGTGCTGAGGTTTTACAAGAGATTGCGTATCTCTTGTATTCCCTTGTGTTTGACCGTCACTGTGGTAAACATGCTGCAACTATGTAACCTGTCTGCATTTCAATATATCTATTTACTTCAATGTTTCTGTGAAACCACAGTAGTTACATGAAATGCATATTCTCAGCAATATAAAAAACATTCTGCAGTGAAGTAGGAATGTGTTTTTCAAGGTGAGGAGAACGAGGTTACAATTTCATATCAACTGAATTAAATACTATTAACTACCAGCCTCCTGCCCAGAGTCAAAATAACACTTCTGATTCACCACTGACATTAGCTCAGTCTACATTATAGTTGAATACACAAACAGCTCCACAGTTTTAAAATCATTTTACTTTAAAGCGCACAGTTAATAAGACAGCCTGCAACCTCTGCACAATTCTTCTCTCGCTTAGCAAGATGCTGGCTCATTAGATGTCTCTGTTAAGAGTGAATCTTCCCATTAATGTAGTAATTTTCTTTGGCAATCTGGAAATGCAAAGAATCCAGAAGCCTTTGTAAGGAGCAGACCGAGGATTATGTTTTTTTTAAATATAAAATGAATCCACCGGCCTTTAACAAGTGATTTTTCTCAAGGTACATCAACTGAAGGAACATAAGAAATAGGAGCAGGAGTAGGCCAATCGGCCCTTCGAGCCTGCTCCGCCATTTAATAAGATCATGGCTGATCTGATCCTAACCTCAAATCTAAATTCATGTCCAATTTCCTGCCCGCTCCCCGTAACCCCTGATTCCCTTTACTTCTAGGAAACTGTCTATTTCTGCTTTGAATTTATTCAATGATGTAGCTTCCACAGCTTCCTGGGGCAGCAAATTCCACAGACCTACTACCCTCTGAGTGAAGAAGTTTCCCCTCATCTCAGTTTTGAAGGAGCAGCCCCTTATTCTAAGATTATGCCCCCTCGTTCTAGTTTCACCCAACCTTGGGAACATCCTCACCGCATCCACCTAATCAAGCCCCTTCACAATCTTATATGTTTCAATATGATCGCCTCTCATTCTTCTGAACTCCAATGAGTAGAGTCCCAATCTACTCAACCTCTCCTCATATGTCCACCCCCTCATCCCCGGGATTAACCGAGTGAACCTTCTTTGTACTGCCTCGAGAGCAAGTATGTCTTTTCTTAAGTATGGACACCAAAACTGTATGCAGTATTCCAGGTGCGATCTCACCAATACCTTATATAACTGCAGCAATACCTCCCTGTTTTTATATTCTATCCCCCTAGCGATAAACGCCAACATTCCGTTGGCCTTCTTGATCACCTGCTGCACCTGAATACCAACTTTTTGATTTTCTTGCACTAGGACCCCCAGATCCCTTTGTACTGCAGTACTTTCCAGTCTCTTGCCATCAAGAAAATAACCTGCTCTCTGGTTTTTCCTGCCAAAGTACATAACCTCACATTTTCCAACATTGTATTTCATCTGCCAAATCTCCGCCCACTCACCCAGCCTGTCTATATCCCCCTGCAGGTTTTTTATGTCCTCCTCACTCTCTACTTTCCCTCCCATCTTTGTATCATCTGCAAACTTCGATATGTTGCACTCGGTCCCCTCCTCCAAATCGTAAGAGTTGGGGACCCAGCACTGACCCCTGCGGAACACCACTGGCTACTGGTTGCCAGTCCGAGAATGAACCATTTATCCCAACGCTCTGCTTCCTGTTAGATAACCAATCCTCCACCCATGCCAGAATATTACCCCCAATCCAGTGATTCTTTATCTTGAGCAATAATCTTTTATGTGGCACCTTGTCGAATGCCTTCTGGAAGTCTAAATACACTACGTCCACTGGTTCCCCTTTATCCACCCTGTACGTTATGTCCTCAAAGAACTCAAGCAAATTTGTCAGACGTGACTTCCCCTTCGTAAAGCTGTACTGACTTTGTCCTATTAAATTATGTTTGTCCAAATGTTCTGCTACTGTCTCCTTAATAATAGACTCCAAAATTTTACAACTGCAAACCCAAAACAATTTGGCAGCATTTTGCAACAGAAAAACTAAGAGTTAAAAACAAAAGTCAGCAGTGGCTAGCAAGCAAATTCTTTCATGTCAGCCAACAGAGCACATTAAATTAATTCATGAAACAGAACCAATTTAAATATGTAACTCAAAATGCAACATTCGGATACATTGGAGCCACGCTCATTCTCTTATTAAAACAGCATTGTCATGTCCAAACATATTTGAAGCCTTGTTAATCATTTAAAATGCTGTCGCCACCACACACAGCTAGCATACCGAAATAAGGTTATCATACAATCTGACAGCTCTTCTCTTTCCCCTTTTCCAGTCAAGGTCATTATTGAAATTCTCTAAATAAAAAAGCCAGAGGTTGGAGAAACAGCAAAATTTCATCTATTTGTTTCATAACTAAAGAACAACACTCTGCGGTGGGGGCGGGGTGGCTGGATATTAAACTATTGAAGAGCGTATCATGGGGAGTTAACAGAAGAAAGTCCGCCCTAATTAGAGACAGCAAAATCAAGCTTTTTGTTGGGAATCAGGTATTAGGGACTATTCGTAGTACATTCACAGCTATCTCCAGGTCTAAGAGATTTAGGAGGTGGATTTCCACAGGGGTTCTCCCGGTCGTCTACCATAACTTCTACCGAAGTGCCAGAGAAACCCTTTCCTATAAGGTACTGAGGGGAAACCCCTGCAGCAATTTGCTTCCTTAGTATCGACATTGCAATTTCCTACATTACAACAATGACTACACTTCAAAAGTACTACATTGGCTGCAAAGCACTTTGGGACATCCTGAGGTCGTGAAAAGCGTTGTGAATGCAAGTTCTTTCTTTCATCAAAGGTCAAAATTAAACACTTCTCACCTTATCCAGTTTTACAAGGGTGCAGTCACTTTTGTGCCAATGAGAAGTGGGTTTGAGTGCCAGGTCCTGATCTGATACCCGCAGACATGAAGGACAAGCAGTATAAGATCACCTCCCAGATATCACAGCTCATCACTCAAGTTTGCACCAGCAGCAATACAACTCCAATCCAGTCGCAAAACTGCATTCCAAAAGCACTCAGCATACGCTGAACCCCCCACCACCAAAGGTTAAATAGAAACCTTATATGAGGAGAAAGTGGATACTTCTGCCCACACTCTCCAAACATTTAAAATTAGTGGCTGGGGAAATTTGTGAAATACTTATGCAGAGCTCCAGCTTGTTGCCAGTCAGGCTCGGGTCTACATCTTGAAAGGATCTCGCACCTGGCAAATACTGATCTCCGATTGTATAACTGTGGTCTAAATTGCTACATCCTTCTCATGATTATCAGGATGCAAATGCAGCGCTAGATTAAGTTTTTACTTCCCAACATGCAATTACTCTCAGCCCACAGGAATTCCTTTTTGAAGTTGGGGGGGGGGGGGGGGGGGTGGAGGGCAAGGTGGCTAACTGTCACTATTCATTAGACAAGGTAGATTTTGGGCTGCGTTTGCACTACAACTCAACATTAATGAGAAGCGGTTTTGGTTTGTACCAAGGCTGAAGTTACAGTACAAATGCTGACTCAAGGACCAACTTGACTCTGAAATGAGACTACCAGGGGGTAAAGTTTCACTTGGTGCAAAAAGGAACGACTTCTCAACTATGCTATAATTCTGGTGAACATGTAGCGTTGGTGTACTTCTCATACATATGTGAATTAAGTACAGCTATTTATCCATGGAGGGCATCACAGCCAAGCCCAATCCTGATCCTGCCCTTGCCTGAAGTTCAGGCACATGCACCTTCCAGCTGGGGTTACTGGATGGCAACAGTAGCTGGCATCCTTTACTTCTCCACCCCCACCCCCACCCCCCCCCCCCATCCATCCAAGTTCCCTTTTAAGTCACACACATCCTGACTTGGCCATATAATCCAGGAATTCCTAACCTAGCAGGATCACCAACAGGATTGCAGTGGCTCAAGAAAAATCCCCCACCTTCTCCAGGGAGCTGGGGATGAGCAATAAATGTGGCCTTGCTGGCATCACTCGTATCCAGAGAACAAGTTTTAAAATACATTGAACCAACGTGCAGCACACAACTGCTGTCCCAGTGAGATCAGCTAACTAAGCAGAGCCCAGATATGGAACCTGGAGGGAACTCGGGGCCTGTATGGCTTAGCCCAATGCAGTGCGTGTACCCGTTAGCCATTGGTCAGCTATCTCACTTCAGACTACAGCTCTCCCTAACGTACTTGGTCTTTTCTTTCTCGCCTCAATCACTGCCGTTCTGCAGGTTTGCAATATGCCCAAACATCAGCAACCTAAACTTCCCAGCACATACTAATGCGCACTAACTTGTCAAATATATCACAGTATCACATAACATGCAGCATGAACAAAATGACAACCCATCACAGGATTACTGAATAAACTTTGACCAATTCCAGTTTCTATAAAGAAGTATGATGTCACAATCCAGTCTACGGACGGGGTTTTTGCACTTATTGGGAATGGTCAAATCAGAGTGAAAATCTGAAATTAACTGGTCGTTTAAAGACTAATGCCAGCATTGTGCAACCACAATTTTGTTTATTCAGCAGGGTAAGGGTTACTGATGCAAAACTACAGGGTAACTGCTCATTCAACACAAGAGATTAAGGCTATAGCTCAGTGCTCCACATCATATATACTGGATTTCTGCCGACATTACAAAATGATGGATTTTAACAAACTGCCATCTAGTATTTACCCGATTATAATGACTCACATTTGGCATCAGAGGTGAAAGATTGACTGATTTGAACTGTAAAACTGAAGTTTTATTCCGAATTATTACATCTATCCTGACCAATCTGGAGTGATCATTGTACCAGAGATACATATTTGAATGAACGTCAGTTAAGTATCAGCATACCATTCTACAACCCCGTGTAAAAGTGTACTGTTTTCTGCAGAGAAAAAAAATAACTTATCTTTATATCTGTTAAGTCTAGTGTATGGTATGTGTTTTATGTACATGCTAACCTTCCTGCGCATGCATTTTTATACAAATTAGAAAATCCATAAATAGGTCAAAGGAAAAACCCATGTAAATATTTATATTGGGACAATACTATTTAAATATAAACATTGCCATCAGTGTGTTGATGAACCAACTGAATCAGTGTTTTTAGAAAAAATTGTATCCACCATTCTTTCTCCCTCAGTAACTGAAATTTCTCATGCCCAAACGAAGGTTTTAAGCAAAATGAAAATTCAAAAGTTTACATACTTCACAAAGATATGATTAAATTTGCCTACTGAATTATCTTTTGTCTCTTTTAAAGGCCTTCCTTTTTGCTTCAAGGCCTCAGCCTGTCTCAAAAGCCTGGGCTTCAACTAGACATTTATACCTCAACAGTTGGTGAGAGCTTCCAACCACTACTGAGTGCTCACTGCATGCAGTTTGCAGAAATTCCCAGCAATTTGCGACTCATGAGACGCTGTTGAAGGGTGTGTCCTTTATCCTTAAAGGATTTAAGTTTGCTTGCTTTTTACAAAAAAAACTTTTGAAAGAAACTGGAGATTGAATTTTCAAAGCTTTATTTCAGGTAACTGATATTTAAATTATGGCATACTGCTTTCTATTATTAACTGCGCAAAGCCAGGAAACACCTATAATTAGTGTGGCTTTGGTTTCCTTGTTGACAGAAAACAAAAATATTTATCGAGGATGGATTCAATTTTAAGCCATCTCCCTCTATTGCAGCTGAAAATTCAGTTTAAAAAATCTTTCTTCTGAATAATTTCTGAATATTTTTATTTTTATTAAAAACAAACTGTATAAATGAATTTGAGTGTCTTGAGATTATTGTTGTTCATGAACATTTGTTTATTAAAGACTGTCCAAGCCGGCAAACTCAGTGCAATAAAGGGTAACTTTTTTCACTTCAATGTGCACCTGGAGCACAGAAGCTGAAAATCTACCCCTAAATGGTTTACAGCAGGAATGTAAAGACAGGAACTGGCCAATGATAGGGAAAACAATGGGCCGGGGGGGGGGGGAAAGAGAAAGAGAGGCGAACCAATGGGCTGCACAAAGGTCAGGGAAAGAGGCCAATGTGCAGAATGTGGTTGGGAGGAGGTTGGTGCCTGATGGTCCAAAATGGAAGGAGGGCAGATTGGGTCCCATTATCTTGGCGATTTGCCCTCCCCCCACAAGACTGCTAGAACCTGCTCTCCTACAATACTGGCAGATTCCAGCAACTCCAAAAAATGCCAAGGTTCCATCCCTCGTCAAAGCCCCCATCGCGTTATGCTAGATCCCAGGAGACCCCAGCCACAATCGCCTCTCCACCCTACCCCCGCACCCAGGACATTCTTGCATTGCTCAAAACCCATCGACTGCACTCCCAGAGCTCCCATTCCCAAGACCACCCCCAATGCCCCTGGTCCCAGAGACCGCCCTCACTGGACCTGGGCTTCTACAGGGGGCAGTTGATCAGGTAAATCAGATTTCTGCTCTGGCCCAGTTAGACTTTGTTGCCTTAAAGGGACAGGCGAGATGTTCTGCTGAGGCAGAACATAACATAAGCAGCAGACAGCTTTCCCCAAGGCAGTCCCTTTACACTCATTAGGAACGGGTATAAATGCACCCCACTCATTACGTAGCACATAATTAGATATTAGATATCAGCCATGGCTTAGTGGCTAGCGTGCTCACCTCGGAGTCAGAAGGTTCTGTGTTCAAGTCCCACTCCAGAGACTTGAGCACAAAATCTAGGTTAAAACTTCAGTGCAGTACTCAAGGGCGTGCTGCACTGTGGGAGGTGCCGTCTTTCAGCTGCATTTGTGCACACAAGGTGATTCACATCAAAAAAGTTATGTTAGAAGTAAAGTGCTTTGGGAACTGTGATAATATGCTATATAAATGAAAGTTCTTTGCAAAGACCTCGGAGTCTGCCTGCAGCTCACTTAGATAGACATTACTCGATATATTACAGTATATTGTAACTTGTCACTTGTTTTATTTCACCTGTAGACTGGTGCCAATAAAATTGCAAGGAAGGAAGTTGTTTTCCCTGAAGTACCAAAGACCTTCTCAGCCACAGATGAAGTGAGAAAACCAAAAAGACAAAAGGGGACAAGTTTTGACAAATTTGACAAAAGACTTTAATCACTCATTTTAAATCAAGGTGTAGGGAGAGAGGGAGAAGTCAGAGGAAAAAAAAAAATCAACATTTCCAGGAACATTGTAAGCATTTTAAATACTTTCAGTGAAACCTGTCTTGGGTTGCATTGCCACATTTTTTTCCTTGAACAGGACAGTAAGTGGAAGTTGGAAAGTGATCTTTTGAGTTACTATTAATAGTGATTGGATTTCATCGCAACAGGAGCTCTGCAAAGAAAAAGTCAACAGGCAAAAGCAGATTTATATTAATCACAGAAGCACCTCACTCTATTTGCTCAATATTAAGGTCTGTTACAGCATATAACAACTTTCAACCATTGGTGTCTGTCAGCACTGCAAAGCTACCAGAAAAGTCTGAACCTTCAGGTATTAAAACCATTGGTTTCAAGAACATAATATTCTCAGAACCGTGTCAATCCTAAACTTTCACAAACTGCACACAAGGGCCCCCGAGACAAGATGTCCAAGAAAAAGGGCAGCACCATTCTTCATTTGTACAGGATACAGAGTGGATACAAGACAGGGAACAAGTCAAATTACAAAAGGGCTTCTTTGTAAGTGAGATCAAGTATTCTACCATTCCAAAATGTGTGTTTTGTGTAAACGCGAGGATTATCTGTGCTCACTGTGCAGCAGCAGTAGTCCCACGCCAGCTATGTGGAAAGAAAGAAAAAGAAAAATTTAAATTCAGCTGCATTTTAATTTCAATGAGGATTAGCACAAGGAGGCAGGCCATTTAATGTAGCTCAATAAACCACTTAGGATGACTGGACAACGTCTTAAAAAAAAAAATCAGTAGGGATTAAGCATTAAATTCAAAGGCTGCCTTCGTCCAAGATGATGTTTTTAGGCAGCAAGTGAACGTGCTACTACACACTTATAGCTCCAGAAACAAAAGGAAACAAAAGTGCATTGGGTGGCATGGTGGCTTACAGCCCTTCACCTCTAACCCTGGGTTACAAAAGGACAGAAGGGCTATACTCTAACCATCTACTTTACCTGCAGATTTACACACTGATTACACACAGACTGATGGATGAAAGTCTCCACTGTACACTGGCTACTAAGGTTGTGTAGGAAATGAGTTTGGGGGCAGCCTTAATCCAGTTTCTAGTGGTTGTATGCACATAACCACCACTAACTGGGCACTAACTTAGCAATCACATTCAAAAGAGAGCCACAGGATAATTGATATGGGAAATTTAAGAAATGTCACATTGGTACAAATAGGTGGTGCCCTGGAGATTGGGGCTGAGGCACGTTCTCAGGGTAGGGTGAAGCTTTACTCATGCAATATATGACCCGGGAGTGTTCAATGAACTGGGTGCCCAAAACAGAAATTGTTCCATTCTCTGAGTAAGATCCTTCACTTTTAGAAGCACAAAGATTCACAGAAAAAAAAAGTTGTGTCATATGAGATAAACAAACAGGAAATAATTCTGGATCAGCTGCTCCTAAAAAGAGAAACCCATGTAACTAGTTGTAGTCGAAATGGCTGGCCAGAAACACTCCCTACCCACCTAGTGTACTTGTGTATTTACACAATGACACACACACACAGTCCTGCCCACCTAATATACATAGGAATATACATACTGATACACACATTATATAATCTTACATTTGCTTCTAGAACATTTATATGTTGGTGTGTAAATATGCACATACTACATGTAGCTATATTTCACCCATTGCAGTACTTGCAGATTTACACACTACCTTGAACTTTTAATCAAATTCAAACTGTAGGTCCCAAAACAGATTTGTGAGCACTTCCCAAAATTACTTGAACTTCAAGGAAAAATAAAATGGAACAAAGCCTTAACTGGAATCAACTCCTTCCTGCCTCTCTGCAATTTCATTTTTTCCTTGCAATGTTAACCTACCGCTCTCCAATTAGAACATTCACAGGGCATAAGACAGTTATGAGAAGCAAATTATACACTAGAATTTGTGTATATTATTAGATAGCAAATCAATAGCAGAAAATGTTGCTGTAAATTTACTCAGACCTCATGATTTCAGTTGATAGCTCTCTACCACTGGGTTAGATGGTGAGTTGGAGCACCTTCTAGTAGTTTGAGCTCATAATTCAAACAGACACTCAGCACTGACAGTGCTGCATTGTCAGCGATGCCATTCTTCGATTGTAAAATCATTTTTATATAAAAAAGATACAGAATAGTAGTTATGGGGGGGGGGGGTTGTCCACTGACAGTCACTATTCCTAGATTTAGTGGATACCAGTTAAATTGAATAAATCATGACAGCTTGGATCTCTTGCACTGTACCTTTATGTGAGTTGCAAGCAGGCTGATTTCCAACACCACTGAGCTGCAGTGCACTCCACTGATCTAAGGTGACCTTGCAATCCTGTGGGCCATCCCATTAATCACCAATTAATGACCCAGACTTAACAACAAAAAGCCTCAGAGAATGTACGAATAGCTTATTCTCTAAAAATCCCTTGAACAGGCTGATGTGTCAAGTTTGTTTCGACAGCACGGCCGATCACTCACATGATAAGATCAGCACTGTCACCATCAGGTGCATACCTCCTCCTTCTCTGAGTCTCACTGTTCACAGTTGGAGTGTTCTCTTCATCGATAAGACTACACATGAGCGCTTGAATCACTAAATGTGTCAGCTGGCTATACACATCTGTCACAGTGCAACGACACTCGAGCATCTTTTCCCGCTTCTGTTTTGTCAAGTGTGAGACTTCAATTATTTTCTTCTTGTACCGCTTTACATTGCCCACAATCCCTGGTTGATAGGGCTACCTGCTCCCAGGTCTGCTCCAGCACTATTCTAAAAAAAGACAGATTTGGGGGGGGGGGGGGGGGGGAAAACGGTGAACAACAGCAACCTGTGCATAATTCTAACCTTTCCTCCATTCTGTGGGGAAATGCCTCCCCTAGGGCTACATGGCAAAGATTGGGATCTCACTATGTGAGGCATCGCACACACAACCACATGTCCCAACAACTATTTGGTGCTCCAATTAGTTGCCGCTACTCTGCCAATTCTACAAAAATCCACATTAGTTATATGTTGAAGGCAATGCAGCAACCACCCGCATTTACCTATATCTGAAAGAATGTCTCAGCGGTTTACATAGGGGATGTAGATGGCATCAAGCAGGAGATGGAGATTTTTTTTTCTTTTATATAAAAAGGTGGGTGGGGAAGAGAAGAGAGATAGAGAAAAGGAGAACTCAAAGCATGGCTCAATACCACCCCACCATCTACACTTGCAACATACTCTGAAATTCATGCATTTTCAGCATTCCATTGAGAATGACCAGGAGAAAAGGGACATATTAAGATTATGCTCATACACTAACTGCTGTCGCATAAGCAGCAACTTTGCAGCCAATGCACAGGAGCCCAGTAAATACAGCTTGAATTATTTATAAAACCCAGACACGTTCTTGCCCCTTGGGGTGTAGATGTGATCCACAAAAGGTCAGAGATCAGTGTCAAACTAGTATAACATAAATCTCCTAATCCTAGCAGATAATTTTAACCCACCCAGGCACCAAAACAGACTCCGAGCCAAGGTGAATGGATAGAAAAGAGGCAATCACATCCAGCTAAATTTGTCCTGGATTATTTTACGTAATTCGTTCTCTGGATATGGGCATCACTGGCATTTATTGCCCATTCCTAGTTGCCCTGAGAAGTCGATGGTAGTGGTGGTGGGCCTCCATGAACCTCTGTAGTCAGTGTGATATTCTTTGTAGCAGTTTGAAACAATTGAGTGGCTTGTTGGCCCACTTCAGAGGGAAGTTAAGAGTCAACCATGTTGGTGTGGGACTGGTGTCACATATAGGGGAAGGATGGCAGGTTTCTTTCCCAGTTGTGTTTTTATGACAAAATATCACATCACCTTTTTATTTCCAGATTTCGTTTTTAAACTGAATTCAAATTCTCAAACTGCCATGGTCAGATATGAACTCGGGTTCTCCGGATTACTAGTCCAGTAATATAACCATTACAATATTGTACTCCATAATGAATGTAATTTCTAGGAGCCAAAAGTATAAATGTGTGAAATATCAAGTCTTAAAATTTACAATTAAATAATTTTAGACAACAAAAGAGAAACCCAAACATTCTGTCCATTTCCTTTTTGAATGCTTCTGCAGAATTAGCATTCACCAAGATAAGTGTATATGATACCATTGCTCCTTAAGTAACGTACACATTATGGCTTCCTTAGCTTGTAACTCCCCATCCTTCCATATAAACTGTGTCTCCACTTAGAAAATACTGATTCTGCTGACTGGGGTGGGAACAGCACCAGTATTACAAACACAGTTTAAAATCTTACGAATTAATGGTATCAGATTTTCAGCGGGTGCTTTCAAAAATGTACGAAATACCGAAAACCTCATTTGTAGAACCATCTCGTTAACAGTATTCAGCCCAACAAGGCAAGCTGAATTCACAAGAGTTGAAAGAAGCCCCATGAAATAATGATATTTACTAATGCTAATTCAGCTCATGATCGGACTCCTGGCCATTCTTCATGTAAGAACGTTGGCTTTCCACAGGCATCAGTTTTGGGGAGACTGTGCCAGCTGTAACTGGCGATGCAAGTATGCACTGCATCTCACGCCATGAGGGTCGGACAGGGATCACATCAAGGGGCACGTTTCCCAAATATGAAATACCAATTATGCCGTTACACTATTCATTTGGTGCCAATTTTACACTGATTGTGTACACTTTGAATCAGAGAGGCAGCAAGGCATCAGTTGAAGGACGCTTAATTCAGCTCCCTTGAGTCAACAGACTCAGTAACCAAGCTGGTCTAATAATGGTGATTTTAGCTTTCCCAAAAAAACAGAAGAGTCAAAAAAAACCACCGGGTGTTATAATGAGATACCTTTTCTTTTCCCCCCCAGTATGAAACAAGGTCTGAATGATAAGGCTCTGCCTTTAACAACTGCTCCTCCATCCAAAAGCCATTTATACACCAAATTTTTGATCCACGAATTTCTTAATGAGCAATTGGATGTATTTTTAATGTAAAATTCATATTTAGTCTTAAAACAAATGAGCGAACTGACAGATTCACAATATGTAAAACCACATATTAACACAGATAATAAAACATTTGATTTGGATGGACTTGAAAGAGATTAAGAAAATAATTTACTGGAACTGTGAAGATACCATTCAGAAAGAGAATGATGAGATTAAAATGTACCCCCCAACACTTCTGCTATAAAAAGACAAATACCTTTTAGAATGAGTGCATCAAAACAACAAACAGACATTCATTTTTCAAATCCATCTGCAAACATGACTACTCTTGCCTGCAACTCAAGACAAAATCCTAAATAAACACAAACTATTTGAGATTCTGAATCTGATGTGTGACACTGTTCTTTCAATTCCAAGTATCTTTCCAAAGGAGTACCACTCTGGGGACCAAAGTGAATCAACCCCTGAGTAAGATCAGAGTGGAGTTATCTTTTAGTCTGTAGTCAAATATTGGTAGCTTCTAAAAAGGTAATAACGACCAGAAAGAAGGGTTATAGAAAAGATGCACCAAGTCATAATGCTCGGAAGCAAGGTCAGAGCACTGCGTAACTGGTGCGACACTGATCAGTGGAAGATTATAATAGACACACAAGTCACATTGTCTGAAGGCAGTGGCTGAAACCACCTCAAATTATTCAGAAATGTTAGGATTATTAATACTGGGATTTGCTTCTTGCCTCTCATGTTACAAAATCCCCACAATCTGCTCTCTATCATTTCTAGATGACCACTTATTCCAATTCAATGGTCTGTTCATTAAATGATTCCTCGGTTTCTTCCTCTATCACCCTACCCGGCAGTTCATTCCAAATGTTGGTCTGTGTGTGAAGGACTATTTCCATTCAAACAAAATACGGCAACACATTCAATGCCAGGCCATAAGATAAAAGTTACTTACTTTGCTACCAGTGTCTCCAACTTCTGGTCACTATGTAGTGCAGTAATGTTCAGTAGTTAAGGCCCATAGTTTACCTTCAGAACATGCAGCTGTTTCAACAGTTTGCTTTAAGAAAAATCAAAACAACCTCCCACATAGTTTTCCTCCAATACTGTCAATGTGGTATAGTTGGTACCAAGTTCAAGTCAATATTTAACCACTTACCGGCCAGTAGGAAGGTAATCAGACAAGTCTCTTTTGGCATGTACAGCTTCAGGCGGGAACCACTGAAGACATATTCAACCACAGCCTCTGAACGTCCGGCTCTCTGCAGGAACGGCAGGAACTGCTTGGCTTTCTGGGTGTCCTGTAAACAATAAGACACGAACTTACTTGGGAATCTGTGTGTAGACTGAGCACCGCCAGCAAAACATATGGGGAGGGAGCACTGGTTGTCAATCAGGGTTCAGAACCCTGGCTGAGTTTCTCTCCCTAGTCCAGGGGCACTGAGGCAACTCGAGCCCTGGTGGAGACAACCAGACTGAGATCAAACCAGAGAGTTTCTCCACCAGTGCAGTTTAGTACTAGACCACACTGCGCATTTAGCCACTGAATATTCCTATACTCACCACACTTCAAAAGTAGTTCAATCTCAATGAAGCTCTGAGATGTTTAAGATACTAATATATCAATGCGAGCCATTTAGTAACCAGAGGAGCCAACCTACTGAGAGGTCTTAACCTTGAAGAGCAATAGCATTGATATTTTGAGTTGAATAGCTCTCCAAACATAACAAGGAAACATGAGCTCACCTTACAGCAAGTAGCCATCAGCTAATATGGAGCACCTTTGATTTGCCACCAAGGTTGTTCACATTGTGCAGCCAGCTTTAAAGATATTTTTAAATAGTTCATTCAGTTCAGATCTGAAGCATGTAGCATCCTCACAATTATTTGGCTAATAAAAGCTCCCTTTTGGCAGCAGAACCATAGATTCAAACTAAAGAACTAGTGTACTTTTCATTTGTTTTTTTTGTACGGTAATGTTGTGGATCTGGTCACAAGGTCCACACTACAGAGCTTTAAAAAACTTGACTATTTTACAACTGCCAGATCATATCCAGTGATTTCAGCTTCAAGACTCCCAGTTACTGGCCATCTGCCCCCTAAATTGACTACATAAGGCTTATAAAACCTTAAATTAAGGGTTTTGCAATAGCCATATAAACATCTGCAACATAGAAGCTACATTCAGCTAACAATACTTAGCTGCAAGGAAAATACTAGTTTTCCCAGAACAACCATCAGTTGTTCTGGGAATCTTGTAAGTCAAAAACAGACAAATTTCACTGGGAGAAATGCACAGTTAATATTATCATAGTATGGTACAGCACTGGGGGAGGCCATTCAGCCCATCGTGCCTGTGCCAGCTGTTTGAAAGAGCTGCCCTATTAGCCCCACTCCCCTGCTCTTTCCTCATAGCCCTGTAAATGTTTTCCCAAACATTTATCCAATTCCCTTTTGAAAGTTACAACTGAACCTGTTTCCACCACCCTTTCAGACATTGCATTCAGATCATTACAACTCGCTACGTAAAAAAAAGTTTCCTCATGTCACCTCTGGTTCTTTTGCCAATCACCTTAAACCTGTGTCCTCTGGTTACCGACCCTTCTGCCACTGGAAACAGTTCTTCCTTATTTATTCTATCAAAACCATTCCTAATTTGAACATCTCTATCAAAATCGCCTCTTGACCTTCTCTGCTCTAGAGGGCCACAGTTTCTCCAGTCTCTCCACATTAACTGAAATCCCTCATCCCTGGTCCCATTCTAGCAAATCTCTTCTGCACCCTCTCTAAAGCCGTGACATCCTTCCCAATGTATGATGCCCAGAATTGAACACAATATTCCAGCTGAGGCCTAACCAGTGTTATATAACAGGTTTAGCATAACTTGCTTGCTTTTGTAATTTATGCCTATTAATAAAGCCAAGGATCCCATATGCTTTTTTTAAAAAAAAAAACAGCCTTCTCAACTAGTCCTGCCACCTTCAAAAATTTGTGTGCATTCACCCCCAGGTCTCCCTGTTCCTGCACTCCCTATAAAATTGTACCATTTAGTTTACATTGCCTCTCCTCATTCTTGCTACCAAAATGTATCACTTCATACTTCTCAGCAATAAATGTCCTCTGCCGTGTGTCTGCCCATTTCACCAAACTGTCTATGTCCTGCTGAAGTCTGTTACTATCCTTTGCATTGTTTACTACATTCTCAAGTTTAGGGTCATCTGCACACTTTGAAATTATAGTGTGCGAGAGAGATATATATCAAAAAGAGCAGTAGTTCTAATACCGAACCCTGGGGAACACCACTATATACTTCCCTCCAGTCTGAAAAACAACCCTTCACCACTGCTCTCTGCTTTCTGTCCCTTAGCCAATTTTGCATCCACGCTGCCACTGTCCCTTTGAGTTGCGTTAACTTGCTATACAAATGCACAAGTAAATTGGTTATAGAATAAAACTTTTTACATCCAGGCTCAGGCTGCTAAGTGGCAAGTAACATTCACGCCAGGCAATGACCATCTCCAACGAGAGAGTCTAACCACCTCCCCTTGACGTTCAACAACATTACCATCGCCGAATCCCCCACTATCAACATCCTGGGGGTCACCACTAACCAGAAACTAAACTGGACCAGCCACAAATACTGTTGCCACAAGAGAAGGCGAGAGGCTGGGTATTCTGTGGCGAGTGACTCACCTCCTGACTCCCCAAAGCCTTTCCACCATCTACAAGGCACAAGTCAGGAGTGTGATGGAATACTCTCCACTTGCCTGGATGAGTGCAGCTCCAACAACACGCAAGAAGCTCAACACCATCCAGGACAAAGCAGCCCGCTTGATAGGCATCCCATCCACCACCCTAAACATTCACTCCCTTCACCACCGGCGCATTGTGGCTGCAGTGTGTACCATCCACAGGATGCACTGCAGCAACTCGCCAAGGCTTCTTAGACAGCACCTCCCAAACCGCGACATCTGTCACCTAGAAGGACAAGGGCAGCAGGCACGTGGGAACAACACCACCTGCACGTTCCCCTCCAAGTCACACACCATCCCGACTTGGAAATATATCACCGTTCCTTCATTGCTGGGTCAAAATCCTGGAAGTCCCTACCTAATAGCACTATGGGAGAACCTTCACCACACAGACTGCAGCGGTTCAAGGTGGCAGCTCACCACCAAGGGCAATTAGGGATGGGCAATAAATGCTGGCCTTGCCAGAGATGCCCACATCCCATAAAAATAATAAAAAAGATTAGCATCTATCAAATAGGCAACACTGCATGCAACTCTCCTGGATAAATTTGACAGCTTAAAGAATGGCTCTAACAGAAAGGAAAAGAAAAAATTTTCAAATGCTGATTCATAGGGCTCAGAAAGCAGGCAACCTTAGGTTAAATCGGTGGAATGCTCTGCAGTTAGAAGGTTGGGAGAAAGTGGACTTCACACGGCCCCACATAGCCATCAGCAGATATTGACAGTATTCATAGTGAATTTCTAAAAGCTGGTCATAATGGAACATAGGAACAGCAGCAGGCCCCTCAAGCCTGTACCACCATTCAATTCGATATGGATGAACAATGGTCTTGGTGACTGGTGCCCTTCTGACGCATGCCTACCCATGGCTTTCCATGGCATAGTTGTGGTTTCTAGCCACAAGGTGTCATTTTCCTTGTGTAACCGATAGCAGCAAGATTCCTTGGCGGTTATCACGGACTCTTGAGGTGTTTTTTCGAGTTGCTGCTGCATGAAGATTGAATGCTTTAAAAGGCATGCAGTTATCAGAAAGGGACAGACTGCACCTTTGTCAACAGGGATATGCAAGGTTTATAGCTTCATAGAAGATTGCAAAACTTCAAGACTCAAGGGGAAACCACTGCTTTCACTAATTTTCAATGTTTTTGACCAACAATTTGCTTTCATATAGTGCCTTTAATGTAGGAAAAGGTCCCAAGGCACTTCACAGAAATTGACACTGAGCCAAATAAGGAGATATTAGGAGGGTGACTAAAAGCTTGGTCGAAGAGGTAGGCATTAAGGAGGTTCTTAAAAGAAGGCAAATGAGGCGGAGAAGTTTATGGAGGTAATGCCAGAGCTTCAGTCTAGACGGCTGAAGAGGTGGCCGCCAGTGTTTGGGTAAAGAAAGTGGGGGATGTGTACGAGGAACAGGGATCTCGGAGGGTTGTACGGCTAGAGGAGGTTACAGAGATAAGGAGGGGTAAGGCCACGAAGGGATTTGAACACACGGATGAGAATTTTAAATTTGAGGTATCAGTGGACCGGGAGCTAATGTAGGTCAGCGAGCACAGGGGTGATAGGTGAATGGGATTTGGTACAGGTTAGGATAAGAGCAGCAGAGTTTTGGATGAGCTCAAGTTAATGGTGGGTGGAGGATGGGAGGCCAGCCGACCTATTGCTTCACTTGACCCTCAAAGAAGCTAAAAGTACGAAAGTACACGGCTGAATATTGGATTTTATCCAGAAAATGGACTCCAGCTCCAAGATCAGTGTACAGGTAGATGGGCAACTTACTGAACAGCTCTACCTCAAAAGAGGAGTGAGGGAACACACTCAGTCACCATCCTATTCAACATCTTTATCAGTGTTGTGTTGGATGGAATCATAAAGAATGGCCTCACAGTTCCAGTTCTTTTCTGAAAGAATCACGGCAAATGATATGGTTTGCTGACAGACTCATCCAAGGATCTAGCACACGCTACTTGCCATATTAAACAATTAACTAGTCGTGGAATATGAAGGCGGCTGCTCCTAAATGCAGTATAATGGCATTACACAGATCAAGGAGGGATCCCTAAAGGTACTGATTGGAAAATACAAAGGGTATCAACTCCGATTGTTGATTCATAGTTAGAGAAAATCCTCTGCAGGAACCCCCCCCCCCCCCAATTCAGTTCAGATAACCCTGCAAGCCAATATCTGAACGGGTAGGGTGACCCTGGCTGGACGAGCAATGGGAAGCTCATTAGTTCAGTTGAACTCTAGTGATACACCTGTATTGTGCATTCCTGGGGGGAATTCCAAAGCTAACCTCCACCAAAGCTCTGAATTTGACCAAACATGATGCATCTCTACAGGGATATGGCGCATATTCCATATTGGACAAACAAAAAATTCTTACTGTGGATTTCTCAGTAGCATGGTTTGGAGCATATCAGGCAATAAAAAATACCTCTGCCAATGATCTGGTTCAGTCACTCTAATTTCTTCCCTCCCTCCTCCCCAGTAACTCACTCACAAAGGCGAAGGTGACCACAGGATTGCTTTGAGACATATCCTATCACTCTGCCACATGATCACTAATACATCTTTAGCATGAATAGAATTTTAGTATGGCCACAGAGCCATTCCCCTTTCCTCTTCCACCCACTCCTACCCATGGCTTTATAATTGAGCAGAAAGCAATAAAAAGAAAGCACATTAATTATCAATTATGCATGGCAGGATGTGCCTGGCCATCAAGCTGGACCAATCCTCAGCTTCATTTATTACCAATTATCTCACACCTTTGGGTTCATTACTGTCACTCTCCTATGCTTTACAACCTCAATTTCACTGCACTTTTTTAGCATGAGTCAGTGAGCAAGTGAAAAAAATTATACATTCTCTTCTCTCCCAATGCCCCAAAATAAAGTCACTGGAGCATAGGTATATGAATCCAGAGTGGATTAAAAATTTGTCCCATCTTTACTTAGGACAGACATATACCTACAATAATGTTTGAATAAAATTTACATCGACTTCCTATTAAAACCGGTTTCGCCAATACAGCTTGAACAAAATTAATTGCGATAATTCTTTTGTAACATAACACGCTGGTATCAAAATTCCAGTAACCGACTGCAAATTTCCCAATGAACCTGCAGTAATAACAGCTGATAGTCCTGGAGTGTGAACAACAGCATTATTATGCATCAGTGACATGGAGCATTCAGGCAGCCAATGTCAGCAATCCCAGAACAATTTCAAGGCAGTTCATTTGATGCAGCAGTCAGAAGTGCCCGATACTGCGGAATCCATCCCCTTGAAACTGGGAGACTATCTCCATACAACCATCGCACAGAAACTCCATGTTAATAAGCTTCTACGTGTGCAGTTGTTTTTAAGTTATGATTCGTAACTTTATTTTCCAGACTTCATACCTGGGATGTTATAGCTATTACTGAAACATGGCTAAGGGAGGGGCAGGACTGGCAGCTCAATGTTCCAGGGTACAGATGCTATAGGAAAGATAGAGCAGGAGGTAAGAGAGGAGGGGGAGTTGCGTTCTTGATTAGGGAGAACATCACGGCAGCAGTGAGAGGGGATATATCCGAGGGTTCGCCCACGGAGTCTATATGGGTAGAACTGAAAAATAAGGGAGAGATCACTTTGATAGGATTGTACTACAGACCTCCAAATAGTAAACGGGAAATTGAGGAGCAAATATGTAAGAAGATTACAGACAGCTGCAAGAAAAATAGGGTGGTAATAGTAGGGGACTTTAACTTTCCCAACATTGACTGGGACAGCCATAGCATTAGGGGCTTGGATGGAGAGAAATTTGTTGAGTGTATTCAGGAGGAATTTCTCATTCAGTATGTGGATGGCCCGACTAGAGAGGGGGCAAAACTTGACCTCCTCTTGGGAAATAAGGAAGGGCAGGTGACAGATGTGTTAGTGAGGGATCACGTTGGGACCAGTGATCATAATTCCATTAGTTTTAAGATAGCTATGGAGAATGATAGGTCTGGCCCAAAAGTTAAAATTCTAAATTGGGGAAAGGCCAATTTTGATGGTATTAGACAGGAACTTTCAGAAGTTGACTGGGAGAGTCTGTTGGCAGGCAAAGGGACGTCTGGTAAGTGGGAGGCTTTCAAAAGTGTGTTAACCAGGGTTCAGGGTAAGCACATTCGTTATAAAGTGAAGGGCAAGGCTGGTAGAAGTAGGGAACCTTGGATGACTCGGGAGATTGAGGCCCTAGTCAAAAAGAAGGAGGCGGCATATGACATGCATAGACAGCTGGGATCAAGTGGATCCCTTGAAGAGTATAGAGATTGCCGGAGTAGGGTTAAGAGAGAAATCAGGAGAGCAAAAAGGGGACATGAGATTGCTTTGGCAGATAAGGCAAAGGAGAATCCAAAGAGCTTCTACAAATACATAAAGGGCAAAAGAGTAACTAGGGAGAGAGTAGGGCCTCTTAAGGATCAACAAGGTCATCTATGTGCGGAACCACAAGAGATGGGTGAGATCCTATATGAATATTTCACATCGGTATTTACGGTTGAGAAAGGCATGGATGTTAGGGAACTTGGGGAAATAAATAGTGATGTCTTGAGGAGTGTACATATTACAGAGAGGGAGGTGCTGGAAGTCTTAACGCGCATCAAGGTAGATAAATCTCCGGGACCTGATGAAATGTATCCCAGGACGTTATGGGAGTTTAGGGAGGAAATTGCGGGTCCCCTAGCAGAGATATTTGAATCATCCACCGCTACAGGTAAGGTGCCTGAAGATTCGAGGGTAGCAAATGTTGTGCCTTTGTTTAAGAAGGGCAGCAGGGAAAAGCCTGGGAACTGCAGACCGGTGAGCCTGACATCTGTAGTGGGTAAGTTGTTAGAGGGTATTCTGAGAGACAGGATCTACAGGCATTTGGAGAGGCAGGGACTGATTAGGAACAGTCAGCATGGTTTTGTGAGAGGAAAAACATGTCTCACGAATTTGATTGAGTTTTTTGAAGGGGTAACAAAGAAGATAGATGAGGGCTGTGCAGTAGACGTGGTCTACATGGACTTTAGCAAAGCCTTTGACAAGGTACCGCATTGTAGGTTGTTACATAAGGTTAAATCTCACGGGATCCAAGGTGAGGTAGCCAATTGGATACAAAATTGGATTGACGACAGAAGACAGAGGGTGGTTGTAGAGGGTTGTTTTTCAAACTGGAGGCCTGTGACCAGCGGTGTGCCTCAGGGATCGGTGCTGGGTCCGCTGTTATTTGTTATTTATATTAATGATTTGGATGAGAATTTAGGAGGCATGGTTAGTAAGTTTGCAGATGACACCAAGATTGGTGGCATTGTGGACAGTGAAGAAGGTTATCTAGGATTGCAACGGGATCTTGATAAATTGGGCCAGTGGGCCGATGAATGGCAGATGGAGTTTAATTTAGATAAATGTGAGGTGATGCATTTTGGTAGATCGAGTCGGGCCAGGACCTACTCCATTAATGGTAGGGCTTTGGGGAGAGTTATAGAACAAAGAGATCTGGGAGTACAGGTTCATAGCTCCTTGAAAGTGGAGTCACAGGTGGATAGGGTGGTGAAGAAGGCATTCAGCATGCTTGGTTTCATTGGTCAGAACATTGAATGCAGGAGTTGGGATGTCTTGTTGAAGTTGTACAAGACATTAGTAAGGCCACACTTGGAATACTGTGTGCAGTTCTGGTCACCCTATTATAGAAAGGATATTATTAAACTAGAAAGAGTGCAGAAAAGATTTACTAGGATGCTACCGGGACTTGATCGTTTGACTTATAGGGAGAGGTTGGATAGACTGAGAGTAGGAGGTTTAGGGGTGATCTTATAGAAGTCTATAAAATAATGAGGGGCATAGATAAGGTAGATAGTCAAAATCTTTTCCCAAAGGTAGGGGAGTCTATAACGAGGGGGCATAGATTTAAGGTGAGAGGGGAGAGATACAAAAGGGTCCAGAGGGGCAATTTTTTCACTCAAAGGGTGGTGAGTGTCTGGAACGAGCTGCCAGAGTCTGTAGTAGAGGCGGGTACAATTTTGTCTTTTAAAAAGCATTTGGACAGTTACATGGGTAAGATGGGTATAGAGGGATATGGGCCAAGTGCAGGCAATTGGGACTAGCTTAGTGGTATAAACTGGGCGACATGGACATGTTGGGCCGAAGGGCCTGTTTCCATGTTGTAAACTTCTATGGTTCTATGATTCTAGTGATTGGGAAACATCCTTGCAGGTCAGTAAGCAAAATAAAGCTTTACCATTGGCCAGTGCAATCACACTGGTGAGCTGCTCAGCACACTTATGGACAGAAAGATTGTAGTGCAGTATTTACAGTATATTGCAGTAATGGGCACTGCTACCCCTAGAGGTTCCAGTGGAAACCACCTTATTGGTGGGTCTTAGAGACTCCCCTGGCAGTAGAACTTCATTTACCTTACAAAGCTGCTGCCAGAATCATGTAGCATAAAATTAAAGCAATTGATATCTGAAACAGTGAGACAAGTATACAAAAAAACCACAAGTCTAAATTACCACACATCAATAGCTGGATGCAGCTTGCAACATTTCAATTTCTTAAATTGTGTATGGCACAATCCATTACAACACTCGGCTTTCATCTCAGACATAGATTTAAATGGACCGCTGATTTTTTTGTTTTGTTTTAAACAATCAAATGATGCTCCCCTGATGCCTCAAGTCTATTCAGTGAATAGCTGAGCCATGGAGTGGGAGGGAAAAGAATTCCTGCTCCTAAAGGTTATCCGGCAATCCCACTTGAATTATACATGGACTGAATTGTGCTCCGACAGCCTAAAAGCTTGTTGTGATTTGCCAAAACCATACTCCAGCAAAGAGTCAACACCTTCAGGAGGGAAATGAAGAAAATTGGTACGTTAAAAAAAACTAGTAAATGGCCATAAATGACAAACTCAGCAGCTACCACTCCAGTTCTATGTCGGCAAGTCCCAAAACACAAAAAAATACCTGATAACTACAAAAAAAATGCAAAAGTATTTTAAATGCTTTTTGGAATGCTTAGACATATTGTACTGAACATGACCAAATACCGGGAATAGCTTCCCATTTATAAATCACAAATCAGCTGAATTCAGAATTTTGTTACACTGTGGACATTTCAGTGGCATCCAGGTAAACTGAACGCAGCTGCTTTTCTGAGGCAACTGGACAGATATTTTGGAGTAGCTGATTGCTATTTCAAGATAATATTCTGTCAAGTGGTGGTGCCTCATCAATGTTGAATAGAGATTCATTTGCACAAGTGAAGTTATTTTGTATGTACTATACATATTAAACGACATTTATTCCAGCAAGTAATATGAATATGTATTAAAATAAGCTGGTTACCTCCTGCTAAAAGTTACCTGGTAATACCAAAGAACAAGCATGCTACTATAGGTAGAAATAACACTTATGCCTCTTTAACATTCACACCTGGGGTAAAGATGCCATACCTATATAGTAAATGATTGTCTTGTCTTTCTGTCCATGATCAGACAGAACGCTATCATCCCAAGGCTCAGGTCACCTGAATTTCTCAACTGAATCAAGGGGCTCAGGTAGCATATGAATTCCATTCAAACATTACTCTCTTCATCTACAAAGTCAGCCAAACACTGACTGAAAAGGTAGGCAGCGACTCACTCGCAGTTATCTGTTATTCTGCAACTCCTTTCAATTAATGACAGCAATTCTCCTTAGGTAAATATGATGAGAGATTGAGCAAATGGAGCTGATCCACAATACATCAATTCGGGCATGTCAATGTATTCATCTTCAACCCCATCTCGGGCAGGTTATGTGGCGTGGAGGCACAGAGATGACATCAGCCAGGAGATCCCCTTTAGCACATTTGCTCTTTGCTGATCAGACAGTTGGCATCCTTCCCAATCATCAAGATCAAACTGTATTGGATCTTTTAATGCTGCTTCAGTTCCTGGAACAGCATTAGAACTGGTAAGGATGCAATTTCTTACTCATGATAGCCAATCTAGAGGCCCAACACACACATCAATAAAGCAGCTCTCTTCCAGGTGAGAGCACTAACACAGCAGATTGCTCCATAACAATTTACCTTTCAAATTAATCCTAAAATGTAGGAATAATTTCTTTTTAAATTAGGAATGGGGGGGGTGGGAGAGAAGGGAAAGAGGAGAAAGACCAAGGAAGAAAGCAAGCGAGGAGGTACATGGGATTGAAACTATTTTCCATCCTCTCCCTCATCACCTGGGAGACTTCTGGATCACAGAATTAGCAGAACATTTTAGTACACTGGTTTCACTAAAATAATGTGAGAGCAGCAAGATCATTATTGGAAAACTGTTGAAACAGCCCAATGATTGCTTTCTTCTGTTTGCAATGTAGCAGTAGGCTGGAAGTGAGAACAACTTTTATTCTCTTTCCCACCCCCCCCCCCCACCTCCAATTTTCTTACCCTCTAAGCACTGACTCGTATCAGTAGAGGGTATCACACCAAACCATGGATTTACCCACTAAGGCAGGGGTGTCCAAACTAGAGCCCGCAGACAATGTGACCGACAAATTCCACTCTGGTCTGGCCTACAAAACCCTGGCAACTCTGTTGTATTTACACTGTATTACTGAATGGTTTGTCCCATTTAAATTTTGTGAGCTTGAAGGTTCATAAATGGCTTGTTCTCAGCACTGTTGCCTCATTGGTGGGTAAATCCTAATCAAAACATCAAGAGCTGTTGGCATGGATTGCTTGAGGTGTACACAAATCAACGTCAACACTGAAATTGGTGTGGCCGACAAGACAAAAACCCTTGGAGATTCCTGCCCTGAACCATCAAGGGAAATGGCGTCCATGGTATTTAACATTACTGCTAGCTAATTTGACAGTATAGAGGGGAACAGTATCCAAGTATCTGAGTGCAACATGGGACCCCCCCCCCGCCCCACCAAGAATCATTATGGCCTCAAACAACCGCATTACATCATCCGTGCACCCTGGGGAATTGGGTTACTTTCATGGTACAAAACAGCACATCTCTGAAGTTGGCTACACTTAAGATGAAAAGCAGGATATGGTGAAAAATGAGAGCAACTCCTCAGGGCTCATTATCTGCAGCTGCAGGTGGAGCATTTTATTAATGAACTGTAAGCAAAAAGTCAATATGTTGCTCAGTAAAACATTTGTGGTAATCGGATAAAAAAAAATCACACTTTATCTGCAACTACTGAAGCTGGCACTGCAGTGGCAGCGAAAACAGAATGTTCCCAAGCCTGCCAAATCACATCAGCCCCACTCTCATCCATCCACATCGATTAAATGAATAAATAGACACACAGACATCACGGGAACAGGTCTATTTATTTGGTGGAGGGGGAGAGGAAGGAGGAGAGAATTTTATTTTGTTTAAAAAGACATGCTTTGGGTAGCATTTAATTAAAAATATGTAACTGCCTTCTTTCTTAACCTGCAAAATAGACCTGCACAAAAAAAACAACAGGGTTCAATATAGTGATCTTTCATGCAGTGTGGTTAACAATCTGCCAATAAAGAGGAAAAGAAGAAAAAGCCTCCAGGGAGAAAGTCCTGAAGCGCAGCAGGCTAATCTCATGCACAATTTTGCTTTTTAAATTACATAGATCAAACTTGAGGCTAAACTTGTGTTACATTAGAGAACTTGCGTTAAAAAACAATATAGCAGTGCAGACATGCATTCTATTGAGGCAATCCCATCTCAGAACAAAAATCCATTTGAATTAGACACTTTTCAAATATGTAAAAGGATTATTTGCCACCTGATGCACACTCCTGACTTGTGCCTTGTAGATGGAGGAAAGGCTTTGGGGAGTCAGGAGGTGAGTCACTCGCTGCAGAATAACCAGCCTCTGACCTGCTCTTAGCCACAGTATTTATGTGGATGGTCCAGTTAAGTTTCTGGTCAATGGTGACCCCCAGGATGCTGATGGTGGGGGATTCGGCGATGGTAATGCCGTTGAATGCTCTCCTGTTGGAGATGGTCATTGCCTGGCACTTGTCTGGCGTGAGTTTCAACAACTTGCCATGGTGGGATTTGAACACAACCACTGGGTTGATAGTCCAGTAATATAACTGCTACACTACAGTTAGAGTACAAAAGGAAGTTATTCTAAACAGGGGGGATCGTGCAAGCCCCAACTAGTTTTCCCAGTTCTACAGCGGCCTAAACATAAGTCCTTAATGAGACAGCTGGAAGCTACTAAAGAAATCATAGGGAATTTTTTTTTTTTTACTTCCACTTCCATTGAGTGTATAGGAGCAGGAGAGCTCCTCCCAACTCCACAACACTGCTATGGGTCACTGCCAGCTGTACTCAGCTCTTCTACGTCTCCATGTACTGGAGCTTGTGATGCCCCCTCACAGCGAGAATCCTCCATCTCCGTCCGCTTGTTCCCCATTTGCTCACCAGTGGAAACAATCTTTCTGTTTTACCCACAGTAAGGCGTCCAAGGTTTCATTCACCCCTTTCCTAGCTGTTCCTCTCTCAACACCACTCCCATTCACCACGTTGCTGCTGCTTCTCCCAGTTCTGCAGAAAATGCTGGGCTCCACACCAACCCGCTCCCCCCTTGTCCAAGCCCCAATCTCCAATCCCCCATTCCATAGTCTGCCTTTCTCCTCCAAGCCTACATCCCTAACCCACATTGCCCTAGAATCCCTCTCTTCCCCCACTGGTGGCTACTGACTTCCCCCACTGGTGGGGGAAGTCAGTAGCCAGAGGGCACAGATTTAAAATAATTGGCAAAAGAACTGGGGTTTTGGCAGGGGAAGAAAGAGAAGGGAAGAAATTTTTTTTATGCAGAGAGTTATTTTCAGCCGACGCGGACACGATAGGCCAAATGGCCTCCTTCTGTGCCATAAATTTTCTATGATCTGCACGGCTTGAAAGGGTGGTGGAAGCAGATTCAATAGTGACTTTCAAAAGGGAATTGGCTATCTACTTGAAAAAGATAGATTTGCAGGGCTGTGGGAAGAGCAGGGGAATGGGCATAATTGGATTGGTCTTTCAAAGAGCCAGCACAGGCATAATGGGCCAAATGGCCTCCTTCTGTGCTGCATGATTCTATAACTATTGTATCCCTTACTGTTAGGTACTGATTCACAAAAGGGTTATCGTAGCAGGCAATGATCTAGTCAGTATTAGGTGTCATGTCCTTGTGCAGGGATATTTCTGAAACTGCAGTCTGTTACTGCAAGGATAAATTTAAACACGTGTTAAATTTAAGCTCGTACTGGAATGTGTGTTTTTTTTGGGTAAATTGAAATTTGACTCGAGGGTGATGGAAGAAAGAAAAACAGATTTGCTTCCTATAGCATCTTGTGTGTCTCAAACATCTATCAATTCATACATAATAAATTACTTTGGATTGCAGCCATTTTGCACACTACAGGATCCCACAAACAGCAATGATAATGTCAGTTATCAGCTGAGGGAGAATGTTGTCCAGGACACAGAAACTCCCTGGTCCTCTTATCATAATACTATGTATGGGATCTTTAACATGCAACTAGTGGAAGAAGCAGATGGAGCTTTGTTTTAACATCCCATCTGAAGGACAGCACTTCCAACAATGTATCTCTCCCTCCGTGATACATTGAAGTTCAGACTAGACTATATGCTCGAGGACTGGAGTAAGGCTCAAATTCAAACTTCTCACTCAAAGAGGCAAGAATGCTACCAACTGAACCACGTGACAACAGCTGTTTGAAACCTGGTCGTGTGGCACAGCACATAATAACCAAAAGTCTCATGAAACACTGGCTCAATGATGTTCTGGAGGGCACGTGTTGTATTTTCTCCATCTTCTTCATAGGCCAATGGTAATCTAAAAATCTCAGCATATTGATTTATTGAGCTGTTTATTCTGCTTCAGAATGTCTTGAACCATAGGTGAATTACACTGCATCTGTCCACAATGCATGACCTTTGTTTTTCAATTACACATCTTGAATACTGATGAATTGGTCAGTTACTTGTAATCCTGTTTCTTTGATTGTTCACATTTGTACCAATTTGTATATGTTTAAAATGCAAAAAAAGTTTTAAAAATCCAAGTTCAGCTATGAATGTGAAATGGATCCCCAGTTAATTCTTCAAACAACAGATTACAATAATATTCCCAGCTCTCTCAATGACCTAGTGGGCAAAGTCACTGCTAGGTTATAGTGCTATAGTCCTAGATTTGATTCCCAGTCTGTGCTAAGCTGGCAGTATGCGTGCATTATGTATATACACATTGTGCAAAGACAGAATCGGATGAACTACAGTACACCTCTCTTTCTCCTCATTACTACCATTTTTTAAAAATGGTAGTAAAGCTGTGTGAAGTTACAGGAAGGGGCAAAAAAAGTTATTTTGAGTGCAGTTTCGAGAATCGCAATAAAGGACAATGGTGGTTAAGAACAGAGTCAATGATAAAACTGGACGTTTTTTAAAAAAAGAGGAAAAATTCATTCAATCCAAGGTGAATTTACAACAGGAATAAGCGTTTGATTGTGAGTCTGCCTTTAACATGGAAAACATTTATTGAACTTAATTGGATGCAATCAATTTTTATTTCTGTGTTTCTCATACTCCAGCTTGTCCCAGTGTCACTGGCCTGTATGCAGAGTTAGAAAAGGCAAATTTGTGGAATGGGGCAGCGGGGCAGCGGCAGTGATGGTCTGAAGAGTGCCAGAGGTAGCATTGTAAGCACTTTACACCCCACCAACCTGAAATGAGAACAAAAAAAATACAAGCAAGTAGATGACAGAGGGAAAAAACTTGAGAAACACCAACATAACTTTCAATTCACTAAGAGCAGTGCCAGGGCAGATCCATCAGTAGACACAAAATTCCCACCATTAAAAAAGCCTAAATACCATTTTTATTGGTGATTTCTAAAAGATTTGAAATCTGAAATCTCAACAGCCATCACCTGCAAGATACTGTTGCCTTATTTGTTTTAAGGGGCAATGAGCCTTGCTTCCTTTTCAGTCAATCTCTACTTCATTTCCCAGTATTAAAACACCCTGGTCATTAGTTCAGCAGAGATACAAAATCAACTCAAACTACATGATTCTCAAAAAGGCTTCTTCGATTCACCTCAAAGGGGAAGGAAGGTAACCTAGAAGGGTCATGCTGGAGCCACACATCTCCTGGTGCCATAGTCGCAGACTGGCACAAGCAGACTCTACTTACCTACTCTTTTGAGAGTAAGGAGAGAGGGATTAGGAGAAATGTCTTTACAGAGAGGGTTGTTAGAACATGGAATGCTTTGACATTGGGAATGGTTGAAGCAGAAACCACTGCACTTTAAGGAAAATCGGATAAATATTTGAAGCTATGACAGTGGAATTAGATTTGGATTGCTTTTGCCAAGGGCCAGCACAGGCACGATGGGCTGAATAGCTGATTTCTGTGCTGTAAACTTCAACAGTTCTATGTTGGAGTACTCAGTGTTGACTTCAGGCACGCTTTCTCCTCCACAAATTCACTAGTAATTTCTAGCACACAAATTGTGGCATTATCTGCCTTCAAAGTCATTCATACTGAAATTTTATAAAGTCTCCAAAAAGCAACATCTGTTACCAGATACTTCAGGGACTACATATTTCAACTTCAGCACTGCAAGCCCGGGTTTGACACTTGAAACATTAATTTGCATATTTATGAGGATTAATTAGCAGTTACAAGCTTATTTTTCATTTTTTGGGATGCATTCCTGGGGGATACAGATATGGTGAAACTGGACAAACTAAGCGCACATTACAGGAATTCTTTCCAACAATTTGACTTTTTAAATAATGGCTCCCTTATGGGAAGACCTCACAACCCCTTTATTTGGAACCTTATAATGTAGACCATCAATACTTTCACCTTCAACCTCTTATTGCTGAAGAAAATTTAAAATTATTTTGCTTGCGAACTGAATCTTTTTAATTGGACTGCATGGCATAATAAGAACACTAATTGTTCACCTTTGGGACTCAGGTCAAATCCAACCCAGGATTGGACAAGACTCTTAGCCATAAAGCAGACCCAAACAGAAATGAACTGTCTCAATCCAGCTCCCAATGCAACTCCACACCACTAAACACCCTAGAACATAGCAATCGCACTCACAAGAAGCCACAAAGATGTTGGTGCAAGATATGGAAATGTCTCAAATAGTGTAACAGGCAGCATTAGTTCAGGTTAATTGGAAGACTATATATAACCATTCTGTACATGAGATGGGTGCAAAAACGCTCTATCCTCAACATTATGAAGAATTCACGATAATCATTTTCTGTTTGAATACAAAACAAGAAGTACTACTAACGTGAAGCATGTATGGATAAAGGCCTCTCTAACGATCAGAAACCACTGATACTGCAAACTAAAAGGAATTGGCGTTTTTTAATATTTACATCTTCCAAAAATTATGATCCAAGTATTGTTGGCACAGACATGGAGGAATTAAGCAAAACAAAAATTGATGTCACCCAATTAAAACTAAGTGTTTCCAGGCACACGGGAATTCCCATTATTTCATGCTGAGCTATGGTACTCAAAGATGATTCACTTGCAGATATGCAACAGTGTTCATAGCCTTTATCTGAATGTTTACCAGCACCGCTGCAGAGATAAACGCCTTAAAGGATGAAACTACTGCTAGACCAGATTTCCAGCATGCGAGGGTTTTAAGGTTTTATCCATAGTCCCCCATATTTCTGGTGCAGCAGTAAATCCATGTTATTTGTGATCATTACATGCAATCTGGAGCACCTGGGGCATCTCTGACCTCCAGAATTCCAATCAGAAAGCAAGCGGGACAGTCACATCCTAAAATGTAGCCACTGTAACAGCTCAATGCAGAGCTGGGAGTGGAGGAGTTCTTTAAAGGCAGATTTATTAATCCAGTTTTCAGTTGCTTTGTAATATATTCTCATTTTGTCTCACATTCCTCAATTGAGATTCTAAAATACAAGTGTTTTTCGGAGGGAAGAAAATGGAAACGACAAAGAAAAATATATGCCAGGTATTTTGTTGACCAGCTGTGTGTTCTAGAGTTGGGGGGGGGGGGGGGGGTGAATAGAAGAGACTTGTCTTGATCTTTCATCAACCCTTCTCAATAAATTTCTTTATTCTAAAATTATTCAGTAACTCCTTTCAATCTTGGCTTGTTCCAATGGAAGCCGCATTGGTTACCTGAACCAGAGAAAATATTGTTTTTCTATTTTTGTATATTATATAAAAATAAAACCAAGCAAGCACTCTTGACAGAGAGAAAATTGCATTGCCTCGATAAGAAACTGGTCTAATCCAATTCGCTTCAAAAAACATTTTATATGCGCCACCTCCCTGATTAGTTCCACAGATTTACTGCAGAATTATAAATGCACATAAAATAATAAAATCAGGGCTAGATCGGACCAATCAGATCTAAATAAACGCACAACTAATTTGACAATCAGGACTGTTTGTAAGATGAGGATTTATATCAAATAGGCGTGAACAAGGTGGCATATTTGGATCTGATGCTCGGGGTCAGGGTCTGCTTTGATCCAAACTCCATTACATTACCTAATCAACTTTCAAACGATTCTGCTTGCCGCAACAACACATTGCCTCAGTCTTTCCATTTACTCAGGAAAATGACAAATGATTGCATTCAGACATGTTGTAATGTAGCCAGATGCACCTTTATTTCCTTATTGGCCTACAATACTGATTCTCGAGCAGAACTTCCTTTAACCCAAGGATATGTTCCATCACTGAGCACTCCTTGCATCAAAATACAGCGCCAGTCAACAGAACACATAGGTCACTTTGTACCCCCAACCCTTATGGTATGAAGGAAGCTGGAAGCAGTGTACCCAAGTAGCACCTCTGGCAGCAACAGACACCTGTGTACAGAAAGACATTTGGGTCTGAAGCCACCCGTCCCAACTCAACTGCTAGTTGATTCATATTGGCAAAACTTTTTCCCTCATTCATGCTATTGATACCTCTGTACTTGACTGTTCCAATGCTCTCCTGGCCGGGCTCCCATCTTCCACCCTCCATAAACTTGAGTTCGTTCAAAATTCTGCTGCCGAATCCCAACTCGCACCTAGTCCCATTCACCCATCACCCCTGTGCTTGCTGACCTACATTGGTGCCCGGTCAGGGAATGCCTCAATTTTAAGATTCTCATACTTGTTTTCAAATCCCTCAATGGCCTCACCCCTCCCTATCTTTGTAACCTTCTCCAGCCTACAACCCTCCGATCTCTGCACTCCTCCAATTCTTGCCTCTTGGGCATCCCCAATTTTAAAATCACTCCACCACTGGCGGCCATGCCTTCAGCCACTTAGGCCCCAAGCTCTGGAATTCCCTCCCTAAACCCCTCTCTCCTCCTGTAAGATGCTCCTTAAAACCTACCTCTTTGTCCAAACAGTTGGACACCTGCCCTAATATCTCCTTGTGGCTCAGTGTCAAATTTTGTTTGATAAAGCTCCTGTGAAGTGCCTTGGGACTTTACTACGTTAATAGGCACAATATAAATGCAAGTAGTTGTTGGTGGATGCCAGAGGTGATATTGCATACCCAAGCTAAAAATCAGCTAACTCAGAATGGGAAAGAATAGGGAAGCTTCCTGCTCTATGGCTAAGCTACTCACTGGGTAAATTAACTATGTCATGACTGTATCCCAATAGTTTTCAAGAACAGCTGCCAATATTAACTTTTGTGCCCATTTTCCTTCCCTCCATCTCTCCAGCTGCCAGGCGTCCTCCAGTACATCACCCAAGTACCCATGTTTCAAATTCTGGCTATTCAACTGTGGAAGCGTTATAGCCAAGCCCACGCACACACGCAAGCTGGCAGCCCTTACATGGCATTCCAAAGTGGAAACCCTGGTTGATTTTCCACTTCCCTAACAGAGCCACAGAGGCTGACTGCAGGACTGCTAACAACAGCCCAGTTTAAACCAGCTAATTCAGCAAAAATCAGATCAAATCCAGAACTTATGGTCTGTACCAGAAAACTGTGGAGGATGAATTCCTGGAGCATGTAAGAAATGTTTTTTTTAGACCAGTACGTTAAGGAGCCAACCAGGGAACAGGCTATCCTAGATTGGGTATTGTGCAATGAGAAGGGGTTCATTAATAATCTTGTGCGGGGTCCTTTAGGGAAGAGTGACCATAACATGATAGAATTCTTCATTAAGATGGAAAGTGAAGTCATCCAATCCGAAATTAGGGTCCTAAATCTAAACAAGGAAACTATGAAGGTATGAGGAGTGAGTGGGCTATGATAGATTGGGAAGCTTCATTAAAAGGCATGACGATGGATAGGCAATGGCTAACATTTAAGGAATAAATGCATGAATTACAACAATTATACATTTCTTTCTGGCGCAAAAACACAAATGGAAAAGTGGCCCAACCTTGGCTAACAAAAGAAATTAAGGATAGCATTCGATCCAAAGAGTCATATAAAGTTGCCAGAAAAAGTAGCAAGCCTGAGGATTGGGGCAGTTTAGGATTCAGCAAAAAAGGATCAAGAGATTGATTAAGAGGGGGGGGGGGGGGGGGGGGGAGTATGAGTGTAAACTTGCAAGGAACATAAAAGTAGACTGTAAAAGCTTCTACAAGTATGTAAAAAGAAAAAGGATTAGTGAAGACAAATGTAGGTCCCTTAGTCAGAACAGGAGAATTTATAATGGGGAACAAGGAAATTGGAGAGCAATTAAACAAATACTTTGGTTCTGTCTTCACGGAAGAGGACACAAATAACTTCCCAGAAATGCTAGGGAACCAAGGGACCAGTGAGAAGGAGGAATTAAAGGAAATTAGTATTAGTAAAAAAAAGTGCTGGAGAAATTAATGGGACTGAAAGCTGATAAATCCCCAGGGTCTGATAATCTGCATCCCAGAGCACTAAAAGAGGAGCCATGGAAATAGTGGATGCATTAGTTGTCATCTTCCAAAATTCTACAGATTATGGAACAGTTCCTGCAGATTGGAGGGTGGCAAATGTAACCCCCACTATTTAAAAATGGGAGAGAGAAAACAGGGAGCTACAGTCCGGTAAGCCCAACATCAGTAGTAGGGAAAATGCTAGTCTATTATAAAGGATGTGATAACAGGACACTTAGAAAATATCAACAGGATTAGACAAAGTCAACATGGATTTATGAAAGGGAAATAGTGTTTGAGAAACCTACTGGAGATTTTTGAGGATGTAACTGGTAGAATGGATGAGGGAGATCCAGTGGAGGTGGTTTATTTGAATTTTCAGAAGGCCACTGATAAGGTCCCACATAAGAGGTTAGTGTGCAAAACTAAAGCACGTGGGATTGGTGGTAATATACTGACATGGATTGAAAATTGGTTGACAGACAACAGTAGGAATAAATGGGTCCTTTTCAGGGTGGCAGGCAGTGACTAGTGGGGTATTGCAGGGATCAGTGCTTCGGCCCCAGCTATCAATATATATCAATGATTTGAATGAGGGAACCAAATGTAATATTTCCAAGTTTGCTGACAACACAAAACTAGGTGGGATCGTGAGTTGTGAGGAGGATGCAAAGGGGCTTCAAGGCAATTTAGACAAATTGAGTGAGTGGGCAAGTACATGGCAGATGCAGTATAATGTGGATAAATGTGAAGTTATCCACTTCAGAAGGAAAAACAGAAAGGCAGAGTATTATTTAAATGGTGATAGATTGGGAAATGTTGATGTACAAAGGGACCTGGGTGTCCTTGTACACCAGGTCACTGAAAGCAAACATGCAGGTGCAGCAAGCAGTTAGGAAGGCAAATGGTATGTTGACCTTCATTGCATGAGGATTTGAGTACAGGAGCACGGATATCTTACTGCAGTTATACAGGGCCTTGGTGAGACCACAGCTGGAGTATTGTATGCAGTTTTGGTCTCCTTATCTAAGAAAGGATATACTTGCCATAGAGGGAGTGCAGCAAAGGTTCACCAGACTGATTCCTGGGATGGCAGGACTGTTGTATGAGGAGAGATTGGCTCGACTCGGCCTGTATTCACTCGAATTTAGAAAAATGAGAGGGGACCTCATTGAAACATATAAATTCTGACAGGGCTAGACAGACTGGATGCAGGGAGATGTTTCCTCTGGCTTGGGGTGGGGGGGGGGGTCCAGATTGAGGGGTCACAGTCTCAGGATACAGGGTAGGACATTTAGGACTGAGATAAGGAGAAATGTCTTCACTCAGAGGGTGGTGAACCTGTGGAATTCTCTACCACAGAAGGCTGTGGAGGCCAAGTCACTGAATATATTTAAGAAGGAGCTATATAGATTTCTAGACACACAAGGCATCAAGGGGTATGGAGAGAGAGCAAGAATATGGTATTGAGATAGAGGATCAGCCACGATCATATTGAATGGCAGAGCAGGCTCGAAGGGCCGAATGGCCTACTCCTAGTTTCTATGTACCAACAGCCATTTGGAGCCCATATTAGGCTTTTATGTAAATCAGTACTACTGCAACATCTCAAATATAGCTGCTACCTTATATATAGCATTACTGTCCCTGTGTTCCTGACTTCTTTGTGTAGTAAGGGAAGGGAAAGGCACCCAAAAGCAAGGCTCGATTTTTATACTCGTTCGCTATAGCCATAGGATCACATAATTCACTTAAAGCAGTTGGTTCAATAACTAATACACACAGACATGCTGGACAGTTGACACGAGGTAATTATCTACAGGAGCGGGGGAAAGGCATGGCATAAACTCACCATAGTGACCATTACTCCAGTTGGCCTACAGCCAAAACACGGACGTTTGAACATCTCAATGGCGGGTGCTCTAACCTTACCCTAAAAATTATTTTAAAAATCACCTAAAATGTTGAAGCAAAGTTATCATTTTAAAAATCTAATGCTCTAAAATACACGTCCTCACCACACCCCCCAAAAAAAATTAGCCAGGCTACATCTTGAATGTTTTGCCCAGTATTGAGCCTGTCGCCAACTGATTAATTACTGGCAGGCCCATCCCCATAATCAGATAGCTGCAAACAGCAACGATACCAATGTACACACAACGGGAGTTGTCAATTCACTCTCCACATTGAAAAGTATTTATTTAGCAACAGACTATTTTTTAAATAATATTTAATGTATATACCTTCCTACTGAATTGAAGTTAGCATTTTTGTAATTACAACAAACTATCCTTTCATGCTTCTATGCTCCATGTTCCATACAACTGATCAAGTTTACAGCTCCTGAGAATACTAGATTACCTCAAAATCTTAATTCTGTTTTGCAAAGAGTGATGTTAAATAAAAAGGCATCAACAATTTTTGCACTACTTTTATAAAAGCTTGGTCAGAATCCATTTTATTCACTGAAAATGAAAAGTGATATTTATGATCTAATATATAGCTCCAGTCTGCTCCTTATCCCATTTGCAAGTATTGTTTTATACACATCTGTGATGGAAATTGCATTCATTTCCTAAAAGCTATGAAGATAGATTTTGCTGGCAGTTCTCGACAGTGCATTAGGATTTAGTGAAGATCATGTTCTAGTCTGTATATGACAAGGATTAACAGCCTGCTAACAGGTGAACAGAGCTCCGTCAATCGTCTTTCTGTACACATGAAGCTATCATAAAACAAGCATTTGTTCACAGGTTTCCCCCATCTCCTCATTGTCTGCCTCCACTGTGCCACTCAGGTTATTTTTATCCTGTAAAACACATAGAAAAGTCTTAAGCAAGAAAAGGCCATTCAGCCCATCAAGCCAATGCCATCCATCATGGGCCTCCCTTCCCCAAAGCAGATACTTGCTGATTCTCTGGATTTAAGGAACACCACATCCCTTCCCTATCTCCCCTTAGAATGAAAACAAAATATCTCAACAGATATTAGAGTATCAAGGGTTGCGGAACCAAGACAGGTAGATGGAGCTAAGATACAGATCAGCCATGATCTAACTGAATGGTAGAACAGGCTCAAGGGGCTGAATGGCCTGCTCCTGTTCCTATATCATTCCAACTCTTTTCAAAGATGTTAATTGACCACGAAAAAAGCCACCTTCACAAAGCCTGTTCCTTCATTTTTTAACATTTTTATTCGTTCATGGGACGTGGGCGTCGCTGGCGAGGCCGGCATTTATTGCCCATCCCTAATTGCCCTTGAGAAGGTGGTGGCGAGCTGCCTTCTTGAACCGCTGCATCCCCCTATGGGCAAATATTTTTTTTAAATCTTGCTCAAAAGCTGTTGAGTATAATTTTGTCCTCCAATCTGTACTTTGGATGGGACGTTACACTGAGCTCTTCCTGCCTGTTCCGCTGGATAGTCAAGGTCCTGTGGCACTATTCTAAGAGAAGGAGGGAAATTTCTTGGGGTTCAGGCAGTATTTCTCCTTCAACCATCACAAAAAAGATTAAATTGGTCATTTGTTACATTGCTGTTTGTGGGACTTCGTTGAGTGCAAAACAATTGCCATGTTAGTCTACATTAGTCACTGCACTTCAAAGTAGTTCACAGTGAAGCACTTTGGAATGTTTGACACACAAGACATTATAAATGCAAGCCTTTTTCTTTTTCTCATGCAATGCTCATTTTGCAAGTTAATGCTCAATGTCCAAGTTAAATAGCTTGCTTTCTTCAACCTTATCTATACTCTTCATTACTTTAAATACCGGTCTTATATCTCCACTCAGTCTTTTCTCCAGAAAAATACTTAGTCAAGCCTTTCTTCTTAACCGAGTTCCCTACCGCCTGCAGTCATCCTAATTACTCATCTGAACTCTTCAAATGCATCTTAATTCTTTCTAAGGTACTGTGACTAAACCGGCACATCATATTCAGAACTGACTTCACCTTTAATGTGTATTTCAATATAACCTGTTTTGATTACTAGTCCAATGCCCCAGTGCATGATTTACATTGCTGATAACAGCCCCTTAGTTCAAGGTATGATTACTCCCAATTCTTATTTTTCACTAGTCGCAACCCCTTCATATTACACGAGTTTACTGTTATCTATTAGATTTTAATATGAATTAATAGAAAGTATGTCTCAACCCATCAACATACTCAAAAAAGTTGGAAAAGCATAGCAGCTCAAATGAAAGGTTACACCTCAAACATCAATCTATCTTTCAGATGCTGATCAAGCTTATGTGCATTTGCTGTTTTTATTTCAGATATCTAACAATTGCAGCTTTTTTTTTGGTTCATTTTTTCATCACTCTTAAAACCCTTAAACCTCCACTGATCAAAAGTATAGTCAGGAATACAGTAAACATTTAGCTCCACTACTTCATCAGCATGTGAACACCTGAGATAACCAATAATCACACAGATTGATGCTCAAAGATGAGATATAAAACTAATTGGAACTCTTGGAAATGGCTTTGCATGCTTTGGATATAGGGGAGCACGATATCAAAAGTTGCTGACAACACAAAAGGAAGCAGTTTAGCAAACAGCAAGGACTGTTGAAGATTTCACAAGGACATGAACAAGCTACCAAAAATGGGCAGACAGGTAGGTGGCAGATTGAATTTAATGCAGACAAGTGTGAAGTAATGCACTACAGAAGGCAAAACTAAGAATAGGAGTATATATTCAATGGAAAGATGAAGGGTATGGTTAAACTGAGACACTTTGGGGTTCATATACATAATTCCTTAAAAGTTCAAGGAATAAAGCCAAAACAGTCAATTATTTTATATTTTATAAATAGGTGCATAGAATTTAAGAGTACGAGGTAATCAATTTGTACAAGAAAATGGTTAGGCCACAGGAGTATTGTGCGCAGTTTCAGGTGCCCCATTATAGCAAAGATTATTAAAGCCATAAAACCATGGAGCATAGATTCACCAAGATGATAACAGAGGTCTGAAACTTTGATTATAAAAAGCGGCTTGAGATACTGCAATTATTTCCAATGGAACAGAGAGGGCCGTGAGGAAATTTAATAGAGCTTTTAAAATTATGATGGGTTTCAATAAGGTGAAAGGAAAACATTATTTCCTCTGGTTGAGGAATCAGTTATGAGGGGTCACTAATTTAAAATGGTCACTAGAAGATTGAAGAGAAAGAAATTTACTTATACAGAGTTTTTAAGAGCATGCAATGCTTTGCTTCAGTGAGTAGTTACGGCAGAGATCATTGCATCTTTTAAGGAAAAAGCAGATAAATATTTGAAGAAGAGGAAACTACAGGGATATGGGTCGACAGCAGGGCCGTGTGGCATTGGTTCTGAATTATTCAAGCGAAGAGCAGGTACAGATTCGATGTGTTGAATGGCCGCCTTCTGTATTGTAAACCTGAATGTTTTTATAACAATTGAGGTAACTGTATGGAAGTGTTACATAGGGCTCGATTTTCGCACCCGAGCGGGTGCGTTCGTGGCGGGAGGGGGGGGGGCTGCGAAAATCGGGGATTCCCGGGGCGGATCCAGAGCCTGGCTCCAACCCGCCCACTTCCGGGTTCCCCAGTGACGGGCTGACATGCGCGTGCAGCCCCCGCATGTGGGACTCCCGCTGGCAATTAAAGCCGGCGGGGTGCCACTTAAAGTAATTATTTAGGTATTTCAGGTCATTTAGAGACCTGATTAACATGATATTTTAGGAGGGGTGGGATTTTGCAAACTGGGACTGTTTCCCGTACTGGGGGAAACACTCCCAGTTCAAATGGACGTGTTGCAGCCATCAGCCTGTGGCAGCTGCAAAGGTCCATTTGACAGGTTTGGAGTGGGGGGAAAAGAGAGAGACTCTCACTCATTGCAGGAGGCCACTCTGTTACTTTGGACAAAGTTTGGCCTCCACCACCCTCCTCCTAACAATAAAATTCACCAACTTGCACACTTACCCCGGTGTCCAGACTCATGTACCTACCTTGTGGACCTCCTCAAATGTACATCTTCCGGATGGGGGCCGCCGTGGCTGCAGTCACGACCTCCTCAGAGGACAAACAACATCACCAGCCTCACCGGCCACCCCGTCCACCTCTGACGCATGGAGCCCCACAACACAGTGCTGTGACACATCCACCTGCACAGCAGGAGGGAGGGCAACTGCAGAGAGAGAGGCGTCGCAGAAGGCACTACCCTCGCCACAGGGTCGACAGACAGAGGCTCAGCTGCCTGGACCTCTCTGAGCAGCAGTGCGCACGGAGGCTCAGAGTCACTAGACATGTAGTCATAGACATCTGCAGCCTCCTTGATGCCGAGCTGCTCCCGGCTGGCCCGAGCACCATCTTCTTACCTGTCGCTGTCAAAGTCACCACTGCCCTCAACAACTTCTCCTCTGCATCCTTCCAGGGTGCCACCAGGGACATCGCCGACGTGTCTCAGTCGTCTGCACAAAAGAGCCCTGCAAATACACCTACACCCACTCGGCAGTGACACAGTGGGTGGCATCAGTTGTGGGTCTTCATAGTGATCCTCAGGAAAAGGCATTATTGCACAAACCAGACAAGATTCGCAAAGATGTGGCAGTAGTGGTGACAATATGTTATGTGAGTTGATCAGAAATTAAATAAGTAAAAACCATGACAAACCCTCAAACACCCTTGTGCATCTCCTTCATCAAGGTCATCTATGTGCGGAACCACAAGAGATGGGTGAGATCCTGAATGAATATTTCACATCGGTATTTACGGTTGAGAAAGGCATGGATGTTAGGGAACTTGGGGAAATAAATAGTGATGTCTTGAGGAGTGTACATATTACAGAGAGGGAGGTGCTGGAAGTCTTAACGCGCATCAAGGTAGATAAATCTCCGGGACCTGATGAAATGTATTCCAGGACGTTATGGGAGGTTAGGGAGGAAATTGCTGGTCCCCTAGCAGAGATATTTGAATCATCCACCGCTACAGGTGAGGTGCCTGAAGATTCGAGGGTAGCAAATGTTGTGCCTTTGTTTAAGAAGGGCGGCAGGGAAAAGCCTGGGAACTACAGACCGGTGAGCCTGACATCTGTAGTGGGTAAGTTGTTAGAGGGTATTCTGAGGGACAGGATCTACAGGCATTTGGAGAGGCAGGGACTGATTAGGAACAGTCAGCATGGTTTTGTGAGAGGAAAATCATGTCTCACGAATTTGATTGAGTTTTTTGAAGGGGTAACCAAGAAGATAGATGAGGGCTGTGCAGTAGACGTGGTCTACATGGACTTCAGCAAAGCCTTTGACAAGGTACCGCATGGTAGGTTGTTACATAAGGTTAAATCTCACGGGATCCAAGGTGAGGTAGCCAATAGGATACAAAATTGGCTTGACGACAGAAGACAGAGGGTGGTTGTAGAGGGTTGTTTTTCAAACTGGAGGCCTGTGTCCAGCGGTGTGCCTCAGGGATCGGTGCTGGGTCCGCTGTTATTTGTTATTTATATTAATGATTTGGATGAGAATTTAGGAGGCATGGTTAGTAAGTTTGCAGATGACACCAAGATTGGTGGCATTGTGGACAGTGAAGAAGGTTATCTAGGATTGCAAAGGGATCTTGATAAATTGGGCCAGTGGGCCGATGAATGGCAGACGGAGTTTAATTTAGATAAATGTGAGGTGATGCATTTTGGTAGATCGAGTCGGGCCAGGACCTACTCCGTTAATGGTAGGGCGTTGGGGAGAGTTATAGAACAAAGAGATCTAGGAGTACAGGTTCATAGCTCCTTGAAAGTGGAGTCACAGGTGGATAGGGTGGTGAAGAAGGCATTCAGCATGCTTGGTTTCATTGGTCAGAACATTGAATGCAGGAGTTGGGATGTCTTGTTGAAGTTGTACAGGGCATTGGTGAGGCCACACTTGGAATACTGTGTACAGTTCTGGTCACCCTACTATAGAAAGGATATTATTAAACTAGAAAGAGTGCAGAAAAGATTTACTAGGATGCTACCGGGACTTGATCGTTTGACTTATCGGGAGAGGTTAGACAGACTGGGACTTTTTTCCCTGGAGAGTAGGAGGTTAAGGGGTGATCTTATAGAAGTCTATAAAATAATGAGGGGCATAGATAAGGTAGATAGTCAAAATCTTTTCCCAAAGGTCGGGAAGTCTATAACAAGGGGGCATAGATTTAAGGTGAGAGGGGAGGATACAAAAGGGTCCAGAGGGGCAATTTTTTCACTCAAAGGGTGGTGAGTGTCTGGAACGAGCTGCCATAGAGTCCGTAGTAGAGGCGGGTACAATTTTGTCTTTTAAAAAGCATTTGGACAGTTACATGGGTAAGATGGGTATAAAGGGATATGGGCCAAGTGCAGGAAATTGGGACTAGCTTAGTGGTATAAACTGGGCAACATGGACATGTTGGGCCGAAGGGCCTGTTTCCATGTTGTAACTTCTATGATTCTATGATTCATGCTCATGACACGTTTGCCTTACGCTGCCTACTGCACATATATGATGCATGCCCTGTGGCTGCAGCACAGGTAGTAACAGGTTGAGTGAGGCTGACCGTGAAAGAGATGCATGAGAGGGTGAGTATGAGATAGAGCCATGAGATTGTAAGAGGATTGGGTTAAGTGGTAGTGGTGGGATGAGTACTGGCGAGGTGAGTAAGTGCAGGTAAGATGAGGATGAGCTTTGAGTGGGTGTGAGGAGTGATGTGATAGCGTTGGCAGCGCAGAAGGAAATGTGGGGTGGGGGCAGTAATGTGGCAGGCGGAGTGTAGGGGAATGAGTAAGTGTACTCACTTCGGCTGACCTACTTAGGTCATTGAAGCGCCTCCTGCATTGTATGCAGGTGCGCGATATGTTGGTGGTGCAAGTGACCTCCTCTGCCACCTCGAGCCAGGCCGCTTCCTCCCGCCCAACGGGGAGAAGATCTCTGTCCTCCCCCTCCTTCTCACCCCATCAAATAATACCTGGAGTGAGGCACCATTAAACCTGGGAGCAGCCTTTTCCCTGGGCTGCTCCATGCTGTAATTTTTCCTATTTTCTGCAGCATGTCAGTGGAGGACTACCCCTTTAAATAGGGCTCCTCCAGCTGACAGCCAATGCTGCGCATGCGCAATCCGCCCGCTGCGCAGCTCACCAGCGCAAAACCCGGAAGCACAGGTAAGTGGCTCCAATTAGCCTGCGATTGCGTGCAGAGCACCCCGATTTCACTTGGCGCGTTACCCACGAGCCCAGTCGACCCCCCACTGCAAACCCGCCGCCCTCCTAATATCAGGCCCATTGTGTTACATACAGCACAGAAACAGGCCATTCGGCCCAGCAGGTCTATGCTCCTCCCACCCTACATCATCCAACCCCATTAGTATATCCTTCTATTCCTTTCTCCCTCGTGTACTAATCTTGTTTTCCCCTTAACTGCATTATTGCTATTTGCCACAACTACTCCATGTGGTAGCAAGTTCCACATTCTAACCACTCAGGGCGTAAAATAGACACAAAGCAAACCAATTTAGCAACGTGTCAGCCTGTGCTCAATCTGCTCAATTCATGGGGCTTTTTTAAAGCATCCTGGGCAGACACCTAAAACAGGCGTTCGACCCCTTAGTATGTAAATTAGGAACCCAATGCCTGTTGAAGGACCCCATCAAGAAATCTGTCAGTGATGAACTGAGGGCAGTATCCCTGTTGCATGTACTGCTTTGGCACAACTGAATAGTAACAAGAAATCAACTTTTGAGACACTACTCTCAAACTGCATAATTCAAACATAGCACCTTTGGGTGGAGACTGAAGCAAGTGATATGTTCTTGACATGTTCTCTCCCTGCAACAAGATCAGAGATTGTAACCAATTTTTCTCAGTCTATTCATGTATGGTTTTGTCCCAGAAATAAATATAACAGTTTCAGAAGAGTTTCACTGATTATGGCACCAAAATCTATTTTCATATTTAAAAACACGAGTAAAGCAGCAGTTGAGGCGTTCATAATGTATTATCCAATTAACTGCCAATCGTCTCTGAATGAAGTTGACAGTCTGAAATGAACTCATCTCACTCAACCAGCATGGATTTGCTCGCTGCAGTTTATAAGTGAGGTTCACAAACAGTTTCTGTGGTCTTGATTATCCCATTCAGGACACCAATGCTATTTACATCTACGCAGCCATGGATAATGAGTAAGCCACTCTCAAAGCCACTGATATGTGGTGACTGAATAAGTCAAATTCCATTTTTATTGCAATAATTATGGTTCAGTAGTGTAGTGGATATGGTACTGCACTGAAGACCCAAACAGAGTTCAAATCCCACCAACAAATCTGGTAATTTGTGGGCTAACAACAGAATAAGTGACCATGAAAGCTATCGGATTGTTGTAAAAACCCAATGATTCACTCATTCCTTCCTGGAAAGTGAAGCTGCTACCCAGCCAAAACTATGTGGTTGACTCAATGCATTCAGGGATGAACAATAAATGTAGTTTGCCAGTGTCAGCCAGATTCTGAGAATTTTTTTTTAAACTTACATTTATATAGAGCCTTTAATATAGAAAATGTCCCAAGTCACTTGTAGAAAGGAAGGAAAAAACAAAAGAAACAGCCAATGAAGTACTTTTGAAGTGTAGTCATTGATGTAATTTAGGAAAGGCAGCAGCCAATTTGTGCACAGCGAGGTTCCACAAACAGCAATGTGATTAGAATTACTGATTTTCGTGATGATTGTTGAAGGACACTGGGGAGAACGCTCCTGGCCAGGAGACTGGGGAGAACTCCCCTGCCAAAAGCAATTGGATTATTCGGATAACCAATTATTTGCTTGTGTCGCATATGCCAATTACCAGGACAGACGACATCAGCGCCAAACAGGTTGAAACCACAAAACTAAGAACAAAGAGTTCTAAAATTTGGGTCAGTTCGTAAACTTCTTAATCACAAAGCAGGGGCAGGCAAGGAAGGATGCTGCAGTTGCAGTGCATCAAGGATTTTGTTTCTCAAAGCAAGAGAGAATTAAACTTCAGCAGCAACTAAAAAGGACAGTTAACTCATTAAACATTTGCCCACTGTTTTCTTTTGAATTCCTTTGAGCTTCATATTTCCATTTAATTGTAAATATTTTTTGTTGCTTTAACCGGTTTAAAACTCTGGTCTGTGTTAAACACATTCCAATTCAATGTCACAGCCTAAGATCTTGGTAACTCTGAAAAGTCACAGCAATTTAAATGATTATGAAACACTATTTTCAGAGGTAGAGCAACAGAGCAAGGACGACATATGCCAAGGTATCGTAGGATAGCAGGTGCCTGTAACGCCATACCCTACCAGGCAGTCAACTTCAAGAGGAGAGGGGGAAAGTAGTATATACTTCCAAAAAAAAATGGTTGATCAAAAAGGTTACAACATAAAATTCTTCCTAGAGTTGCAGTAAATTTTTCAAGCAGGCCTTTCTACACACATCTCATTTATGTCATCATAAATAGAATACATGATCTCCCACATCCATTTAGTTCGAATGTAACAGTACTTCTAAATTCATCATACATTTAGCATCTGCATAAACCAGATACTACTACTTAAATATTGACTGAGGGCATCTAAAAAAAAATTCCTAAAATCAAATGACGCTAAAAATGAACCATGATGTGCAATTGGAAACAGTGGAGCACCTAAAATATCCCTGAATTAATGGGCCGCAACAGAATCCCATTCCGATAAACACACGATAGGGTCAGTGTGGAATATTTTGTGGATTTTACACAGTTGGGAATCATGTATCCTACCTGTACCCCAAAATTTTAGAAAATGAAGTTGCGCATTTCCTGGTTTGTTGGGTATGCACCTTCAATTCTACTGTTTGCTGTGCTGGTAGTGATTTACTAGAGAGTGATAGACAAATCTTGGTGTGTTTTTTTTAAAACCATGACGAGGGTAATTTTGCCCAAGTACCACCAGCTTAAAAACTTTCAACTAGTATTTTTCTTTTAAAAAAAGAAATTGCTACTAGAAATGTTAGTTAAATTGTGCTTTTGATACTGGAAAGTTAAAAACTGAGTGTCAGGATTAGTTTCAGCTGTAGCTTGGTGCACAGCCACATTCCAGCTCACACAGTATAGTACAGTATTACTGATCTTCTAGCCACTGTTACTGCACAAGTTTAACTTTTGTCTCAAAAGGCACAATTTAAAAACCAAATTTGTTGATAGCAGCAGGTTTTCAATTCCCATTAGAATAGTTATGCTAGCTTTCTGCTGGAGCTGGGGAGCAATTTAACAGCCATCAGCTATTCTTTCACTCGGCACAATTTTTCCCAAATATGCAATGATTTTCAGGTAAATTTCCCTTCACCTACATTTCTCAATATAAACCACTTAATCACTCAGTGACAGCAATGTACATAAGCAAGACAGATTTCCTTTTGCACAGTTGGGAGGGGAGAAGAAGTGAAAGAGAAGGCAGCACAGTCACTCAAACATTTTTACCAAGGTATGCTGCTCTTGGCCATAACAGGGACGTCAATGCAATTGTTTATAAGTCCGGGTCAGATCAGAAGCTGTAATATTTGCAATGCAAGCATGTTCATTTTCTCACACACACACACACACACACACACACACACACAGCATAAGAGCAGTTGCAACTCAAATCCACTCACACAGGTTCAATTTTGTTGCCCAGATCGGACGAGTAGCTTCCTGGAAAGCTCAAACACGATGCATGAATGCAGAGAGAAAATTGGTTAATAAATGGACTGAACATGCTGTTGTGCTGATATCCTTCCATTAGCCACAGTGCAGAGAATGTTAGTTTAATGCAAGAACTGTGCTCAGCAATTTCCATGCCATAGAAGTTTACCAACATGCATATACATACATTTATTATCTCCATCAGACACATAAATCATCAAATTCTGCTGACTGGTTTAAACAGCCAGACAATCCAAGGAGGGGTAAACAACAGCAGCAAGTAACCTTATTAAATAAAAAAGATAAATGGATGTTCCAAGGTCGAGTGTGATAATAACAGGCTCATATTTGGCTGTGAGGGAAGAATTATTTTTATGGTAATTACAAAATTCTAGTACCAGAGGCACATAGGTTCAATTGTCCTTAAAAGGACAATTATAGCCTGGTTTGAAAGGACAGGGGGGCGGAGAACAGAGACTAGGATTAAATTCAACCTGAGCCATGAGCAGAGGGGCTGTAAATCAGGAGCTCTATCCTGGGCAGTGCTAAGCATTTTATCAGAGCTGTGGCAATGTCGATAATTTTGTTGGCCTGAATGCAGCTTGCTGGAGACAGAATCACATAGGATCTACAGTACAGAAACAGGCCATTCGGCCCAAATGGTCCAAGCTGTTCTTTACATTCCACATGGGCCTCCTCCCACTCTAATTACCTCTTCCCACCCTGCCCCCATATCAGTCTATTCCTTTCTCCCTCATGTATGCACCAAGCCTCCTCTTAAATGAGTCAGTGCTATCTGCTTCAACCACTCCGTGTGGCAGCGAGTTCCATATTCTCACCACTCTGTGTAAAGACCAGTCACCAGCGCACATTCTACACTGACGCATCTGCTGACGGCCGGGATACAAATCGCTAGATTAGTAAAACCTCCCTAACCTTTCAGGATACTAATCAATATACACGTTCAATATTACAAGCTCAAGCAGGTGAAAATATGTATATACTAAATGTGCATGCAGATTTTGCAATAAGTCTACTATTTAATGTCTTGTATTCTTCCATTTTCTTGCAAAACAGATCCCAGTGAAGCTCAAAGAGCATTGCTTTGAAATCTTATGTGGCCAATAAGCAGGTCTTGCAACAAATGGTAGGTAGCTACTTCCTCTTCTTGAACCCATTCCCTTTTCACTTGCATAATCAAGTTTATATGTAATGGATTGTTTTTCCTATCTTGTAGCCGAGTAGTGCATAAATTCTACAGACAGCAAACGAGGCTCGAGACATACATTCAGTGCTCTGAAAAGGGGTAGCAACAATTCAGATATTCCCCCTCCCCAAAATGGCCTAGTGCAGGTGGCAATGTTACTTTGCACACACATCTCAATAAGTCTTTCATCTTTTCCTCTCCCCTCTCTCTGGATGGAGACTTTATCAATAACCTCAATATCTAGTTCTCATCAGGTTTTAACAAAGCTGAAGCATTATGGGGCATCTTTTCCCCTCAATTTTAAAATCACTGCAGGGAGGACTTATTTTTTTTTTTAGGAAAACAAAAAGGCAGGTCCCTCTTTTTAAGGAAATTTCTCCAACCCATTTCTTGGGCAATTCCCGCCATTTTTAAGGGGCTGGGGAGGAAATGAAGACGGGCAAAGAATCTGTTACCAGGACTTCTGTCAAAACTGCTCTGAAACCAGCAGCCAGGAGATGCACAAGTGTAACCAGGTTGACTTTCCTTTGAACGAACTCCACTTCATGGTAGAGATCATGAGTGCAAAGAACAACGAATTTGGATCGATGAAGCGCCTTTCGCTTCGGGATGTCCCAAAACGTAATGTAGGGAAACGCTAACAGACGTGCACACAGCAAGGTCCTACAAACAGCAATGAGATAACTGACCAGATAATCTGTTCTTGGCATTGGTTGAAGGATAATTATTAGCCAGGACACCACACTTCAAATGGTGTCATGGGATCTTTTACATCCACCTGAGGGGGCAAACAGGGTCACGATTTATCCAGAAGATGGAACCTCCGACAGTGCAACACTCCCTCAGTACTGCACTGAGATGACAGGCTAGATTAGATGCCCAAGTCTATGTCGTAGCACTTGAACCCACAACCTTCTGACTCAGGAGAATGCATTACCACTAAGCCAAGTCCGACACCAATGCCACATGCACTGGTACACTGTGCTACTCAAAGTACAATTTTAAATGTCGGTACCACATTTGTTATTCCCTCTACTCTCTCATTTCCGTGCAGCGTATAGTTTCACAGGCAGCATTTTTCCTTCAGCACCTCCAAGTTGTGATTAGTCATATATAAGCTTCACTGGAGTGCAAGCTGGGTATTTGACTGCAGAGGACATGTCAGCCATCCCAATCTTGCCCTTATCCGAAGTTCACGTAATCGCACTTGCAGCTAGGGCCACATAGCAATCCAAAACTACATGCTAATGAATCATACACCATAACTCTTCCACTTCAACCAATTGAACTCTGTCCAATCTGTTTAAACTGCATTTTGAATCTACCCCAAACCCACCAAAATTCCAATTATTTCAAAGGCATTCTTTAAATTCCATTACTTAAGAGTGCAGCAGCATCAGGCCACAGGAGTGTCACGTTTAATCTGTGTAGCACTAAGGCGAGGTAGATAGTGTCAGATTGTCTTTTTCCTGAGCTTTCAGGTACAAGACAGCCTTCCTCTTCTTCATTCCCCCACCCCCATATTCCCTGAGCAGCCAGCCTAAATGAAAAGTGGATTGACTCCCACTTACAAACAGCAAACACTGAACAGTTGCACAGCTGCTAGGCAGACAAACAAAGAACATTCAGCAGTGTGGCCAATAACTTCTAGTCTTGAAGGGAAGGCTACAATTTACAATTTATAAGGACGGCTAAAGGGTTGTATAAATGAAGACCGAAACAAACGCGTCTCAAGCCGCACAACAGCTGCATCCAACTTTCTCTGCAATCTCACCAATACTACTGCAACCAAATGCTACTTCAGCCTGGTGGCAGCTAATCTCCAATTTTCCTTCCTTTCCTCGGGCGGCTCACGGCAATGGCAGGGGGGAAAAAAAAGAATCAAACTTTATCCTTCCACCCTATCTGGTCAGAGATGGAAGTTTGAAATTTTAACAGTACTGTATTGAAGATGGCGCAATGTGTTTGAGCACCAATGCACTATGCAGTAGAGTGGAAGGATACAAGTTTGATCTTTCCCTGCCACTGCTGTGAGCCACCTGAGGAAAGGAGGGAAAAGGCTGCATAGTGACTCAAGTCCCAGCCAGAATGGAGATGACTGGGGAATTTCCCCCATCAATCACACCTGGAGACTGCACTGCTGTGATTGACAGATTAATTTTACGCACATAATTTGTAGCGTGTAACTATCCTCCAATCACTACTTTTTGCTGGAGAAATAATCCTGCTTTTAATCGGGAGACTCGAGACTCTGCTGCAGTTTCAGTCATATGTTCTGTTTACTGTAGTTTGTAGAGACTGAGTAAATAGACTCTGCTGTAAAATAGACTCGGTTTGCTGTAAGTCCCATCCTAAGTTCTGCCCCCAGCTCAGTGGCTGACAGTGGTGTCAATACTCACTGTTGGATAAAACCTCAGGTGCACAAATTTACACCACATACCTCAATTATTGAGCTACAAATAGATTTTGATCAGTGCACACAGAGCCCAACTAAGTCAATACCCTCAAGCAGACTCAACATTAAGCAGCAATGCCCATCTATGTAATTGCTAATTAAATTTATGGAGGGGCAGAAGAGAGGAGAAAGAGGAGAAGAAAGGGAGGGAAGAATTAAAGGCAAGGAGAGTCATGTCAGCACAAACTGTAATTCTGTTCAATATTTACTTAAAAATAAATTGTATTTGAAATGATGTTGTGCACCAACCCTATTTTGTTGGCTTTAACGAAAGAGGTGGATGGCTTTTCAATACCAAATTTCAGCCTCAACGTTGGAAAAATGCCAGTCTTCAATAAGATAAAGTTGTCCTTTGTGGTTGCCTTTTCCACTACTCATCTCAATGACTACATTTTATTTCTGACACGTCCCCAATCGCTGGACTCCGAAAAGATCTGATTCCGACACATTCCTCTCGTCCATCTTACTTATCCCCGTGCTACGCCATTTCTTCAATATCTTATTCCCAGTCTACCTTTTTATCATCTTGGAAATTTGTTCATGGTCATACTATTCCCTCCTACCCTTCCAGCTGCTCCATTTTCTCTGCTTTTTAAAAAAATAAATGCATTCTCCGGATCTGGGAGATGCTGGCAAGGCCACATTTATTGCCCATCCCTAGTTATCCGGAGAAGAACACCTTTGTAACTTCAGGTGTTGATCATGGGTATGTTCAGGTTCATTTAACTTTTAATAAACCTTCTAGTGTGTGACTGTGTTGAATTCATCTTTGGCATATAGGCACAGGACTGCAGTCTTGTCTATATTATTAGAAAATTCACATTCCCAACAGTGGTGGGCCTTCTCCTTGAACCACTGCAATGATTGTGGTGTTGGTACTCCCACAATGGAGTTAGGTGAGGGTTAACCCAGCAACGGTAAAGAAACAGTGATACATGTACAAGTCAAGCTGGTGTCTGACTAGGAGGTAAAAGCGTTCCCATAACATAGGCCTTTTGTCCTTCTCAGTGGTAGAGGAGGGAGATGCTGTTGAAATAACTTTGGTGAGTTGCTGCAATGAATCTGTTGATATTAAATACTACAGGCACAATTTGCCAGTGATTGAGGGATGGGATAATAAATCCAAAAGGTAGGGGTGCGGATCAAGTAACTGTTCTGTCCTGCATGGCGTCAAGTTACTGGAGTGTTGTTGCGGCTGCACCCATCCAGGCAAGTGGTAATTATCCCATCACATTCAACTTCTGATGTGTTCTTGTTACCATGGTGTTACCATGCTGGTTCATGTAAAGCTTCTGATCAATGGTGGTCCAGGATGTTGATTTTGGGGGGGGAAAACTGAAGGTCAGGGAGATGGTTGGACTTGCACTTGTTCGAGATGGTTATTACCAAGTACTTTTGACATGAATGTAACCTGCCACTTGTCAGCCCAAACATGAATGCCAGTCTAGGTCCTGCTGTAGGCTGGCATACCCTGCTTCATTATTGGTGGAGTTGTAAATGGGGCAGATCACTCTGCAATTCATGATTAGTATGGATTTCAAAATGGCCATTACACTGGGACTCTTGTTGCCTTCATTAGGGCTACTTATTTCCTGAGAAATTGAATTGTCTCTGCCTTAGATAGCTCCAAAGCCTTTAACAGGGACTAGTACCATGCATTTCCAAATAAGCCATCATTTGATATTTCACCAAAGCTCGGTTCTCTCCCATTGCTCTACTTGTGCTGTAGTAGGATCATCCTCTCAATTTTTCTATTAACTTAAGGAGCTCTCTAAAGTTGTTATCTTTTCCAGTCTTCCTTCTCCGTATCAGTGAACTCTCCCCCTCGTTACCTAGTCACACTTCTGCTGATGATTTCACTACATAGGCAGAAGTTATATTCAGACTTTAAAATGTACTGGTTGCACCAAAATCAGTTTAGATCACCAAGCACAAAGATGTACTTGCATTTAGAAAAGATGTAGAAAATATATCTACAATTGTGCATCAGTGGTTTTTAATTCACAACAGAACAAATATCTAACTTAAAACAAGCACTGAACTACCAAAGTTTAACACCGGGTCTGCATATTTTCAACACAATAGCAGGGAGACTGTGCTCACTTGTATTATAAGAATTTATCAGACTTTAAACATTTTGGGAATTCAGCAGTCAAACAATAAAATGAAGCTTTACCCACTTTATAAAGATGCAATTGTGCAACACTGGCACACAACTTACCCCAGAGATATCAGCAACACGGTGGATTGGCACCTCCTTCTTACTGTGCAACCCTTTGGCATTCTTTATAGCCCTAAGACAACAAAAATATCATTTGAGTAACAAAAACAAAAGAAAGGCTAGGTTTAAATACAAGAGAGTACAGAGCTAGCATTAAACTCCAATACAAAACCAGCAGCCTTAAAATCAACTACTAACACGGATAATTCAGTCAGGGTGCAGTATGGAAACCCAACCTCTGGTGCTTGAGTATTATATTCTCAGAAGGATGGTGAGAAAGAAACAATTACTTGTCAAGAATAAAGTTCGACAAATCCAGGCTCTCAAGATTTTAGCTTTAATATACATTTAAAACTTCAAAAAAAGGCTAGCCTTCTGATTAGGGCCCTATGTGTCTACATTTAAGAGACTGAGGCATAAAATAGGACATTCCCCCAGTGCTCTCTCATTCCAGGCTCAGCATCAAAATTGTCCAACATATTTTTCTTCAACCTGACCAACTCTCTGAAAGCAACTGGAATTGTCTTAAATAGGATTCAAGGATATACATACGCCCTTCCACATAGGTATCCTTCAATCCTATCTTAAGAACGCCAGCAAATGCCTTCCCAGGGACTCTAGATTAATGCCTCTGAAGCGCTCATTCATTCTCCTCCTCCAATTGAATTACTGCTGCTACTTTCCAAACCCTAGGTACATTTGCTGTTCTACAGACTGTTTGAATGACATTCTGAAGTTCTATCATCTCATGTTACGCTGTTCCAAGTACTCCAGCAAGTAATTCCTATATATGTGCCCAAAAAGTTTCCTCTTTCCTCAAGCTTTATGCTTGTTCCATCTCCAATGTCACTTATTCCCCAGTCTTGTTAACTGAGCCAGTGGTATGGTTAACTCCACTTTTCTCTCCCTAATGGGAACCATAGTCTCAACTCCATCTCCATATTCAAAACACTTGAAAGGTGACAATCTTTTCCACAACCTTATTTTCCATCCTCCTTCAGTCGTTCCAATCTAGTAATCTTTTCACTGAGCTCACTTATAAATCAGTTCCTTGCTGTGACTTGCTGGTTTGTCTTTATTATGTGGGTATAAAAGATCCCAAGGCACTATCAAAAGAAGAGCAGTGTTCTCCTGGTATTCTGGCCCAACATTCCTCCCCTTCCAAGCACCATCAAAAATAGTTCAAACAGTCATTGATCTCATTCAGTTTGTGGGATTTTGCCATGTGCAAATTGGCTACTACATTTGCCTATATAAGTGACTACACTTCAAAAAGTAATTCACTGGATATGCAGTGCTTTGAGGCATCCTGCATGTCTTTCCATGAACAAAACTTAGTTTTACATATGAAGTGACTAGAATAGTGTGAATTAGGATTAGCAATCTACCCTCTTACTGCTGGAATATGCACTCCTTACCCCTCCAATAAGTAGAAAAACACCACAATGACAAACCAGATAATTCAGGCATTCACTGGCATGTAATAGCGAGGAGCAACAAGAACAAACACATTCACTGGTACTTAAAACTGTTTTCTGCATGTCCTTTAACTGAAGTTTGGAGACACACACAGATTGGGCATCAAGCATTATGGAGTCCCATCTCCCTGCTGCAACATAGAGAGTGAACCAGTTAAAGCATATGAACTAAAAATATTGCAAACAGCTGTACTATGTACACCTCAGTCTGAGAAGCCCTTGGATACAGAACAGTTGTTTGAGACAGATCAAGAGATAATGGAAGAAGGTGCTCGCATTCAGTGATGCGCACCAACACCTAGCATCTGCATTATCTGGGAACTAACAATGTACAACTGGTCAGCTTTTATAAAGCAAAGGTTATTTTGGATGGCCCAGCCATTAAAAGTTCCTACATCTTCAAGCTTGATTATTCTTCAATGGATCTCCTGAATTTGGTTAGCTACAGTTGAAAACTTGTAGGGGCATCCAAAGTTCCATAACCAGGATAAAAAAAAATGTTTTGCAATTTCACCGGTAGAGAACTCCAGCAGAATCTTATATTTGCTCAGTGTCCCCCATCCTCCACTCACACAAAGTAAGCCCATTCCAGAAAGCAGTTGACAGAAACCAGTTTAAATTTGTCATACTTGGCCAAGCTAAAATTTCATATGAAAACATAGCAGAAATGTTATATTAAACAGGCCAAATCCCTATCACATCTCCACTCATTTCTTTGACAATTTCACCCATAATGCCCTCTTATTAGTGGTCACATTTAATTTTGGTTCATCTATGCAGCTTCATCTCGCATACAGATGTACAGTTGTCACTACGTAGATAATTAAGCTTTTCACAATCCAATCCCTTGATCGTAGCCAGTTTATGATTTTTTTCTCTCCTGGAAATGGATATTATGAATTGTCAGTCATTATTAGTGAATCTTGGTCAGAATAACACTAGGGACACTATAACTACACAGGCTTTTGGGGGAGCGGTAGGGGGAGAAGATAAATTCAGTGCAAACCTCAACACCATTATCCAACAACCACTGCTAAATGTCCAAGTGTGGGACAAAATCAGTTCAGCTATGATGCTCTGCAGCCTGGAAGCCTTTTGGAAGTTAGTGGTTAATTAATCCTTTGGAGTAATCATCAAAAACTAACGTCTGCAGGAGTTTAAGTGCTAGGCTTCAGGAGCAAGGTATTCAAGGGGAGACTCAACCTCCAATTACCATCTCCCCTTTTGAGTATACTGTTGGCCCCTGGTTAGCCAATAGGATAGAAGCATTTGGTTGTCCGTACCTCTATCATTCTCGGGATCCTACTCCTACTTGCATTTAAATAGCACTTTTATTGTAGTAAAACGTCCCAAGGCGCTTCACAGGAGCATTATCAAACAAGATTTGACACCAAGCCACATAAGGAGATATTAGGACAGGTGACCAAAAGCTCAGTCAAAGAGGTAGGTTTTAAGTTGCATCTTAAAGGATGAGAGAGAGAGAGATAGAGAGGTTTAGGGATGGGATCCCAGGGCTTAGGGCCTAGGCAGCCGAAGGCATCAAGAGTGCTGGATTTCAACAAAACCAAAGTGCAATCATTAAAGCTGAAGAATGTGTTGCAGCAAAATGTAAAACTTTCTCTCCTCTCATCTGAACCTTTCAAATAGAAACTGGAGTTTTAAGTGCCACCCAAAGTATTCAATGAAGCCCACACGCAGCTTTTTCGTGGAATCATACAGGAAATTTTTCCTTTTCAAGTATAAATCCAATTCCCTTTTGAAAGTTACGATTGAATCTGCGATCGGCACCCTTTCAGGCTATGCATTCCAGATCATAACTTGCTGCGTAAAAAAATCATCTCCCCTCTAATTCTTTTTGTTAAAACAGTTCCAGCATAAGATGCGTGCATGTTTGAATATGCATACAGATGGTATATACAGCCTTCTAAAAAGGAACCAATAGCATGATCAGCTGATCCACACCCAAGATTGAAGAAATGCTGTCCTTGAAATAAGAAAACTTCCCACTCTCGAGAAACCCAATGCAATAGAAACAGGAAGCTGCCTTGTTAGAGGGTTGTTCCATTTCAATACAGAACACCATTTAGGGCCCAGCAATGGAAGAGGTAAAGTTACAGCCTCAGAGACCAAGATCATCCCAAATTTGATTGTTTTTTTTTATTCGTTCATGGGATGTGGGCGTCGCTGGCGAGACCAGCATTTATTGCCCATCCCCAATTGCCCTAGAGAAGGTGGTGGTGAGCCGTCTTCTTGAACCGCTGCAGTCCGTGTAGTAAAGGTTCTCCCACAGTGCTGTTAGGAAGGGAGTTCCAGGATTTTGACCCAGCAACGATGAAGGAACAGCGATATATTTCCAAGTCGGGATGGTGTGTGACGTGGAGGGGAACATGCAAATGGTGTTGTTCCCATGTGCCTGCTGCTCTTGTCCTACTAGGTGGTGGAGGTCGTGGGTTGGGGAGGTGCTGTCGAAGAAGCCTTGGCGAGTTGCTGCAGTGCATCCTGTGGATGATACACACTGCAGCCACAGTGCGCCGGTGGTGAAGGGAGTGAATGTTTAGGGTGGAAAATGGGGTGCCAATCAAGCGGGCTGCTTTGTCCTGGATGGTGTCGAGCTTCTTGAGTGTTGTTGGAGCTGCACTCATCCAGGCAAGAGGAGAGTATTCCATCTCCCTCCTGACTTGTGCCTTGTAGATGGTGGAAAGGCTTTGGGGAGTCAGGAGGTGAGTCACTTGCCACAGAATGCCCAGCCTCTGACCTGCTCTTGCAGCCACAGTGTTTATATGGCTGGTCCAGTTAAATTTCTGGTCAATGGTGACCCCCAGGATGTTGATGGTGGGGGATTCAGCAATGGTAATGCCGTTGAATGTCAAGGGATGGTGGTTAGACTCTCTCTCTCGTTGGAGATGGTCATAGCCTGGCACTTGTCTGGCACGAATGTTACTTGCCACTTATCAGCCCAAGCCTGGATGTTGTCCAGGTCGTGCTGCATGTGGGCTCGGACTGCTTCATTATCTGAGGGGTTGCGAATGGAACTGAACACTGTGCAATCATCAGCAAACATCCCCATTTCTGACCTTATGATGGAGGGAAGGTCATTGATGAAGCAGCAGAAGATGGTTGGGCCTAAGACACTGCCCTGAGGAACTCCTGCAGCAATGTCCTGGGGCTGAGATGATTGGTCTCCAACAACCACTACCATCTTCCTTTGTGCTAGGTATAACTCCAGCCACTGGAGAGTTTCCCCCCCCCCCCCGATTCCCATTGACTTCAATTTTACTCGGGCTCCTTGGTGCCACACTCGGTCAAATGCTGCCTTGATGTCAAGGGCAGTCACTCTCACCTCACCTCTGGAATTCGGCTCTTTTGTCCATGTTTGGACCAAGGCTGTAACGAGGTCTGGAGCCGGTCTGTTCCATTGGTCTGTTCTGGCTTAGCAAATCTTAGCATAGGCAGCAGCTACAGTTAGCTTTTATTTGGGGGGGGGGGGGGGGGCAAGATCGACAGATTTTGCACGCCTAAATGCCATCAAAAAGACCCCAGCTGGAATATGTGCATGAACGAACGAACGAACGAACGGTCAGGCTTAGCCGCAACAACCCCCACTGTCAAATAACCTGTCAACGCTCATACATTTGGGCATATGCATCATACCTGTGGAATGTAACTCAGGGACAGTCAGTGTCTACAGAAGAATTAAATGAGGTTGTGGGGAGGGGGGCGGAAGAGAAAGAAAATTTAAAGAGTGGGAGTAGTAGTGAAAGCCCCTCTTTCCCTGGCTAATTTTTACAACAGCTTGGAGTAAAACAGACCATAAGAAGTATAAAATTGAGGTGAAAAAAGAATTCCAATCTTTCCAAGTGAATGTGAGTTACTTATGTAATGTGGAATTTAATACATCGCCTTAATATAGGACCATAACTTGCCTTCTGGCACAGTGTCTACCAGACATTACAATACGGCCATTCTAAAACCAGTGAAAGTACAAAAACAGTTTGCAAGACCTGGTGTTTCAGGCCACAGCAAGGAACACTTGAGCTACAGTGCCAGGGTATCATATGGGGTGGGCTTTCATTCTGCCTCAAATTATATTTTTAAAAAAACAGAAGTTTTCCTATGACTTCAGATGTATAGGGCAAATGTGTATTAGAAATAACTAAGAGTTAAGATGGATCTATCTTTTCTTATTTGAAAAGGAAAAATTTGCAGGGCTATGGGGAAAGAGCAGGGGGAGTGGGACTAATTGGGTTGCTCTTCCAAAGAGCCGGCACAGGCACGATGGGCCGATTGGCCGCCTTCTGTCCAGTTTCATTCTAAACATCAAAAGGACAGATTTGGGGGGGGGGGGGGGGGGGGGGAGAAGAGAAAGGGAAGAGGGGAGAGAGAGAGAGAATTTCTGCTGGCAATTCAATAGTGCATTGTATTGGGCCTCATCATTGAGGCCCAGACAACACGTGATAAATTGTCCATTAGTATACCATGCACATCCTTTGTATAGTGTCTTTGATGTCTGCCAAGCTCCAGAAAATTGTACAAGAGCTGAACGTTTTCCCTATTATCTTTAGTTCAGTTTTCATTGAGTCTAAAGTAATGGAGAGGAGCAGAAATATCACCTCATCCATGCACAATCATCTCTTGTGTGAAGTCTACAGAAAACTGAATCTCCAACAGTCTTGCAGGTTAAGGACCATGGAAGAAATATGTCTGAAGCTGATATTTTAAATCCTTGATGTCTGATCCAGTCTATTGTTTTCTAATAACTTGTACCATCAGTAACTTGCTGTGCTTTCCTTTACCACCTGATAGACAGGAGGGCATGGTATGCAGCCCACCTGATCTCTGGTGTGTTGAGCAGAATAGTGGGCAATTGTTAATCCTGGGCACCCAATCCGAAAGTCTATAAATTTCAGTTAACAGGAGGCTCCACCTACTCATCAAAAATGCCTTTTGCAATGAAAACAAATTAAAAACGTTGGGCGAAAGCTCGAATTGCAAGACATTGTTTCAGGCAGTCTCCTTTTGCTAAACAAAGGAGTATGACAAATCCTGTTCACGTTCCCACTTTCCCAGATCCCGAACCACTGTGAATGCAAGTTGTTGTTGAATTCCTAGTTTTGTCTGGTTTGTTGGGGAGGCAGAGAGATTGTAAATAAAAAACAAACAAACATTCAGAATGTAGCCAACTTGCACTTTTCTCACACATTTTAGCAGCTCGTTAATGTGGCTCTGACAGGGTCTACAGCAGGTTGCTAACCAACAACTTGCATTTATATAGTGCCTTTTAGTGCACAAAATTCCCCACCACAAAAATTCTGGGGGGGGGGGGGGGGGGGGGAGTGAAAATGCAGTAAGTTCCCCCCAATTGCTCAAAACAATGGTTTGAGACTACACTTCGCTGCAGACCACTGTTGCCAGAATTGACGTCTATGCATCTCCTCTAACTACAGTTAGAGTGAAGTGCAATCTGTATTCTTTAGGAAGCGTGACAATTGCAGAATCACAGAGCAAAACACTTCACTTTAACACTACATTTGCTATAATAGCCTGAAGCCAGTGAGCCTTATCCCAAGAACTGTGCGCACCCACAGCCTTACCCCAGAACTAAGTCTACCACTGCTAGGCAAGCATAGGAGTCTGACCCCACCCCCTCCGCCAGAACTGAGACACTACACGTGGGCCTGGAGTGCTTCATCCAGAACTGATCCTACCAGCTCTGGGCATCCACCGCAGCCTACCACCAAGTAGGCCTCACTCTCAACTCTAGGCACTTGTAGTTGACTGCAGCCGCAGGAAGTTTCTGATTGTGTCAGCAGTTTCAATACGAAAAGGCTCCACAAGATTCTAACTACATGAAACATATTAGGATTAAGAAATTGCTTTCTACAATGAATTTTGTACTTCAGTCTGACCTAACCCCGTCAGTGGCACATCGTATTTACTGAAAAGCTCTCAGGCACTCAGTTCTGAGTGATGCAATGTGATAGCTGCAGTCTTCATTCCCTTATTTGACGGATTTACTCAAATCATCAAATAAAATCTCTATTGAACTACATCCATTTTAATCACAGAATGTCACACAGATGCAATGCGTTCGATGAAAATAAATAATGCACGTAGAAACATAAGCTGATGGTAAAAAGAAAACCACAGATGTTGGAAACACAAGGTACCCTGTCTAACCCAAAGGCATCTTAATCAACTCTATTATAGGCAGGGCTGTCAATCTTTATAGAAGCAAAGTTCACTCAGTGTAACACACTAAGAATGATCTGCACCACTGTGAACTCTTCCAGATTCAATCTCTGGAACAAGTAAAATTTACAAAAGAACACTAAAATTTCTCCACCTTAAAGTCATTCATGAAAATCTCTAGGTCAAAATTTCATGATGCCATTCCCCTGATTACAGAAGCACCATTTTGCAAAGAGTATCTGATCCATATTTATACTGCTCTCCCATTCCATTCTTCGCCTGCTCTTCACACACCTGCCATGAAGTACTTTGGCACCACATACAAATCCCCAATGAGAGGCTACAAAGGCAGCCCATTTCAAAACCTCTTCCAACCCATGCACACTTGGAACAGCTTGGAATTACTTGTCCCAGTTACAAGTGTGGCTCAGAGGGAGAAGAGAAAAGACAGGAGGGGGCAATTCAGGAGCAGACGGCCTCCCTATGTACTAAACTGTTCTACCAATTGGCCACCTGTTTTAAAAAATGATCAGCATCCGACAAACAGCAGTGGATCTACAAGTGCCTGACTGCATGACTACTTTAATGCGCTCCTTCACCATAAGATGACAGATGCAATTTAACGCAGAGAAGGTGATGCATTTTGATAGGAAGAATGAGGAGAGGCAATATAAACTAAATGGTACAATATTAAAGGGGGTGCAGGGACAGAGGCCTGGCGGTTCACATACACAACTCTTTGAAGGTGACAGGACAAGTTGAAAAGGCTGTTAAAGCATATGGGATGCTTGGCTTTATAAACAGAGGCAAAGAGTACAAAAGCAAGGAAGTTATGCTAAACCTTTATAAATCACTGGTTAGGCCCCAGCTGGAATATTATGTCTAATACTGGGCACCACACCTTAGGAAAGATGTCACGGCCTTAGAGAGGGTGCAGAGCAGATTCACTCGAACGGTACCAGGGATGCAGGACTTCAGGTACACGGAGAGACTAGAAAAGCTAGGATTGTTCCCCTTAGAGCAGAGAAGGTTAAGGGGAGATTTGATAGAGTAAATAAGGAGAATCTGTTTCCAGTGGCAGAAGGGTCAGTACCCAGAGGACACAGATTTAAGGTGATTGGCAAAAGAACCAGAGGCAAGTTGAGGAGAAATTTTTTACGCAGCAAGTTATGATGATCTGGAATGCACTGCCTGAAAGGGTGGTGGAAACAGATTCAATAATAACTTTCAAAAGGGAATTGGATAAATACTTGAAGGGGAAAAAGTTGCAGGGCTATGAGGAAAGGTCAGGGGAATGGGTCTATTTAGATAGCTCTTTCAAAGAGCCGACAGAGGCACGATGGGCCAAATAGTTTCTTTCTGTGCTGTATCATTCTATGATTCAATAACACTACCTATAATACCAAGGAAAGAACAGTGTCTGCCAAGATTAGGCTGTGAAAAGCAAAAAGCATTGGAAGAGATTGATGAAAATTTTGGGGAAGTTTGTTTTCTCTCCAGTGGTGTGAATGAACCTTTAATTATTCAAAGTGAACTGCTACAAATAACATAGGAGCCAAGGAGTTCTAGGTATTACAAATCAAAATGATTCAGTGTTTCTCATTTAACAGTGCAGTATTTCCTATCTAACCCCAATGAATTTTGGAAAATGAAATCAATGACAATCTTAGCACCTAATTTACCAAAAATAACAGCTTTAAGAACAGTCTGAAAATGCAACCTGTAACAGCTGGCAGTTTTAAAAATTGGTTTCATCAGGTGATGGTGAACAGAGCTCATGTGCTTTTCCCCTGCTCGCCCCTCCCCCAATCACACCAGTTAGTAAAGAATGAGAGCACCTCAATGAAGGTCACTCAGACACCCCCCCTCTCTTCTCTCTCCCCACCCCATCCTCGCCTTCCACAGCTATTGGCTCAAGAGCACCATTACCCAAAGCCTCTCCATTTTTGGCAGGAAGCAGTGAATGGAACATGAGACTAAAGGGAGAAATAAAATGTAAAAAGTAGGAATATAAAAAAAATTCTGGACAGCAAATTTGCAGAATGTGTGTCAAAGCTGCTTGTTATATTTAATGGAATATTAAATGTATTACTCAAAGAGTCACTGGGGTTAGGTAGGAAATAGAAATCAGACATTTACGGCACAGGAGGCCGCCATTCGGCCCATCGTGTCTGTGCCAACCGAAAAAGAGCTTCAAGTCGAATCCCACTTTCCAGCTCTTGGTCCGTAGCCCTGTAGGTTACAGCGCTTCAAGTGTACATCCAAGTACTTTTTAAATGCAATAAGGGTTTCTGCCTCTACCACCCTATCAGGCAGCGAGTTCCAGACCCCCACCACCCTCTGGATGAAAAAGATTCTCCTCAACTCCCCTTTAATCTTTCTACCAATTACTTTAAATTCTGTACTGTTAAATTAGAAACACTGGATAATTTTGGTTTGTAATATCTAGAACTCCTTGGCTCTTCTGTTGTTCATTCACACCACTGGGTATCTGAATAATCTGGCAGATTTGACTTTTACAGATACCTCCCAGAATCAAGAAACACTCAAATTCCACTTGAGGGGGTAGGGATGGTCTCAGTAAACTCAAATTTATCAGGAATTTAAACTGCATTCAGCAAATTTTCTTCATGGTGCTCATTTCCAAAGTTCAATGAAAACTACAATACAAAACATTCTATAGAAAAACACAGTCTCTAAATTCCAGGTTCACGGTGAGGCGACTCAATGCTGGAGAACAAAAGTCTCTCTTTTCTCCACCTGGCTTTAAGCTCAGCACAGGGCAAGTAAAACATGCAGGGGTTTGGTTCAAAGTAAATTTCCCTCTGCATCAACTAATCAAGCACCCCCAGTTTAGCTACAAAGAAAGCTTGCCACCCCTGACTCAGAAAAGTACCCCAGTGTAGCTCAAATGTTACATCCATTTCTTGCCCAATCCATCCTTGCGGCAAGACAGACAAAAAAAATTGTAAATTTGTACAATGGGCATGCACCCCTACCACCTGAAATTGGGTAGCAACTGCCCTAGCTTATTTCCACCATGGGTCCATATGGGTGTCAAAAAAGGAACTTTCATCCCATCAGTCTGAGCTAAGTTCAAACACAATCCAGTGTCCATTCAGCCCTAAGGAAAGGTAAATCCAATCAATAATAAAACTAGCCAAGACATTTAACACTAAACTTTGTAAACCAAACTAGATTGAGACAAGTAACAGCACACTGACATTTTTCTAGTTCTCACCTAATTTAGGAATACCTCAGCAAGTCTTTTTTCTGTTTTACTTTAAGTATATTTCTGCATTCTACATCAGAACACCTTTGCTGCCTCGGACTGCCCAATCCAGGTCAGAATCAGAATATTTCTTCCTCACATCTTACACAGCTCAACTCCGCTTTGTGGGTACAGGATCTAACCAACTAAATTACCCAAAGTCTTCACTTTAGCTGAAAAAATACTTGCTAAAGATTCGATAACCACCAGGAATCATTCCAATGATTGCATTTACTGATTACATTGCTACATATCCAGTCATTTGTCACTTATACAAGTTGTATAAGCTCTTTCAACATATAACTGCACCCTAGCATCAAACCTTGCTCATTGGAGACATGGAAAATATTTTTTCTCTCCCAACCCCTCTTGCCTAGCTTAGTCACTAGATGGAGGAAATAGGTCTGAAAAATGCATTTACTCTCAACTGAGTTGTTGACCCAAGAGTTAAAGATAATTTAAATGCACCTTCTTTTATAGGAAGAGTGGTAATGTGTTGCTCCTTACTCTTGCCAAACTGAAATTAGAAAGAACAGCTGATCCTAATTGGATTACAAGAATATCTTCCTCCACATTACTCAGAATTTATATTGGGACCCTACAATAACACTACATTTTTTTTTAAATCACAAAAATGTCAGAATTGATATTTCTACAGAGTAACTGACTCCTTATGCCATACAATGAATACAATATCTTACATGGCATTCTGGAACAATTGCAGTCGTCATTATGAGGATTTTGGCATTGACGTTTTGACTTCTTCTCCTGAACCCTGATTTCCCCCCTTGCTGCAACAAACTGATAGAGGAAGTTTGCTGTTGTGTTCTTTTCAGTTGTGGTTGTATTATTTGTACCTGCTGGAAATTCATTAATTCTGCCTGATTATCTTATCTATTTTCTGAATAACAGAATGCTTAATAATGGCACAGAAATACTTGAGGTTGGGAGGTGAAGATGCTTTTATTTCCTGTCTCTGAATATCCTTTCTTCCAAAATGTCTACACGTGATTAGTACGAATGTAGAAGATAAGAGTTCAGAAAAACCTGACAGGAAATGATGCTAGTATAAAGGGGTTTGAAGCTAGAAGCATCCAACGATGAACTAGGGAAGACAACAGATGAGCTGAGTCAAACCAGCAACTTCCTCCACTTCTTGATGACATTTTCTCTACTTCACACCATACTTTCTTGCACCCTCTCGCCCCTCCCCCCCCTAAAAAAGAACCATATGGCTAAGCCCCACCAAATAATGCAGTCCTAAAACAATAACTTCATGTAGCCCAAAGCATAATTCTTCCTCAATTTAGTGACTGCCCCATTTACTAATCCCTCTTCTGACCAATCTACTCCTACATAAAACTAGCAATTAATATAGTCAAATACCACAATGGAGAAGCTGATCAGTAATACTGCATAATACAACTATAATCTTTGTACTAGTCACAAACAATTAGATAATCAATCAGATAATTGGTTTTGCTTGAGGGATTAATGTTGGCCAGGGCACACAGAACTCCCTTGCTCCTCTTTGAATAGTGGCATGGAATATTTTATGTCTACCCAAGAAGATAGATGGGAGCCTTGGTTTAACATCTTAGCCAAAAGACTGCTTTGCCTATAGTATAGCAGTCCCTCAGTACTACACTGAAATGTCAGCAGACATTATATGCTCATGTTTCTAGAATGGGCCTTGAAACTACTACCATCTGAGTCACAGGCAAGTGCTACCATTAAGCCAAGGCTGATACTGTAAACATAGTCTTTCCTTCTACTCCATTCTCCTCTGAGCATCAGTCCTCAGATATACAAGATGCCCTACTCATCACAACCTTCTTACCATAATGCAGGTTATTCTGATCACGCTGTTCACCCTCATTACATCAGCATTAGTCACTCATTCCTCCTGGCTGATAGCCAGCATCTGTCTCTCAAAGCACATCAAAAAGAATCTAGTCTCTTGCATTTGTACCTTCATTACAGTCAAGCTCTTAGTACAAAAGAAAAATGGGGGGGTGGGGGGGGAAAGAGGAGGGAGGGAAAGGTATAATACTCAAGTCACTCAAACATAACTCCCCAGCAACCTGCTATAAAATACATATAGCGCAGTGTTGACAAGTCTCGAAAACAGCTGCCGCCTTGTCCTCTTGCAGGGCATATGGTAGCACACCTGACAACTTCAAACAAATTCATCCAGGTGCTAGTAGCTGGATTACAAAAATGACTTTGCATTCAAGGGGTTGAAGGAGTGTCGTGTATTCTACAACTATTCACTGTGCTTCATCATATGGCAACAGTTTTCATATTAAACTCCCTGGACCCCAGAAGATCCATGAAGTTATCTCAGGAGTTCAAAAGATCAAATTTCTGTCCAGTCATCCGGTTTCTGAATTTTTTTGTATTTGTTTACATACTAGCTTATATATTTGTTGCTGTAAGCCAACATGTTTTGTGCAATCTAGCACCATTTTTCCTCTAGGTATACAGCAATCTTTTGAAAGTTAGGACAGCAGATCCCCAGAAGTAGGTCAATATTTGCCGATTTCCCACACAGAAAAGTTTGAAAACCGCAATTTTACAAGGCCTAGGGCCACGAGTAGTGTCAATTTTATTACTCTTAGTAGTGCACTCATAATATCAGAATGAAATGTAGCATCTCCCTTTAACATGATTCCCAAAAACTGAACTTTCTGCCACATTAACTTGATATAATACGCTCACATTTTCAACAATGGACTCAAAAGATGCATACTTGTTCACTTAACTACAATACTATTCATGATTGCTAATATTTCCCTTATTGCCCCCTTGTCACCAATTTAATCCTTAGCACTGTGTAACCTAACCAAAGAGATAACTAATGGAATACAATAAGCACTGTAAGCTCCTATACACAAAAATATCTAACCTTGCATTCTCAATATGCTTGAAGCCAAGGGGGAGCAATAAAGTTCCAGCACACCTCAACATGACAATATATTGAAGTACATTGCAGTGCCAACATCCATACATGTACATTATGAATAGAAACTCAGTGCAGTTATTTTTAAGGGAGTTCAGATGCACTACAACAGAGGACTCAATTAAGAATCAATCAGAATGCAGAGGGGCTTTCTCGAGTACGAAAAACAAAGATAAGGAATTTCGAAGGAGAAGAATGTTCCATTGTATCCATCTATGAGATTAAAACCCCTCGATTTTTATTGATTGACCTTGTAGATATTATATTCATTTGGGAACAGCCAAACATGTTAAATTTATCTGCTGCTTCCTCTGGTGAATATCAGATACCCTCAATTCACTAGGCAACCATCTAAGTGTTGGATTTACTAATCGGGTCTACTCAGCTCGTACTCTCTCCTCTCGCTCATGTACTGAGGAGCTGGTGTCCCATCCGGGCCCGGGGTGGGGTGGGGTGGGGTGGGGTGGGGTGGGGTGGGGTGGGGTGGGGGATGTTTTTGCAGAGGATTGCAACCTTTAGCACTGTGTAGCGATCATGCACTACAGCTTAAACACAATCAAGTCACAGTTTAAAAGGTCCTGTACTCTTCCCCATCAATGAGCCCTGACCACCAAAGCAACATTTCCATTTGCCCATATCAGCTCTCCTTGTTGTCTGTTTATGCCTGGCATTTTAGTGCCAATCTACGAACTCCATCCTCCAGGAATTAGATTGAGATTGCCCCAAGCAGCTAGCAAACCCAGGAACCCAGCAGCTAGCAAAGAAAATATTCATGCAACTGGTCTCAATCTGGATTGAATTAAAACATAGGTCCCAGAAACAAAAAGAATGGTGTTCCAGCACATCATTTTAATGCTTTGAGGCTGATGCTGCAGTGTTTGTCTTTGAATGAAGCTAATTGCTGTGCAGGAAACACCCAAGGCGCAAACTAATTATCTGCAACAAAATGTTGAACCAAGCAAAGTGTCCATTATAAGGAAAGGTTCAAATAACAGGCCTATTTTTGTTAGGCATGGGTATTAAGGATTTTGGAACCAAAGTGGGTAGATGGAGTTTCAGAACCAAGACAGGTAGATGGAGTTAAGATACAGATCAGCCATGATCTAACAATGACTGAACAGGCTCGTGGGACTGAATGGCCTACTCCTATGGCCTATGTAACACAATTAAACTTATAATTTAAGAACAAAAAGCAGGTAAAGCTACAAAGGACTTAAGTTGACAGGGAAGGCCACATGAAGCAAATCACAAATAAGATTGAGAGAATTAGGTGAGCTGCTGGATCAAGATGGAATTGAAGGATATGGTCAGCAAGTGGGTTTAAATCCATTAACATTGACAGGTTTATTGGGCCTAATGACTCTTCCTGTCTTTTTTTTTGAAAAACACATTTTTATGTTCCTGTAAACTGAAAATACTATTTCCCCTCCAGCTCCTTTGAGCTGCTAAACTGATTGATGAACTCTCTGGAACTCTGTAGGGGACAGGGGAAGATCAGAAAGGCACACCCTATGTACAATGGTGCAGCAACATGTAAAGCCGATTTTTCCAGTGGGTGCAACAAGTGTTACAAATTCTGGTTTGCCGTAGATATTTTCTAGTGTTCAGTGGCAACAGTCCACTCCTCTAACTGGTCTCAGCTTCTTACTTTTATGGGAGTTTACTCGCAATGCCCTAAAGGGAGACCTAGAGCAACAACAGGGTCCCTCCTTGTAATATGGACCAGATATCCATGTCTTTTGCATTTTTTAATTATTCGTTCATGGGATGTGGGCATATTTGGCAAGGCCAGCATTTATTGCCCATCCCTAATTGCCCTTGAGAAGGTGGTGGTGAGCTGCCTTCTTGAACCGCTGCAGTCTGTGTGGTCTGTACTTCTTCAATCTCTCTGAAGGTGGACCAAGTTAAAGAAAGTAAAGCGAAGCTTGGTGCGAATGATTAAGCCGCTTTATTCCACAGTAATGTGAAATGTACAACCAAATAAGTATCAAAAATGCTTGGTTCAAAAAGCTATATAGATAAAAAGTGTTGTAAAAACCCAACTGGTTCATTAATGTCCTTTAGCAAAGGAAAGCTGCCATCCTTACCTGGTCTGGTTATATGTGACTCCAGTCCCACACCAACATGGTTGACTCTTGACTGCCCTCTGAAACAGCCTAGTAAGCCACTCAGCCGTGTCAAACTGAGGGCAACTAGGGGTGGGCAACAAATGTCGGCCTTGCCAGCAATGTCCACATCCAGAGAATGATTATATATATTTGCATACTAATACAAAATATAGAACACGTGATTTTTTTTATTATTATTCGTTCATGGGATGTAGGCGTCACTGGCAAGGCGAGCATTTATTGTCCATCCCTCATTGCCCTGGAGACGGTGGTGGTGAGCCGCCTTCTTGAACCGCTGCAGTCAGTGTGAAGGTTCTCCCACAGTGCTGTTAGGAAGGGAGTTCCAGGATTTTGACCACCACCGCTCTTTTTTGACTGAAGAGCTTTGGGACATTCCGAGGTCTTCGAATAGCGCCATGGGATCTTTGACATCCACCTAAGCAGGCACACAGAACCTCGACTCACCGCCTCATCCGAAATACAACAGCCTAGATTATGTGCTCAAGTCCCGCAGTGCAACTTGAACCAAAGATCTTCTCACTCAGAGGAAAGAGTGCTGCCAAAGTTGCCACAACTGTAGATTTCTCTTTCATTGTCTCTAGGATGTTAGTTTTCAGCCTTGGGGGTGGGGGAAGGCGTGTAATCTAAACCTAATACACACCTGCCAGCCCTGCTGTCCTGTGAACTTGACCTATTGTAAAGCAAGTTTAAACTTAAATAGCACATTTCTAAGTAACTCATATCTAGATCTTTTCAGTAAAAATGATCAAAAATTCCAGAAGTGACAATGAGAATAAAAACATATGACTCTTGAACAGGTGATCTGAGTGGCCTCCAACTTTAAAAATATGACCTTTAAAGTTTTCGAAATTCTAAACTGAATCCGAATAAATTTTGTGCGACATAACCACAAACCCTTTAACCCAGGGCATGTACTCAAACTTAGAAGAGCGATAGTGAACTAACAGTTCAGATTTAACTACTTCCGATAGTGTCAGCAAATGCAAGAGGGAGGAGAGAGGTTCTTTGCTTAAAAAAGCGAGCGAGTACAGACGAGTATGGTAATTTTTTTAAAATTCGGAGACGAGTCAGATAGACTAAAGTGGTTTTCGGCCATCCTTCATATCCCAATGATTATTAAGTAGTGGGTGTTCTCTCTTCTGTCCCCCATCCCCAGCTGATCGTGCAGCACTTACAAATCTACCTGAAAGAAGCTATTGCTCAAGAAGAGAAGATGAAAGCAACTATCATTTCTTTTGCTGGAGGCATGCACTCAAAGGTTTGACCAACATTAGTATAAAACGAAAATGAATGAATGCCATCTTTGTTACCTAGTCCCCCTACAGCATTGCAGTGTTAAGAGCCAAAATAGCCATGACTCAGATCATTGCTTTACTGAACCATCTTTCCAGTTCAATCAGCTTGCCTACAAATCACAAAAACATAGGAGGTATATTTTCAATACAAAAGCTAGAGACAGCTTGCCTCTTAACCAACAGCTGTCTGAGTAGAGGTAGAGTCATGTCACCATCAACCACGTCAATCAGCTGCAATGGAACAGGTTCCCTGACTGACCCTCAACCAAGCCAGTAGAGCAGTTTTTAAACAGACACCTATTCTACAGAAAACCTCAACAATGCACCCATGCAAAACTCTCCAACTACATCAGGTCAAAACAAGGCAGTTATATCTATTTACTGTCCATAGTATATGAAAAACTTACATCTGCACATGCTTCCAACCAACTTCCATTAATAAATCCTGTATCCACATTTAAAATGGAGACTACCTATGTAAACGAGTCAGTGTAATTACACCTCTTCCCCAGTGGAGACACTGCAGTGCCATCACTAAAAGGATGCAATGACTAATTCACATAGGTGGTTTCCAAACAGCAACGCAGTATCATCTTAGATTACGAATTCAAAACCCAGGAGTGGGACTTCAATTCACAACTTTCTGACTTGGACCAAAGCACTAACAATTGACATTATGTAAAACACCAGGATTACTTTTTTTTTCCCCAAAAAAGTTCCCTCAGCAACAGAAGAGCAGCTAATTACTGCTGAACAAAGTTTTAAAAAAAAGTTTAAAACAGAGCAGGCAAACAACTTCTGGTTGCTGACGTTACATGCTACCTGTTCCTGCCAGAGTCCTTCCTGTTGCTGCTGCTGCCTCCCCATGGTAAACCTAGGTTCATTAGAGTCCTACTAATAGGACCCTGTTGGTAGGAAGAACAAGTTTGTTTGCTAAATCTCATCAAGATATTGATCTTTGAAGTTCCGAATCTTACTGTTCTTATCCAGAACCTTGTATGTCTGATGACAGCCACTGCACCTGCACAGTGGAAGGCACCTTTACGGCCAGCACTTTTCATTGTGTTAAGTGGTTGCAATCAGTGATGCTTCACTGCAAGAGTTAAAACAAAACATTCAAATCATCAGTTTCTTTACCATATAATGATCCTCTCAGTATCCAGGCTATTTTCCACTCCCCAGCCCCGGGGCACTGAAGCCAATTGTAGTCCTACCCCAACCTGACTGAGTTCAGCTAACTCTGTACAAGTCCCCACCCCCCCACCCCCCGGGATCAAACAGTCATCCTCCTGGTCTCACTGGATGAATCTGAGCGATTGGTAGAGACCTAAATTACAGTATATTAGCATTGTTATTGGCATCTTTTACAGTAGTTCAGTTTAATGGAATAATGAAATATGCATGTCTTGGAGGCTAATTTAGGCAGTGCAGAGCATGCATAAGGGTAAATTTCAGTTACTGGTAACTGCACAATATTCCATTATTTCTAAATTTGTTCCATTTGTCATCAATGGCTTAAACAAAACATTTAGTTTCTGTTGGCAACAGATCAACTGTACTTTTGTTATGTGTTGATGCACAGGAGCCGCGTTCTTTGATTTCAGTGCAGAATGTTCATCACAGTCACTACTCTGAAGATTGTTTGGAGTATGTCGTTAGTGCTATCTAAAATGAGCATCAATATTCAGAGTTTTTGATAGATTTCCAGTTGTGTCTCCTTGGAGTCCCGATTGTTGTTGCTGTTGTTACATGCTACCTGTTCCTGCCAGACCCCTCCTGTTGGTAGTGCTGCCTCCCCATGGTAAACCTGGGTCCATTATAACAATAATACTCCAAACAATCTTCAGAGCAGCGACAGTGATGAATAACATTCTTCAGTGTAATCCCCGTGCACTGGACTGAAAACAGAGCATGGGTCCTGTGCATCAACACATAAAAAGTACAGTTGACAAAAAAAAAATCCATTGACCACTTATGGAGTATAAAAACTGCATGTGGATTCTGATTAGCTGACATTACTTCAACCGAATACACCCCTTAAACTTTAAAAAAAGCCCTTTAAATAGAGACAGCAATACACTGCAAGTAAATTCTTACCCATGGCATTCATGCCGAAACAGTTTTGACCAATCCGCCCAATTCCAAATTCAGCACCATTACTACAACCACCGCATTGATGAGCTATCAATCTTCGACTCTTTACTCCGCAGTTTTAACTGAAGTGCTTAGATTGTCACCTGGTGACCATGTTCAATAGTTGTTCTCACCAATCACCAGAGGGAGAACAGGGTGGGGCTTTAACAAGCTTCTTGCAATATTTAAATTGGAGCTTTAAGTCCTCATTAATGAGGACATGCAATTCTGTGGCAATGTGAAAACATTGGACACAAACACAAGTTGACTGCACTGTAAGTAATGAAATGTTAGACAGGGGTACAATCAGGCACCTTGCCTTCGCAAAAAGATTCAGCCATAAAAGTTGCAAATGACTCAACTGGGGAACAGAAATGCAAGGATATCTGCAACAAAGAACCGTGCAAATCTGCTATCTTGTGGCTTTCAGTTCACGTAAACCGCATTCTGCTCCTGTCCTATCCGACAGGGAGAGTGGTATATATATATCAATAACCACTAAAACAGAACAGGAAGCAGTGCGATTAATAAACTCAGGCAACGTTTTAAATCCACCTTTCACAGACTAAATTTATAACCTCATTTTTCATTCTGGTGCAGAAATGCTGCTAGCACTCAAGGGGTTAATGAAAAGGATCACTTTTATAACTGCCTTTTCCCACTGAGATGCATCTTTGAGATTTCAAAGCCAGCCTCCTGAGTGTTTTAAAATATTTCAATTTGTTTGTTTACTTCATGCGGGCACTTTTATTCTGTGTAATAAGATGGACACTAGACTCCACACATCAACATAGTTTAAACTCCTCAGCTACACAGAAGAATATGCAACCTGGCGATTCAGTTATTGTAAGTTACTATTCACTCACCTTCAGGATGAATTAAGCACCAGAAAGAAAACAAGTCAGACCACAAGATGGCTGGTATGAAAAAATGGAGACATACATCGGTACAATAGAACCATAGAATGGTTACAGCATAGGAGGCTGAAATTCGGCCCATCGAGCCCATGCCAGCTCCCTCTGCAAGAGCAATCCAGCTAGTCCCATTCCGCTGCTCTTTCCCCGTAGCCCTGCAAATTTTTTTCCTTCAAATACTTATCCAATTCCCTTTTGAAAGCCACGATTGAATCCACCTCCACCACCCTTTCAGGCAGTGCATTCCAGATCATAACCACTCACTGCATAAAAAAGTTTTTCCTCATTTTACCTTTGGTTCTTTTGCCAATCACCTTAAATCTATGGCCTCTGGTTCTTGACCCTTCCGCCAATAGGAACAATTTCTCTCTACTGACACCCTTCATGATTTTGAATACCTCGAACAAATGTCCTCTCAACCGTCTCTGTTCCAAGGAGAACAACCCCAGCTTCTCCAGTCTATCCCTGTAACTGAAGTCCTTCATCCATGGAACCATTCTAGTAAATCTTTTCTGCAGCCTCTCTAAGGCCTTCACATCCTTCCTAAAGTGTGGTGCCCAGAATTGGGCACAATACTCCAGTTGTGGCCGAACCAGTGTTTTCTAAAAGGTTAATCATAACTACCTTGGCTTTTATACTCTACACCTCTATTTATAAAGTCCAGGATCCTGAATGCTTTTTTAAACTGATTTCTCAACCTATCCCACCACCTTCAAAGATTTGTGCACATATACCTCCAGGTCTCTGTTCCTACACCCACTTTAGAATTGTATCCTTTGGTTTATGTTGTCTCTCCTCATTCTTCCTACCAAAATGTATCACTTTGCACTTCTCTGCGTTGAATTTCATCTGCCACTTGTCTGCCCATTTCACCAGCCTGTCTATGTCCTCTTGAAGTCTATCACTATCCTCCTCACTGTTTACTACCCTTCCAAGTTTTGTGTCATCTGTAAATTTGGAAATTGTGCCCTGTACAC